>NC_134847.1:26471718-27086926 GCF_965363235.1 Mytilus galloprovincialis | reverse complement strand
TTTTATTTACAGGAATCGAAAAAACTTGTACGATATTTGGACAATAAAGTTGTCAGCACAAAAGGGGAAAAGTTTACAGAGATTAAGAAGGAGAATTCAGAAGAAATGAAGAAAACTTATATCAACCTCAAACCTGCCAGAAAATACAGATTTCATTAAAAAGAAAACTAGTTGGAATACATTAATATGTAATTCAAATTCACTGCCAGGCTTACTTGCAAGTTTTGAACAAAAGTAACATATTAATAATTTTTGTCTATGTCAGAAACATTTTTCACTATTTTATATTCTTATTCTAAGTGCCAACTTCAGTGAGGTATAGACAATCTAGTAACTGTCAATAAATTTCAAAAATGTTTGTTGGTTTTGAATGTAAGATGTCTTTTTAATTTATAAATTTTATAACTATTCAGATTTTCTTTTCAAACTTGCATTATCATTATAATAGAAAATTGATAAAAAGACTAAACTGCTTCTGTGCATTTGACAGGCCATAAGCCTTGGAAAATTGGAAAAATGTCTTGATTATCTCCCTTATAACAAAATTTTTTAAAAACTGTTGACATCTGAAATCTTACAATATTCAAAATGTTTGCCACACAGACAAATTTTAAATCAAACATGTCAAATGAATCTCAGGATTATATATTTAAGAGAGTTTGAATTGCTGCTTTTGGCATTTCGTGCTAAGAACAATTATTATTGATGGAAATTATCAATATTTTAATATGTTTGCCTCATTGTAAACTATTTTTAAAGCATTTAGTTATTTACGTTCCATCCAGAAGTTGTCATGATGGTTGATTTGTTTTTGATTTATTTTTTAGCTCACCTGGCCCACAGGGCCAAGTGAGCTTTTCTCATCACTTTGCGTCCATCGTCGTCCGGCATCCGGCATCCGTCGTCCGTAAACTTTTACAAAAATCTTCTCCTCTGAAACTACTGGGCCAAATTTAACCGAACTTGGCCAAAATCATCATTGGGGTATCTAGTTTAAAAATTGTGTGCGGTGACCCGCCAAAATAATCAAGATGGCCGCCATGGCTAAAAATAGAACATAGGGGTAAAATGTATATTTTGGCTTATAACTCTGAAACCAAAGCATTTAGAGCAAATCTGATATTGGGTAAAATTGTTTATTAGGTCCAGATCTATCTGCTCTGAAATTTTCAGATGAATCAGACAATGGGTTGTTGGGTTGCTGCCCCTGAATTGGTAATTTTAAGGAAATTTTGTCTGTTTTCGGTTATTATCTTGAAAATTATTATAGATAGAGATAAACTTTAAACAGCAATTATGTTCAGCAAAGTAAGATCTACAAATAAGTCAACATGATCAAAATGATCAGTTGACCCCTTAAGGAGTTATTGCCCATTATAGTAATTTTTTAACATTTTTCATTAATTTGGTAAATTTTGGTACGTTTTTACAAAGTTTTTTCCTCTGTAACTAAAGGGCCAAGTTCATTACAGATAAAGAAAATTGTAAATAACAAAAATGATCAGTAAAGTATGATCTACAAACACATCACCATCACCAAAACACAATTTTGTGATGAATCCATCTGTTTCCTTTGTTTAATATGCACATAAACCAAGGTGAGCGACACAGGCTCTTAAGAGCCTCTAGTTTATTTTTGTTTACGCATGTGCAGTAAGTATGTAAGGGAGTAACATATTTTCCTTCTAATTTTTTTTGTAAATGAAAGTCATAGTGTATGTTGTTTTTATCTCTTTTCATGGTTACTAGAATAATTGAGGTCTTCCGCATATTTGAATTCATGCTTTTACAAATTGAGTAAACAAGTCTTTAGTGTTTAGAGGATATCTATTTTTTATCTAAATTCCATTTTGTTATTCACTTCCTTCCACTGAATCCACCTAAAAATATTATAAGTAGTTGGATGCAATTTCACATTTTAATATTTTATGTATAACATTTCATAAACATACTACCGTGCAATTTGTGTCTGAATTTCAATATTTTTTTAGTGGTGATAAATAATCAGGTAATTTTTTTGTTTATTAAAAAAATGTTCCAAGGCGTACCAAATCAATTATTTTTTATTCAAAACAAATTATTGATTGGGTAGGCCTTAAATTATTTCAATACATTTTTTAAACTGACAAAAACAAAATGAATAAGTTAAAACAAATAAATATGCCAAGACAACTTGTAAATATATTTCATCCATTGAAGTTCTATCAGACACTGTAAAAACAGAGTTATTTCCCATTTCTTAATCATCGAAAATTTACACAACTTTTTTACTGAAAAATTATCTTTCATGCTTTTATTCTTATTTTCATCAACTGCATATTTGATTTGATTAAAATCGAAAAAAGTCTACTGCTGAATAGAATATGGCAGCTTAAAACTTTGAAGAATAAACAAAATTGTTAAAAATGAATAAATGTCATTTTTCACTTGTTTGTAAAAGATACTATCTTTAGCTTGTAAAACATAATAATTACTATCTCTAATGGTATTTTATCAGATGTAAGGCCAGTGTGTGTTCCTTTTTTTGTTATTGTGTTATGATTATTCACTCATTCAGATACATGTACTTGCATATTCATTTTAAATAACTTAGCATGGAAAAAAAGTCAGATGTCATTTATAGTTTCATGTTACTATATATACTAGTAGTAAAATAGTGATGAAGATGTGTTCAATTTATAGTACTTGCAAAAATAGAGTGTTTGAATAATTAGCAATTTGTGAGTCACTGGTTATTGTTTGTCAGCATTAATTTACATTGTTTAATAAAATAGGTATGTTTGAAGTAAAAGTTTTCAGTTATAAAAACTTGCAGGAGCAGCTTACTTCAAGGGAAGAAGTTGTCCGATGATAAAAAACTACCGCCATGAAATTTTAAAATGTGGACATTAAAGTAATGTAAACAATATATTACTGTTATTGTTGAAAATTCTGCTTTGTTGGATAGTTAACTTTATTTTTCTTTAGTTTATTGTAAAATGAATAAATAGATACATGTAAATTTTTTTAAATCTCTTTTTTCTTTCTTTTTTTGTGCTTATGTTTGCATTTGTGTTTCACAGGATTATTTTAATTTCTCATACCACCTTCTAAGGCTAGGAGTTTAATGATCAAATTTAATGCCATTGAATCAATTTTTAGTTTTTTGCTACCTTTTTCAAATGTTGCGTAAAAGAAGCTACCTCAGACATTTTTATTTCATTTTATGTTCTAATTTTTATGAGAAAAGGAAAGAACCTTCGAATCAAACACTTACAATGAATTTCAAATATTATTTTGAGGAAATATTTTCAAGTGCTAAATTTTTAAATATTGTTGGTATCATTTATTCAGCAACAGAAAATATTTATCTTCTCAATTGAGACGTTTTTAGGGCAGTCCCATTTAAATGATTGAGGGTAGGTAGGAAGGGGCTTCCTTAATACCCTGATGACCAACATACTCATTTTCTATTTTAAAGAAATTTAAATACTTAAGTTTTCCCAAGTAGATTGTGATAATAATATGAATTTTTATACTTTATTTTGTCTGTTTATTTAAGACATTGTTTTTTAAATTTGTACATTACTTATGTTTTAAATAATTAAAGTAAAAACATACTAGAGACTTTTGTTTTAAATAAAATATTTGTAACAATTCTGATAAATACACACCAGTAAATCAACACCTTCTAACATTACCAGCTGGTAGAGTAATCAATGTTGATACTGAAGTATGCTGCAGTTGTTGTTAAACCTTTGAAAAATAAATCTCTAAAGACAACATCATAAAATTGAGAATGGAAAAAGGGAATGTGTCAAAGTGACAACATACTGACCATAGAACAGACAACAGCAGAAGGTCATAAACAGGTCTTCAATGCAACGAGAAATTCTTGCACCCGGAGGCGTCCTTCAGCTGGCACCTAAACAAATATATATACTAGTTCAGTGATAATGAACGCCATACTAAACTCCAAATTGTACACAAGAAACTAAAATTAAAAATAATACAAGACTAACAAAGGCCAGAGGCTCCTAACTTGGGACAGGCGCAAAAATGTGGCAGGGTTAAACATGTTTATGAGATCTCAACCTTCCCCCTATACCTCTAGGCAATGTAGAAAAGTAAATGAATGTGTTATATATATCATGTATTCCTGCAAGGACATGCTTTATTCTGGTCTACATGTTTTGCCACTTACAATAGCATCTTCAGGACAATGTAATGATAAGATGACATTATCATGAAAGTAAAAGTTAATAAAGAATTGTCATTCTCTTTTCCAAAATGGATTACATCTCATTACACATTCCTGAACATTTCAAGGTATTACTTCCAATTGAGTCAAGAAATGTGGAGTGTATGTTAGTTGTACATGTAGGGCATTGTAGAAATTGTGCCTATGCTGTTTAATTGCGGTTATTGTACACTATCCATGTTTGAAGAAGGATGCCATGCTATAAAAAAACTCTTTGAGAGATCCATACATGGCCTATTACAAAGCAACAAATGCATATTACTATAAAACCTAGTTTTTCACTTTGCAGAATCTAGTACCTATTGATTTATTGTTACATTACTTACATTGCACTCATCCTGACTATGCATGAAATATTTGGTAAGCATTAGTCAATCAAGTCATTAAGGTATAGAACCACTAATTCAGGCACGGTAGGAAAGAACATACAAGAAAGTAGTACATATTTTAAACAAAATAGTTCCTACGCATAGCTGGATCTTTGTCAATAGTGGATATATTTTGTTAGTTGTGGTATCAAATGAAAGCTTGGTGACTTGGGATCACTGTAGAACCCTTGTTGAAAGATTTACTTGAATAATAACGGAGTATATGAAATTTGGATAGAAGGGTACATTTGACCTGTTGTTCAGATCAGAAGTTCCTGTTTTTGTACTATCAAACTTCAGGGAACCAGTGTACTCTAATATGCAATTAAAGGTATGTTGATTTTTGCAGCACAAGTAAGGGTCAGTCATGATAAGGTACAGTTTTGACATGAAATAACTGCCCCTTTATTTGAACTCAAGACAAAGTAGCCATTAATGCTTGAAATTGCAGAATTTAACATTGAAAGCAATGGGGCTATGAATTAGTGGTTTTATACCTTAATTTCTTTGATGACATATGTATGCATCTGACTATGCAGTATTGGTTTTGTTCATTGTTGAAGGCTATATGGTGACTTATAGTTATTATTGTCTATGTCATTTGATCCCTTGTAGAGAGTTGTTTCATTGGCATTTATACCATGTCTTCTTGTTTTTATATTTTTTGTAAGATATCTAGATACCCTTTAACATTGAAAAATAGCGTAAACCTGAAGGCATACAGCTACTGATCATGTTTATTATCAAAATACGGCAAGGAAACTCAACTGCTTTCGGTTGAAAGTCCAGTTAAAGTACAATATCGGGAAAAATCGGGATTATTTTAAATTTTGGTGCAAATGATCTTCTTTGGACTGATGTACCCAGATCAGTAACACTCCGACCTAACAACTATTGTGGGGTGTATAGAGGTCATCTGCCAGGTCTTGGTTGACCATGGCTATTTCGAATACTTCATGATTCATGTCCTTGGATTAGTTTCTCTTTTACCGATCAACAGGAGGCAACCAACTTTTAGCGTCATTTCAATTATCAGTCTAAGGTTTAGTTCTTGGACCAATTTCTTAACATTAAATGATCGAGAACTGTTTGCCACTGGATATTAAGTTAGAAACAATCAATTAATTAATCATTGATTCAGGAGACTTTTCTCAATACATTGACAGGATATAAAAAGATGAGACAACACTAGGCCTCTCTCCATCGAAGTCACACTTGATGAATAGTAAACCATTATAAGTCAAAGTATGGCCTTCAACACAGAGTCTTGGCTCACACCAAACAGATGGCTATAAAGGTCTCCAACAAAATACTAGTGTAAAACCATTCAGACAAACTGGAAAACAAAGGGTGTAATCTAAGTTTTGGACTAGTGGTCTTTAACGGTATTGATGTCTCCTGCTAGCCAGCTTGCTCAAAGATAACATGTGTTAACAGTGACTCTTATAGCAATTAGGCAGGCAAGACAAATCCAATCTAAAAATGGTGTGTTCTCTATGAAAGATTAGAACTTGTGACATACGACTGAAAGATGTATGGGAGGTCCTTGATTTTTGTATACTTGAATTTGTTAGGCCATTCTCTTTATTCTTTATATACATTTTGCCTGTTATTCTCTTTACGATATATATATAAGCCCCTCGTTATTCTCTCTTCTTTATTTTGGGGTTAATTTTTCTCTATTCTTTCTATTTTTTACCCATTATTCGCAATTCTATAAAACCCACCCATGCCCTCATATAATGTCTATGGTAAGTTTAAATCAAGATGATCTTAATTATATAGTATATTTGTAAATGTGTCTATAAAAGCCAGAATCAAACTCGCAACAGACCGTTATCGTAAAGTAATAGTACACATTTATTTTCTAATATCAACCTGTTATATTCTTTACATTTCTGGTGAACAAAAATGTTGGAAAAAACGTTTTGAATAAATTTAACAGTGAGACTTTAATTCAAATTTTCAAGGTGTAACTACGTACTTGGCTCGGTGTTTCTGTCTTTTAAATCACCATTAGTTGATCCAGAGGGAGGGAGGAATCCCGTGGGTTGGACCCTCCTTTTTTCACGACCGTCAAGGCATTTGAATGGGGATATAAAGTTAGAATCCCTTTTAAAAATAGTTGTAAACGCCCCTGAAAGCAGTCCGCGATTTAAGATGATGTGCCCTTTTGGTGTTTCAATGCTAAGCTAGAGACATAAAGTATACGTATCATAAGTCTCCTGCTCAATATATGAGAATTTTATAAATTTGCTTCTGCCTTTCCCCTTGTACTCCTATAATTGAACATTCTGTTCTTAATATATAGTCTTATTTGTATGCAGCGCCTGCAATGATTCCCCTATAACACATAAATGTATTTAAAGATATTGGATAAAACAAGCATTAGTTTTGGATTGTACAAGTTGTTTATGACATTTTTGCAAACTTTTAAGGCTAGCACATTATGGACCAACAAGTCAAGTAAACTATGTTTAAAACATTATAACGAAAACCTCTGTAATCATATGTCTGTAATTTTTCAAAAGAATCTTGGCTTTATTCTCATCAAATACACAATTTTTTATTGGGAGCAACCCCCAAAATGAGGGACTATCCCTCAGACAAGGAGTCAATTTGCTGTTGTAGAAAGGAAAAGAGAAACACTTCGCATTTTTATCTTTAAAGGAGGTACTTGAATTCGATGTATTTGCAACGACTTTTTTCAAAAAGGGTCCACTTATTTTTTTATAATAAGGAAATTGCTATGCGTTTCTTTATTCTACGTTGGCTAGAGGTATAGCGGGAGGGTTGAGATCCCACAAAGACATGTCTAACCTCTCCGCATTTTGCGCCTGTCCCAAGTCAGGAGCCTCTGGCCTTTTTTTCCAAATCAATATGGATACTTCTTAATGTTTTGTTTTACTGAATATGCATGAAATATTTCCCTCTAGAAGTAACGCACGCAACAAACAACACGATATATAGTTGACAGCAACAAAAAACACGATATATAGTTGACAGTAACAAACAACACGATATATAGTTGACAGCAACAAACAACACGATATATAGTTGACAGCAACAAACAACACGATATATAGTTGACAGCAACTATATGAAGAAAACAACTGAACATCAGAAGTGCAACAAAAACAAACTCTAACATACATAACTAATTCTTTTAATTTATTAATACTTGTTCCTTTTTTTAGCTCCAAAATGCATGTGCATACACCACAGCGTTTTGACACAAATTAGCTCCGTGCCTGATTCTGGTGCAAACATTTTAGGGCATATATTTTGTAGCCGGACACACGAACACTGTGATATAATAAAAATATCAATACTCAAATAGTTCAGTATTAAGCTAAATTCAATACAATTGATCGGTTTATTTTACATGGAGATGACCGTGAGGTCATTCCGATGTATTGCTATCGCCAAAATTTCCATTATGCAAATTATTTTGGGGTTTTCAACTGATCCATAAAAATTATAGATCCGCGGTCATTATCTGGTGCAAAATAACATTACTTATCGCTTGTTTCAAATTTATTTTTTCAATGGATACTCCTATAAATATTTTTTTTTATGAAAATGTGTTGTCGTTAGATGTATATACAAAAGTAAAAAAACCATTCATAATATCTAAGCACACGTACCGTGTATGAATGCCTTCTAATATCCAATCTTTGGGGTAGAAACATCGATTGTTTTTTACAGAAGAGTGTCCATCATGCACTTGCACTGCACTATAAGTAAAATTGTAGAATAAAGTGACATACAGATGAAAAATATATATACATGCAAACGTAATGTTAATGTAATATATTATAACAACCAAATCTACACTCTGGGACTATTATTATATTAGTATAACTGTTCCGGGTGTATTGATTTGTATCACTTTAATACAATAGTTATTACGGTGCGGTATAATTTCCTGTCATTTATTAATCATCCACGTACGAACTTAATTGTACCAGAACAAATATATATCTGTACATTGACCTCAGTTTCAGGTATAGAGATGTGATTTGTTTCTGTGACATGTGCTTTGGACCATCCACAAGAACTTGCGGTCATCCGATGTTCAGTACTTCAGTACTTTGATTGTTTAAAAAAAATGCCACAAATGAAAATTTTATAAGTTGATTGATATTTTCCACTTATATTACAAGTTTAGAAAACAATTTAGAAAGAGATTCAACGAGACTGACTGTAACTTCAGAGAAATACATCCTTAAATTTGCATGTCTGCCCTCGGGTACATTTTTTGGTTAAAAATGGGCAATAATTTCATTAAAAGGGAAAGTCGAATGCACCCTTTTATGTTCGGGCGTGTTTGGGTTTTGTCTTGAAAACGTATAAAGCAAAAATGTCTCGCTCCAAATTCTATTAGTTTTATATATTTAGGCTACAGGTTGATTTAATATCTTTACAAATGTACTGTACTAAAAAATGAAATATGTTGGTCAAGTGAAATACCTTTCCGATGAGTCATAATGAGTAACAGAAGGTGTGTTCGAATAACAAATTTTTACTGACAGACTTTTGAAGTGGATCTTAAAAAATGCATGACTTAAAAAACTTAATTGTTTATATAAGTTTTCATGGGTTGCAAGTCTTCAACCTCTGAAATGATTAGTCTGCCATTCATTCCACGATTTATTGGATTTTTTTTTATGTTTTTGAACTTTCAAAAATTACATCTGAGAACCGATTGGATAAAAAAAAATTAAGTTGACTTAAGTCAGAAAAGTAAATTAAATAGTGCTCAATAATTAGAAGATATAAGTAATGTCTTTTAAAATACAACGTTACTTGCATGCAAGGATTGTTATAGCCGCTTTGTGGATAAATTTGTCGGTTTACAAGAGCAAAATTTGTAGCGTCTTGTCCCTATAATGGCTTCCTTTTTTACGACTGCAGTGGTCGTAATTTGGAGATCATTTTGACGAAGTCGAAACAAGAAAAAAATCTTTAAATTTCACTTTTTCTGAGTGTAAAAAAAGACATGAACGTTTTCAGTGGCGGATTTACAAGGGGCACAGGGATTTGTTTTTAAAGAGATTGTCGTATTTCCTCACCTCTTATTTTCAAGGTAAATCGACAATTTCTTTACCCCCCCCCCCCTTTTTTTCCCCGGTCCATGAAAAATGAATTAAAATTTTCTAATGTATAATCATTAATAAAATGCTATTTTAATTTCATAAGATGTACTTTTGTAACAGAATCCGGGACTTATACATTTCACTAAAAGCCCAAGCATACAGTTATATTTGTTTATTTTTCTTATTTCAATTATTATGTACATCTGTGAGGCTGTGAATAGGTCAACGAATAAGGATATGAAGGTGTTTTACAGATATTAGAAAAAAAAATGTGCAAAACAGTAGGTCTGGAAGCGAGGCAAAACATTATTGATAAGATAATGAAGAGGGGATAAAAGTATCGATTTCTTGGTTGGTTGTTTAACATCCAGTGGCAAATATTTGATGCATGTTTAGGACGAGTATAATAAAGATCAATTGAAAGGAAAACAAAGAATAAAGTGAAATAGGAAAAAAATAAAAGATATTAAAATATAGAAACGATGATCTGACACACACCCCGAGAAAAACCTACTCACACTCGCATAATATTTTTTTTTCATGTTGACCCCCTCCCCCAGACATCGGGGTTCAGGATCCGCCCCTGACGTTTTAACTTAGGAATATTGATGACCTGGACATGAATTCCTAGGAAATTCAGTGTTCCAAGGACATAATTACTGACATATAAGACTCAAATTAACAGATACTAGTAAATTCTTTCACCATAGACATTTAATACTTGTGAAAATTCCGCCGTCCAGACACATTTATTAGGACTAATTTATCTCTTACATTTGAACAATAAGTATTCGTTCCTTTTGTGACAACCCTGTGATGAAATATAAAGCTCAAACAAACACTATTAAATGTTTTATCTTTATGGAACTTCTTTCTGGCGATATTTTTGGTGTTGATGCGGAAAACATATATATATTCTCTCTCTTTGCTTTATAAAAAGTTCAACTATATTTTTTTATCAGAAATTGCAGTATGCTAGCTAATACTAATCTAGGGAGCAATCATTTGATTTGTATTTCATTTTGGGAGGGGGCTAGGCTGGAAAATGTTGTCCTAGTCTCAGTTTATCCTCACTTTTT
Organism: Mytilus galloprovincialis; assembly: GCF_965363235.1. Classification (NCBI taxonomy): domain Eukaryota; kingdom Metazoa; phylum Mollusca; class Bivalvia; order Mytilida; family Mytilidae; genus Mytilus; species Mytilus galloprovincialis. The sequence goes on along the minus strand of NC_134847.1, from coordinate 27,076,140 downwards.
TTACATAAATAACATCCTGCTTTTTTGTTCGAGTCCCCGCTGCCTTTTTTTGAAGAAAAAATGCATACACTTTTGTAGTCAGTGGGCCCCCTTATGACAATTTCCTGACCCGCCACTAAATAAGCCGGGTCCTTCATTATGATTTTTTAACCCTTTTTTTAATCATTCGCTCATTATAACTATAATTAATTGATAGCTGTATTCCGGCTGAACATTGCTCTTTTTTGTTATCAGTATAATTTTACCCTATTCTTTATTCTGCTTCTGCTTCTGCCTGATTATTTTTTGGTGAAATTGCAGCTATTCATGTTATTTTCTGTAATCGGTATATTTTCATCAAATTATTTAATTTTACAAATTTTACCAATTCTTTAATTAATTTTCCATTTTCTTAGCGTTTAGTTTATATTTTAGCGGAATCCATTTTCCCAATCCAGTATTCTCTTTTTTCTATGATGCTTGCCCATTTTTTTTCTATCTTTTAATTTTTTTTGCCAATTAAAATGATTAATTATTCTTTATTCGGGGAAAGTCCCCCAAGACCTTTCCTTCACGCTTCATCGAACCACGGGCATTGTGGGCTACTATAGGCGGGAATTTTCTATTGATCTAATTATTCAACTCTTGTGGAAGGATCCATTTTGGTATAAAAATGTTGCTCTGAACGGCTGTTCACACATTTGATTTGAAAGTTTCGTCTAAAAGGTAGGTTGTATTCTTTCTTTAAATTTATAAATAATATATGGCCTAGTATATTTTGTTACGCAGTATAAATAGTCAAGTTTTAAAAGTTACACAGTATCGGAATGTTAATTTCAGTTTCGTAGAAAACTTTTTGTAATTCACTTCATAAAAAATGTTTTACACATTTTATAATAATGATATGGAGAGAAGATTTCATCTTTCAATATATATTAAATGCTATTGTATTAAGTTTCTGGTTCAACCAAAGAATTGGACTGAACTCTGTGGATTTTCGATTCGAGTTGACCGATATGCATGTGGGAATCGATTTGTAATATTATGCTATAGAAAAGTAAATTGTTTTGTCTAATATGGTTAATTTGAGTTTTATCCTGTAAAACAGGAATTTCGCAATTTTAAAAATAGGTCCCAACCCAGAATACAGGGATTGGTTTTTTTGGGGGGGGGGACAACTTAATGTCCCCATTCAAATGTATTGATTGTCCAAACAGAAGGGGGTTCCAACTCCTGAACCCTCCCTCTGGATCTGTTACTGACCATGACAATCATCCTGGATGGCCTCTTTTTGAGACAATGTCTGTTGTATTTGTTGTTGACTTGTTTTCATTCTAAATATTCAACATGCATGAACTATTTGCCACTATACGTTAAGCAACAACCAACAATCAAGAAATCATTCATTTTTGTCTTGCTTGACAGAGTCAAAAAGTGAGACATAGGTATGCTGTTTTGGGGGTCAGCAATGACGGTGTCAACAATGTATTAGTTTGTGATTTGGTCTAGTTTATGGTGAACCACTCAGTGGTAGGTCAAAGATATTTGGTATGCAGTTGTATTAGAATTGGCACATTTTATTGCCATGGAGATTATTTGGCCCCGCCCCCTCAGTTATGGTCTATTTTGATATATACTATATGCCATAGGTCAATTATATTTGGTGTATGGAATTATTTGTGACGTTTATTTTACCATGAACTCATAATGCTCAGTGTTAAGTTTTTGTGTGCTGGTCTGTTTATATGGTGAAGTTTGTCTTCTTAGATACTTTAAGCAATAAGACACCTATGTTTAATGCATCTATTGATTGTTCAGTGTACATGTACATGTCTGTTTGGCAAGGTTCAACTGACCTTGACCTCATTTTCATGGTTCATTGGTCTATATTTAGTTTACTTAGAAACTATAAGAAGTGTGTCAACTATATATTCGGTATATATATAAAATGATTGATTGTAAGGTGTACATGTATTTCTCGTTTGCTTTATTTGACCTTGACTTCATTTTCTTGGATCATGTTAAGTAAATGTGATATTTGTAAGGATTTATTTATAGGACTATCAACATAAAATCAATAGTTAGTATTAAATAAGGCGAGACATTTCACCATGTTACTATTAACTTGTGTTTTGGTCTGTTTTTCACTTCCCTTAAGGGGGCTCGCGGGTCTAAATCATTTTTAACCAGATTTTTGTTACAAAATATTGATTTGGGGATGTACGGCGGGCGGGCGTGCGGCAATCAAATGTTGTCCGTGCAATAACTCATGAACCGTTCAACCAAAGCTTTTAAAATTTTAATATGTTGTTACTGACAACTAAATGAAGGTCAAGTTCAATAATGGCGATTTTGACTTTTACTGTTCAGGAGTTATGGTTCTTGAAAGATTGAAAAATGGAGTTTCCAGTCATGTCCGTGCATTTACGCATGAACTGTTCTACCTAAGCTTCCCAAATTTTAATATGTTGTTACTGATGACAAAATGGAGGTCAAGTTTAATAATGGCGATTCTGACTTTTACCATTCAGGAGTTATGGTTCTTGAAAGATTGAAAAATGGTGTTTCCAGTTGTGTCCGTGCATTTCGCATGAACTGTTTTACCAAAGCTTCCCAAATTTTAATATGTTGTAACTGATGACAAAATAGAGGTCAAGTTCAATAATGACGATTTTGACTTTTAATCGTTCAGGAGTTATGGTTCTTGAAAGATTGAAAAATGGTGTTTCCAGTCGTGTCCGTGCATTTTCTCATGAACCATTCAACCAAAGCTTTTGAAATTTTTATATGTTGTTACTGATGGCAAATTAGAGGTCAAGTTCAATAATGACGATTTTGACTTTTACTGTTCAGGAGTTATATGGTTCTTGAAAGATTGTGAAATGGCGTTTCCATTCACGTTGTTGCATTTACTCATGAACCATTCAATCTAAGCTTTTCAAATTTTAAGATGTTGATACTGATGACAAAATGGAGGTCAAATTTGATATTGACTATTTTCACTTTCACCATTCATCAGTAATGGTGATCAATGGTTCTTGTGATATTGCCAGTACACAAATAAATATTAATAAATCCGGTTTGCTGTCGTTGTGACAGCCTCTTGTTTTTATTATATATAAGATTTCGCTATATTTTTATATAAATGAACTTTATCTTATACTAATAATAGAAAAATGAAATAAAAAAATGGGGTTATTGTTCATTTACGTTTTCACAATCTGCCTTCGAAAGAAGCATACAATTTTGACCTTGTATTCTGTTGAACTAGCTGGAGAAAAAGCGGTAATATCGAAATAAAAAAAGAACCAAATTACAGAAATTGCTTAAATTTTACAATTATTTAGTTTAAATACAGCTTATTCGAAAATAACACTAAAAAATATAGGTCACAGATGAGTTTAAAAAGCGATTTCAATTTTAATGCCAAAAAAGGCATTTTTTTCACCAAAGGGAGATAATTTGGAGTTTTTTCATTGATATCTACATTTTTTAAAGTCACCTGGGGCCAACAGGAATTGATTTTTTGGAATGATTTTTGTACCATATGATATAAAAGTAACAATTACTTAAGGTAATTAATAAAATTTGCAATGAAAAATAAATGTTTAATTTTTTTCTGAAATCTGAAAAAAAAAACACGAGCCTCCTTAAGGAGTATATATACGTACCCTTTTTGTAGTTTGGTGTTTCAATGCTTAATAGACAGCATTATTTTATGCAGTGCAAATAATGATTGTGTGTGCATGCATGCACCAGGGGCATCATTTTTTCAGATACGATTGTTTTTTTAAAAGCAATCTGTAGACTTATACCATTGACTCAACATCAAGGAACATCTCAGTTTCTTGTGATTTTTTGCTTTAAATGGTATAAAAAACAAAAGGATTGAATTTAAATAACTATAATCTCCTTCTCATAATCTTCATGTTTCGATATTCCCCTTGACATTATCATTGTATGCGCGTTTTTAACAACACAGAAATTCAGAATCAAGCAGTATTTATATTTAGGGTTTTTATAAATTTAGAAACACGTCGGAGGGAATTCCCTAGTTTTGATAACATGCGAGAGTTCTCTGAATTCCGATCAATAAATCTATTTCTGTCATATAAAAACTGAAAGTTTGGAGTTTTCTTATGTCACCGTTATGAAACTGATATTTGATATTGTACTTCCATAAAGAAATGGAGGTCGTTTAATTAACATTTAATATATGTCTTTGCTACAAATCACAAGTCTAGGGTTGTAAGTATGTGCATGCCTATAGTTTTCTTGACTTGAAGGGGTATCAGTTTGAATGGTTGCTCTGGATTCCCTACTCCATTGATTAATTTGAAACTCGTGGAATCCTTTCTATGTATGTCTGCTATTGAGGGTTATTGTTGTTGCATAATTTTAAATCATAATTATATGCATCATTTGAATTTAAATTAATGTAGTCCACAACATAAAGGTGTAACTAGAATACCCCTTTAGCCAAAATGGAGTCTTCCATATTATCGCTATAATTTGTCTCCCTTCCGTAAGTAACTTTCGTCAAACTTTTAAACGACAATATGTTGAGAAAAATTAACTCGTTCTGTCAATAAACATCGTATTATATTAAAACCAATCACAATTTAAACAGAGGAATGTGTATGTACGGAAAGGAGTCATGCTCACTGACCCATAGGAAATTAAATATTGAAAGAGTTAGGAATGGGGTTCCCATACCTGTCAACTCACCCGTTTTTTGCGGGTGACACCCGTTATTTTCACCTCTCACCCGGGAGTTTTTCTTTACCCGGCGGGTCCCGGGAATTTCTAACATTACCCGTTTCACCCGGATTTCTGACCGGAATTGTTTCCGGTATTTAGAAGTAATACGACCTTCGGTTTTATCGGTCTTTTTCAATGTAACAAAAAGTAAAAATGTAGGACTGTTTACCTGAGCTACGTAACGATATTTTCTTCACAAAGACCAAAAGTGTTTTGGCTGATAAAGTAACTAATGCAGAAACTTTATTTTCGTACTTTGTGGCTGAGCACAACCTTTCCTTTGCAGTAACTGACCATTTCACAAAATTGTGTAAATTAATGTTCTCTGACAGTGAAATAGCTTCAGGTTATTCCTGTGGAAAAACTAAAACCACCCAAATAGTAAAGAGGGCCCTTTCAGTTGAAAATAACAAAGTGGTAGTTGAAAACAAGCCAAGATTTTTTGTTTTGTCAAAACTTGCTAAAACATTACTGGTTTTGCCAAACAGCAATGTAGACAGTGAGGGGGCATTTTCTTTAGTAAAGAAAATAGCTACAGAGTTTAGGGCTGATCTTAATAAGGATACACTGTGTGCTCTTCTTTCTTGTAAAATGAATACACATTTGCATTGCTATGAACTGAAACCAAGTGAAGTTCTTTTAAAGAATGCCAAGTCTGCTACTATGGAATATAACAATAGTCTGAAATAAACTTGTATACATGTTCTAATTGTTTCATATACATATTGACTATATAAATTATATGTAAACATATTTTTGTTCTTCAATTGAGCTCGCAAAATGTCGTACGCGTTATGACCTGAGATTTTTTTTCTCAATGCAGGTCATGACCTGACTTTTCATTTTCAGAGGTTGACAGGTATGGGTTCCACCTAGAATTCATGTAGGAAAATAGGGGTACGAAGTGAAATACCTTCTCTCATTCTCAGTGACTGCTGTGGAAAGTAAACTTGGAATTGATAGAACAAAAATTAAATAGATTGTTCATACATTTCACTTAATTGTATCAAGGATTGGCTATTTTTAAAGTTGAATAACTATTCAGATTATGTAAATAACATTTTAAGAGCATTATTCATGTTCAGTTGAATTATTTTTGAAAGTAATACTAATACATGTATCAATGAAAACAATGGCAATTGTATCCCTTTATAGAGCAATCTGCTCTTTGATTATTAATATGGACACATTTTAATATGACTGCATAAATTTCAAAAAAAAATGTCAGATATTGGTATCACATTGTCGTCAGCGTCATCTGAAGACAGATGTTTTCTGGTAAATAGCTTTAGAATAAGTAAATAAAAAATCAATAAAATTTTACCACAAGGTTTATATTAAACCACAAAAGGAAGGTTGGGGTTGATTTTGGGGGTTTTGGTCCCAACTGTTTAGGAATTAGGGGCCAAACAAGGGGCCCAGATAAGCTTTTTTGCAGTTTCCAGACATAAACTTGTGTTAAGGCCCCACAAAAATATGTCTGTTTAAGGTTACATACTTTACAAAAATAGGGTTGGTAGTTTGGTATTTCCATTCTATTTTATTTTTTCATTTTTTTTTTTTTTACGACATGATTTTGAGTTATGCGGTTTCGTCTTGCCATGGTTTGAGTTGATCATAGGACGAGTTTACCCATATTTTTGATGATTGGATTATTTCCCTTTGACATTTGTTGGGGGAAAATAATGGTGGCTATAATGTTCATTTCATAACACGAGTCACGAATTTCCTTAAAGTCATAAGAAACCTCAAATCCAAAAAAAACATTGCATATGTTTTTTATAACTCAATGGATAGTTTTCATTGTAAAACTTATGTACATATACTTTTTTCTGAAGAAAATTCTTTAATTTATTCATATTTAGAAGAAGTTTACTTTATTTGAATTGCTTCCTTCCAGCAAGCAATTCCCCCGATATATTTTCCGTATGCAAGATGACCTCAGTGTGACCCATCTCGTAAAAATCCGGTGACCACAATACGCATGGATGTCCTTAAAATAAACTATTATCTGAATTTACATGTTAAACACGTGCTCAATTTCCATGCTTTTTTGTTTATTTTTCGTCAATTGTTGACAAACGGGTGACAATCGTTAAACTTCGGCTTTAAAACACGAACTTTAATTACCTGCCATATTTTCACAACAACACTGACCGATTGAAAAAAAAATTGACGATTATACGATATTTACACGAAAAAAATGATAAATTCGAGCACAGAAGACTAAGTTTATGATGTTTGTATGCATTGGTTTAAGAATTGGAAGAACAATATTTTTCACCGGTCACTCGTTTCTTATGACTTTAAATACAGCTATCATATTCACGATTGTGAACATTGGGATGCATCAGGCAATTATTGATTTATATTATTGGCAACACTATCTTCACTTTTAACATGAGTTCAGTTTATTTTTCACTTTACGAAGGAAAACAAAATGACTTAGGATCAGCACTAAAAAATGGGGTAGGTCCGGTAACCATAAACAGACATATTTTGTTTTTGCCTTAAGTGTACTGGTGTATGAATTTCTGAAATTCTACCAAAAGTTTCCATACTACAAAGGGATGGTTATGGTTTTTTTTTTGGCTCAAACCATTTAGCAAAAAGGGGAAAAAACAAGGGTTTTTGTCGAGCCTGTCAATTTTGTTGCAGAAAGCTTGACATATGGATAGTGATTAAGCAGCAGCATAAGTGACATTAGTGAACTTCTTGAAAGCTTTACGTTTTAGAAGGTGGAAGACCTTGATGCTTCATACTTTGAATATAGATGCCTTGATCATGTTAGGAAGTTTCTGTCAGTCACATGTCCAATGTCCTTGACCTCATTTTCATGATTCAGTGACTACTTGAAAAAAGATTTCTTGTAATGTTAAATTCTTGCGCTCTCTTATAATAAGTAATACTAGGATAACTATATTTGGTATGTGCGTTCCTTGCAAGGTCCTCTTACCATCAGACAGTTTTCACTTGATCTTGACCTCATTATATGGATCATTGAATAAGGTTAAGTTTTGGAGGTCAAGTCCATATCTGAGATACTACAAGCAATATACGTCTAGTAATTAAAGTATATTCGGTGTATGGAAGGACTAAGGTGTACATGTCCAACTGGTGGGTGTCATCTGACCTTGCCCTTATTTTCATCGTTCAGTGGTCAAAGTTAAGTTTTTGTGAATTGGTCTATTTTACTTATACTGTATATATATGCAATAGGTCTACTACATTTGATGTATGGAATGATTGCAAGGTGTACATGTCTAGCTGGCAAGTGTCATCTGACTTTGACCTAATTTTCATCGTTCAGTGGTCAAAGTTAAGTTTTTGTCGAGCCTGCAACTTTTGTTGCAGAAAGCTCGACATAGGGATAGTGATCCGGCGGCGGCTACGGCGGCGGTGTTAGCTCACTTCTTAAAAGCATTATATTTTAGAAGGTGGAAGACCTGGATGCTTCATACTTTGTATATAGATGCTTCATGTTACGAAGTTTCTGTCAGTCGCATGTCCAATGTCCTTGACCTCATTTTCATGGTTCAGTGACCACTTGAAAAAAAAGTTCAAATTTTTTGTAATGTTGAATTCTCTCTTATTATAAGTAATAGGATAACTTTATTTGATATGTGCGTACCTTGAAAGGTCCTCATGTCTGTCAGACAGTTTTCGCTTGACCTCGACCTCATTTCATGCATCAGTGATCAAGGTTAAGTTTTCGTGGTCAAGTCCATATCTCAGATACTATAAGCAATAGGGCTAGTATATTCGGTGTATGGAAGGACTGTAAGGTGTACATGTCCAACTAGCAGGTGTCATCTGACCTTGACCTCATTTTCATGGTTCAGTGGTTATAGTTAAATTTTTGTGTTTTGGTCTGTTTTTCTCATACTATATGCAATAGGTCTACTATATTTGTTGTATGGAATGATTGTAAGGTGTACATGTCTAGCGGGCAGATGTCATGTGACCTTGACCTCATTTTCATGATTCAGTGGTCAAAGGTAAGTTTTTGAGTTTTGGTCTTTTTATCTAATACTATATGCCATAGGTCAACTATATTTGGTGTATGGAAATATTTTATGATCTTTATGTCAGTCGCGCAGGTTTTATTTGACGGTGACCTCATTTTCACGGTTCATTGCACAGTGTTAAGTTTTTGCGTTTTTTTGTGTTTTGGTCTACTTTTCTTAAACTATAAGTAATGGGTCAATTATATATGTTGTATAGAAGCATTGTTAGCTGTCTGCCTGGCATGGTTCATCTGACCGTGACCTCATTTTCAAGGTTCATTGGTCTTTGTTTAGTTATCTTGGTTAATGTTAAGTTTATGTGACAGTTGTAATAAAACTTAGCTTTATACTTAGGACTATCAACATAATATCAATGATTAGTATAGAAGGCGAGACATTTCAGCGTGTGCACTCTTGTTGTGATTTGGTCTGTTTTTCTTGTACTGTATGCAAAAGGTCTACTTTATTTGGTGTATGGAATGATTGTAAGGTGTACATGTTTAGCTGGCAGGTGTCATCTGACTTTGACCTTATTTTCATGCAAGGGTCCGGAAACGGTCATATTTGCCAGTCATGTCCTAAACTGAAACTATAATGTCCTAAACTTTTAATTGGGATTTAGGTCAAATTTTATTTTTCAACAGTAATAATTTCGGTCATTTCGTTGAGATTGACTTTCAAAATCGCCATTTTGAACATATTTTTGTTTTGTTATCTATCGACTTCCTGTAATTAAACTGCCACTCCAATAAAGTGTTATAATCCTGAGGGCCCTCCTAATAACTATATTAATGCCTCTGGGAGCTATTGGCTAATGATTGCTAATTAATCTCTTTACCTGTGTTTTTAATTCACACCTGGCAATTAATCACAAGCTCCAAACTATTATTATAAAGAAATAAAAATTCCATACCAACTGGCTTCATTATTTAATTACCCAACAGGTCAGACAATTGTCAATTATGATTTAAAATTAAATTAAAACTTGGTTTAATTTACGTAGATTTTTTTTTTTTTAACTTCTAACACACGTGCTTTGTTTACTATGTAATACGCATGCTTGAAATTCTCTTCCACATATTTAGACAATTAATCGTAAATTTAAAATAATTTCATCCTAAATAAAGCTAGTGCAACTATTTTAATTAATATTCTTGCACTATTAAAGGTAAAATATTAAAAAGCCGATGATTTCCTGTGATTTGGGTAAACAAAACTAATCCCGGAAATGAGTCCGGAATTGTTCGTTTTAGTATTGTCGCTTTACATCCGGTTTGACTTCAGGATAGAAAGAAACATAAGTGATAACTGAGAATATTATCGTTTTGAGTCATTAAAATCATTTTATTTTTAAACTGTTGCCTTCCCTTAATTGCTCTTGATCGATTTTTGGAAAATGGTAGGACAAATCATGAAGCAAATGCGATGCAACAGTGAAACAAGTTTGTTGATGCTACGAACATGACGATCGAGTATGAGCATAATCATAATGAGTCTCATGCAGTAATGTGATTTTGACAATCATTTTTTGAAAAGGGGCATCAACTTTTAAGTTGTATGAAAATGACCGAAATTAGATGAAAAAATTTCCGGATCCTTGTTTTCATGTTTCAGTGATCAAAATTAAGTTTTGAGGTTTTGGTCTTTTTATGCCCTATTTATCATGTTTATTGGCATTATGTTTTCTGGTCTGTGAATCCGTCCAACTGTCCCTGTGTCTGTTTGTCCCACTTCAGGTTAAAGTTTTTGGTCGATGTACTGTGAGTTTGAAGTTGAAGTCCAATCAACTTGAAACTTAGTACACATGTTCCCTATGATATGATCTTTTTAATTTAAATGCCAAATTAGAGATTTTATCCCATTTCCACAGTCCACTGAACATAGAAAATTATAGAGGGATGGGGCATCCATGTACTATTGATACTTTCTTGTTTAATACTATGCAATAGGTCAACAATATTTGGTGTATAGAATGTACTTTATAATCTATATATATATATATATGTCAGTCGTGCAGGTTTTATTTGACCTTGACCTCATTTTCATGGTTCATTGCTCAGTGTGAAGTTTTTGTTTTGGTTTGTTTTTCTTACTTATAAGCAATATGTCAACTATATTTGTTGAATGGAAGAATTGTTAGCTGCACATGTATGTCTGGAAATATTAATATTGAGTTTTCTTGGTCAATGTTAAGCTTATGTGACAGTTGTAATAAAGGACAATTTAGACAATTTAAAAGCAGTGCAAGGGAGGTAATCCAATCCATTTAAAGAATACTGTGATTACATTGTACATCCCTTACACCGCTTGTAAATAATGTATTAAGAAATGATAATCGTCTTAAGATGATTAGCTGTTAATTTATATTAATAAGCTACTATCAATTATTTTTTATTTTAACCATGACTATGTCATTTTATGTTTTAATATTTTTGATGTATATAAATGAGTATATGGAGACAAAAGTGTCGGAGAAAGAATTCATCTCGTCCATCCTCTCACAGTAGTGTGGTATCACTTCAGCAAAATAAGAATGAATATGTATAGTTATGGTTGCAAACTCCATTAGAAATGTGAATTGAGATTATTTTTGGAAGAAAGAAAATGGGGTGTTGAAAAAAAATGTGGGGAGGGGGAGGGGTTAATAAGAATTTGTGTCAAATATTTAATTACAATGCAAATTCAGACATGTTTCAAGTGCAAATAATGTGTCCATTTTGGCCACAACTTTTCAGTGTTGGACATCTGCAGTTTATTCAGCTGTGCTCAGCTAAGCAATGTATTTGTTTTAACATGAACTAATTGTCTTGGGCTGTGTTCATATTGACCTAAACACAGTGTTGTGTTGGAGTAATCCACACATACACTATTGTGTTAGTGTAATCCACACATAAACTGAACTGTGAAATTTACGTTCTCATTTATAAAACTCAAGGTTTACTGTATGTAGTTAAATCATGTTATGTTTACATGCAGTTGATTGTCAATGTATAGGCCTTGTCTGAGTTAACTGTACAAAAAACTAGCCATGTGTATCTAAAGAAGAAATGTTTTTGAGTGAAATTAATATCGAAAACATTTAATAAAGTTCTGTACAGAATTAATTAGCTAAACTTGATATGTTGCTTCAATGTTATAAAGAAAACTTTTTGTAGCTTTATTTACCCCTTATCAAGACGGAAAGCATCATAATTTCTGAATCGACTGGATGTACATAGAAATATTTGCCACTGGTTTTTACTCAATCAATGATTCACTCATGAATGTATAAATGCATTTCTTATAATAGAGTGTGCGGTAAATATTATATATTGCTAGACCAGTATTTCATATCTGGTAAATTATTATTGCACTTAGAAATAAAGAAAACCAACAATATTAATTTGCAATGTACGAACTGTTATTTTAAAAACAAAGTTTAAGTGGCTTAGAAGTATATCTGTATCTGTATGGTATCTGTTCGGTAGTATTTGGTCATTGCTCTCGGTTCAAACTAGTGACCATTTTATTAAAAACTAATGAATTGAGAAAAACACAAATAATGTTATTTCTCGTTTCTTTCATTTTTAGCTCACTGCTGCGAAAGGTCTCATGTGAGCTTATGCCATCACTTGGTGTCAGTCGTCATCTGTTGTGGTAAACTATTTAAAAAATCTTCTGAAACCTCTGGGCCAAATACCTTCAAACTTTTACTTAATGTTCCTTAGGGTATCTTGTATATAAATTGTATCTGAAATATTGATCCATCGCCAAACATGGCCGCCATGGCTAAAAATAAAACATAGGGGTCAAATGCAGTTTTTCGCTTAAATCTCAAAAACTAAACTTTTTACAGCAATCTGACATAGAGTAAAATTGTTCAATTGGTCAAGATCTATCGGACCTGAAATTTTCAGACTAATCAAAACTCATTTTTGGGTTGCTGCCACTGAATTGTTAGTTATAAGGAAAATTTTGAAGTTTTTTTGTTATAATCTTCAATATTATTAAGTGTTGTCAACCTCTTTTTAGCTTATTGTTAGGTGTGAGCCAGGGCACATTGTATTTAATGGTTTTTCATTTACAAATTGTGACTTGGATTGAGAGATGTCTCATTTTAAAGTTTCGGGACAATTACTAATGTTTAACTGTATGGATCTCTCTGACATTGTACCGTACGTACAAGGTTCCATATAGTGAAGGGAATTAAGGCTTAGTGTCCGGTTGGGGTTAATATCCCTGAACATTAAGGAATAAGGGGCCAAAAAGAAACATTTTCTAGTTTACAGACAATAACTTGTGTTTAAGTGTATGGATCTCTCTGAAATTATACTACAAGGTTTCTTACTCCAAAGGAAAGGCTGGAATAGAGTTTTGGGGTTCTTGCTTCAAGAGTGGTTTCAATAAGTGAGGGGCAAATAAAGGGGGAAACAAGGGTTTTTCAGGTTAAATGACAATTTTGACAATTTAAAAGCAGTGTAAGGGAGGTCAACTGAAATTTAAAGAATACTGTTATATTGATTTTTGGCCTTGAATGTTTGTCCCTAACATTTTGTTAACTGTGCATTTGCATTCAGGTATCGCAGATCAAATGTATTTGTTCATAGTGTGTTAATTTATGTTTTTTGATTGAGTTAAGCCTTTCATATTTTATCGTGTGGTTTTCTATGTTATGATGTTATGCTATGGTTTCAGAAAAAGGGAGTAGGTTTGGTACCATTAAAACGTTTAATCCCGCTGCAAATGTTTGCACCTGTCCTAAGTCAGGAATCTGATGTACAGTAGTTGTCGTTTGTTTATGTAATTTATACATTTTTCTCGTTTCTTGTTTTTTATATAGATTAGACTGTTGGTTTTCCCGTTTGAATGGTTTTACACGAGTAATTTTGGGGCCCTTTATAGCTTTTTGTTTGGGTGAGCCAAGGCTCCGTGTTGAAGTCCATCTCAATATGAATATATATAACTATTCCAGATAACACATACCGTAGCCAGGGGGTTCTGGGGTTTGGACGAACCCCCCCTTGAAAACAAATAAGCACTGTTAAAGTCAATGTTCTGTTCTAATTGTGACTGTTAAAGTCGAGTTTGTGAGTCCAACAAACCCCCCCTTGGAAATTCCTGGCTACGGGCCTGAAACACCTACTGTTTGAAAGCTCAGTGAGGAAGTTTTCACTTTTACAGTGAACATAATAGACCTATGTTCTCCCATGCTCAACTTTGTTTGCATTTTAGAATAAATCTTGACATTTGTACATTGATTTCAATTGTTAGTTCACTCAGAAAATCATTGAATATCTTATCCTGATTGCGTGATCGACTGGTTAACTATTTCTGAATGAATTATTTCCGTTGTATTAAGTAACTCTGCAGGACCAGTCTAATAAATTTTATAAAATGTTGACTTTGAAAGATCAAAATAACCAAAGATTTCAACATTGACATCAATTTTATTTAATTTAAAGAATATATAGAGGCATATATGAATGAAATGAGATGAAATAAATTGACTGCATTTCCCGACACTCACAAACTTGTTTTACGAACTTTAAACAATCAATGATTTTAAAAACGATCGAACACAGGGGTAAAATTGTTACAATTTGCCGGGCTTACTATCCAAACGAACCCCGAAATTGAGCAAGTCTTTGAAGTATTAATTATCACCTATTCCATCTAATAATTGTTTAGTCAGCAGTAGTGAATTTTTACCATTCGAAAATAATTGAGAGGATATGATTAGAAAAACAAACCCCAAGCTGATACGACATGAGAAATTCACTTTCTCCATGTCCAGCTTGGATGAAGCCATTTGAATATTATAAAACGTTATTAAGTTCAGGAAAATGAGAAATCATTATGCTTCATTAAAATATCAATTCCTGTCAAACGTTGTAAGGTTAACTGTACACTGTACAGTGGGATATAAAACCAAACACAGAAGCTGACAATGACTTTATTGTTGGTCTTACATGTTCTGCAACATCACCTGTTATATTGCTAAGAAATCTTCACATAGGCAGTCTGGTACTATATATAGACCAATCACGGAAAAAGACTTCTCCTTGGTTTTTTTTTTGATACACAGATAGTATAAGGATTATATGAATTTGCAATGGAGAAATAAAGACTTCTTCTATATCCAGACAATAACATTAGCAAACAAAGGGGTAACTTCCAAGAGCATGATGAGGACCTGATTACAAGAGAAAACATCAATAGCATAATATAAGAAAAACACATAACAAATTAATTACAAACAAACCGTGCACCGCAACAAAGTACCTAAGAATTGTCGAAAATTACGCGCTTACCACAGCGCTATATCCAAAAATCCTGGGGAGAACACTGCAGTTGTATTACCTAGGCACATCTCATTATTTGGCCTTGCCCTTCTGTTGAGGTTGCACTTGCATTTGTTAAGTTTAGCTGGATAATATCTAAATTTATCGCTTAAGTAAACAAAATCATGGTTAAAATTAGGAGTAAGCTTACTTTCTATTTGGACTTCTCTTGAACTGAATTTTAATGTGCGTATTGTTATGCGTTTACTTTTCTACATTGGCTAGAGGTATAGGAGGAGGGTTGAGATCTCATAAACATGTTTAACCCTGCAGCATTTTCGCGCCTGTCCCAAGTCAGGAGCCTCTGGCTTTTGTTAGTCTTGAATTATTTTAATTTTAGTTTCTTGTGTATAATTTGGAGTTAAGTATGGCGTTCATTATCATTGAACTAGTATATATATGTTTAGGGGCTAGCTGAAGGAGGTCTCCGGGTGCGGGAATTTCTCGCTACATTGAAGACCTGTTGGTGACCTTCTGCTGTTGTTTTTTCTATGGTCGGGTTGTTGTCTCTTTGACACATTCCCCGTTTCCTTTCTCAATTTTATTTTCCAACATTTATATATATGCAAATTTGATATTTTACAGAAATCTAATAACTAAAGCAGAAAATTTGAACACTTTTCCTAAGGTTTAGAGAAAGTAATGTAAAGGTAATGTATAACAAAAAGTGTGGTAATTAAGAATATTAGTATTAACATATACATGGTGATTAGTTTTTTGTTGCATCATTCATATCACAAGATACTTAAATATTAGTATTAACTGAAGAAAAATCCTTCAGTATTTCAAGTTCTTAATCACCATGAACTGAAAAAAGTTATTGAAAAGTGACTGGTAGTTGTTTTCATGAAGTATGCCAAGGGAGATAACTCTAATCACATTGAGAGGAGGTCCATTTTAAAGCATTTAAAACTAGTTAAGATTGTTTTTAATTATACTTATTTCGGTATTTAAGATATGTATTTAAATGAGCTAATTTATGTGTATGCCTTCTCTTAATCTTGTTTCTTGGTATATAATTTTGATAAACATTTTTTTCAGCATTTCTTTAAAATGATAACATAACTTAAAGAAATCAAAAACTTTTCCAATATAACATTAGCCATAGTCGTGCTTACATCAATTACAGATAACTTTTCATTTTTCCAAAAACTGGTTATGATGTTGGATGCCATTTCTTTTAACAATAAGTTGTAACCGCATGAATCCCTATAAGCACACTAAACTTCTAAGTGTATTCTAAGTCATACACCATATATATTACAAATTTGTGAAGAAAATTTTGATTAAAAATAATTTTACTCATCTGTACTCTGTAGATCCTATGTATTGCACAAACACTGCACCTGGACTGAAGACAAACACTGCACCTGGACTGAAGACAAACACTGCACTTGGACTGAAGACAAACACTGCACCTAGACTAAAGACTTTAGACATAATATCCAAGTTAAATGGGACTAGTGACCACTGGAACTAGCTCCTTCAAAAAACATAGTCATTATTGACCTCTATATTGATGTGTTATGATGAAATCATGTTTTTGATAGTTGCATTGATAATTATGTTCATGCATTAAAACATTGGATTGACTTTGACCCAAGACTTATTATAGTTTCTCCAGAGTATAAATGAGTTTGTCAATTTTAAGTGTTTAGAAAATTTAATTTTAATATTTACCCATTTGTGAAATTTGATAGCAAGGCTTAAATGGCTGGTGCACCAAAATAGATTTTCATAATTGGCTGTATTTTCACTGATAAAAAATTCTGAAAAATTGTAACAGCAAATAGCTTCTCTTTAAAGCTGGTATAAATTAAGAGCTTTTGTTAAATTTCTTTAATTTATGTTGCCCTCCTTGACGGAAGAAGACACATTCATGGCAGATAGCAAAGTCATAATGTACGTATTTCCTTAAAACTATGTTCATGTTTGTAAACAAAATGGATCATTTTTGTCGAGCCTGCAACTTTTGTAGCAGAAAATTTGACAGGGATATTGATCTGGTGGCGGTGTTAGCTTTATATATTAGAAGGTGGAAGACCTGTATGCTTCATACTTTGTATATAGATGCCTCATGTTGCGAAGTTTCCATTGGTCACATTGTCTTATGTCCTTGATCTCATTTTCATGGTTCAGCGACTACCTTAAAAAAAAGATTTTTTATGCCCCACCTACGATAGTAGAGGGGAATTATGTTTTCTGGTCTGTGGCTCCGTTCCTCCGTCCGTCCATCCGTCTGTACTTCCGTTCGTCCGTCCGTTCAGGTTAAAGTTTTTGGTCAAGGTAGTTTTTGATGAAGCTGAAGTCCAATCAACTTGAAACTTAGTAAACTTGTTGCTTATGATATGATCTTTTTAATTTTAAAGCCAAATTAGACTTTTGACCCCAATTTCACGGTCCACTAAACATAGAAAATGAAAGTGGGTGTTTCAGGTTAAAGTTTTTGGTCAAGGTAGTTTTTGATAAAATTGAAATCCAATCAACTTGAAACTTAATACATATGTTCCCTATAGTATAATCTTTCTAATTTTAATGCCAAATTAGATTATTACCCAGTTTCACGGTCCATGGAACATGGTAGAGGATAGTGCGAGTGGGGCATCCGTGTACTTTGGACACATTCTTGTTTAATGATAAAAACTTGTACCATAAAGAAAATTTCAGAGATTTAAAAGTAAGTTTTGTTTTTTCAGTTGAATCAATTTCTTCTATTGTCTTAATTACAAATATGGAGAATTGGTTAAAATGCTTATGATACAGCTATTATATGACCACTCCTTTTTAAATGATTGCCAAAATTAAAAAAAAATTGGTTGTATATTGATATCACTTCGTTGTCAGCGTTGTCCAAAGACAGATGGTTTCTGCATAATAACTTATGAATAAGTAAATAGAAATCAATAGAATTTTAACATAAGGTTTATAACCAGTACAGGAATTGATTTTGGGAGTTTTTGTCTCAATAGTTTAGAAACAAGGGGCCCAAAAGGGGTAAAAATAGGTATTTTTCTAGTTTAAAGCTGATACTAATTTATAATTTCCTTTTGTTACAGATACCCATATATGTTCCACTCCAAAGAGAGGGATTTCATGGAAGATAACACACCAGGATGAGTCACATGTTAGTTTTTGCTCATTAAAATTGTACTTGAAACTATGTTTTACTGTAACAATAGCTTAGACTTTTATGACAAATTTGGTCTTAAATCAATTTCTTTTATTAAAATTTCGATTCGAATGCGGCATTTTTAAATTAGAATTGATAGTAATTGTAAATTAAGTGTTGCTGATTTAAAATTTGACATAAAACACATCACATTAATTTCAATAGCCAAAAAATATTCCCCATTTTAAAGCTGATACTAATTTATAATTTTCTTTTGTTACAGATACCCATATATGTTCCACTCCAACGAGGGATTTCATGGAAGATAACGCACCAGGATGAGTCACATGTTAGTATTTGCTCTTTAAAATTGTACTTGAAACTATGTTTTACTGTAACGATAGCTTAGAATTTTATGACAAATTTGGTCTTAAATCAATTTCTTTTATTAAAATTTCGATTCAAATGCGGCATTTTTTAATTAGAATTGATAGTAATTGTAAATTAAGTGTCGCTGATTTAAAATTTGACATAAAACACATCACATTAATTTCAATAGCCAAAAAATCTTCCCCATTTTAAAGCTGATACTAATTTATAATTTCTTTTTGTTACAGATACCTATATATGTTCCACTCCAACGAGAGGGATTTCATGGAAGATAACGCACCAGGATGAGTCACATGTTAGTATTTGCTCATTAAAATTGTACTCGAAACTATGTTTTACTGTAACAATAGCTTAGAATTTTATGACAAATTTGGTCTTAAATCAATTTCTTTTATTAAAATTTCGATTCGAATGTTGCATTTTTAAATTAGAATTGATAGTAATTGTAAATTAAGTGTCGCTGATTTAAAATTTGACATAAAACACATCACATTAATTTCAATAGCCACAAAATCTTCCCCATTTTAAAGCTGATACTAATTTATAATTTCCTTTTGTTACAGATACCCATATATGTTCCACTCCAACGAGGGATTTCATGGAAGATAACGCACCAGGATGAGTCACATGTTAGTATTTGCTCATTAAAATTGTACTCGAAACTATGTTTTACTGTAACAAAAGCTTAGAATTTTATGACAAATTTGGTCTTAAATCAATTTCTTTTATTAAAATTTCGATTCGAATGCGGCATTTTAAAATTAGAATTGATAGTAATTGTAAATTAAGTGTCGCTGATTTAAAATTTGACATAAAACACATCACATTAATTTCAATAGCCAAAAAATATTCCCCATTTTAAAGCTGATACTAATTTATAATTTCCTTTTTGTTACAGTAACCATATATGTTCCACTCCAACGAGAGGGATTTCATGGAAGATAACGCACCAGGATGAGTCACATGTTAGTTTTTGCTCATTAAAATTGTACTTGAAACTATGTTTTACTGTAACAATAGCTTAGAATTTTATGACAAATTTGGACTTAAATCAATTTCTTTTATTAAAATTTCGATTCGAATGCGGCATTTTTTAATTAGAATTGATAGTAATTGTAAATTAAGTGTCGCTGATTTAAAATTTGACATAAAACACATCACATTAATTTCAATAGCCACAAAATATTCCCCATTTTAAAGCTGATACTAATTTATAATTTTCTTTTGTTACAGATACCCATATATGTTCCACTCCAACGAGGGATTTCATGGATGATAACGCACCAGGATGAGTCACATGTTAGTATTTGCTCATTAAAATTGTACTTGAAACTATGTTTTACTGTAACGATAGCTTAGAATTTTATGACAAATTTGGTCTTAAATCAATTTCTTTTATTAAAATTTCGATTCGAATGCGGCATTTTTTAATTAGAATTGATAGTAATTGTAAATTAAGTGTTGCTGATTTAAAATTTGACATAAAACACATCACATTAATTTCAATAGCCAAAAAATCTTTCCCATTTTAAAGCTGATATTAATTTATAATTTCCTTTTGTTACAGATACCCATATATGTTCCACTCCAACGAGAGGGATTTCATGGAAGATAATGCACCAGGATGAATCACATGTTAGTTTTTGCTCATTAAAATTGTACTTGAAACTATGTTTTACTGTAACAATAGCTTAGAATTTTATGACAAATTTGGTCTGAAATCAATTTCTTTTATTAAAATTTCGATTCGAATGCGGCATTTTTTAATTAGAATTGATAGTAATTGTAAATTAAGTGTTGCTGATTTAAAATTTGACATAAACACATCACATTAATTTCAATAGCCAAAAAATATTCCCCATTTTAAAGCTGATACTAATTTATAATTTCCTTTTGTTACAGATACCCATATATGTTCCACTCCAACAAGAGGGATTTCATGGAAGATAACGCATAAGGATGAGTCACATGTTAGTATTTGCTCATTAAAATTGTACTTGAAACTATGTTTTACTGTAACGATAGCTTAGAATTTTATGACAAATTTGGGCTTAAATCAATTTCTTTTATTAAAATTTCGATTCGAATGCAGCATTTTTTAATTAGAATTGATAGTAATTGTAAATTAAGTGTCGCTGATTTAAAATTTGACATAAAACACATCACATTAATTTCAATAGCCAAAAAATATTCCCCATTTTAAAGCTGATACTAATTTATAATTTCCTTTTGTTACAGATACCCATATATGTTCCACTCCAACGAGAGGGATTTCATGGAAGATAACGCACCAGGATGAGTCACATGTTAGTATTTGCTCATTAAAATTGTACTCGAAACTATGTTTTACTGTAACAATAGCTTAGAATTTTATGACAAATTTGGTCTTAAATCAATTTCTTTTATTAAAATTTCGATTCGAATGTTGCATTTTTAAATTAGAATTGATAGTAATTGTAAATTAAGTGTCCCTGATTTAAAATTTGACATAAAACGCATCACATTAATTTCAATAGCCACAAAATCTTCCCCATTTTAAAGCTGATACTAATTTATAATTTCCTTTTGTTACAGATTCCCATATATGTTCCACTCCAACAAGAGGGATTTCATGGAAGATAACGCACCAGGATGAGTCACATGTTAGTATTTGCTCATTAAAATTGTACTTGAAACTATGTTTTACTGTAACGATAGCTTAGAATTTTATGACAAATTTGGTCTTAAATCAATTTCTTTTATTAAAATTTCGATTCGAATGCGGCATTTTTAAATTAGAATTGATAGTAATTGTAAATTAAGTGTTGCTGATTTAAAATTTGACATAAAACACATCACATTAATTTCAATAGCCAAAAAATCTTTCCCATTTTAAAGCTGATACTAATTTATAATTCCTTTTGTTACAGATACCCATATATGTTCCACTCCAACGAGAGGGATTTCATGGAAGATAACGCACCAGGATGAGTCACATGTTAGTATTTGCTCATTAAAATTGTACTCGAAACTATGTTTTACTGTAACGATAGCTTAGAATTTTATGACAAATTTGGTCTTAAATCAATTTCTTTTATTAAAATTTCGATTCGAATGCGGCATTTTTTAATTAGAATTGATATTAATTGTAAATTAAGTGTCGCTGATTTAAAATTTGACATAAAACACATCACATTAATTTCAATAGCCAAAAAATATTCCCCATTTTAAAGCTGATACTAATTTATAATTTTCATTTGTTACAGATACCCATATATGTTCCACTCCAACGAGGGATTTCATGGAAGATAACGCACCAGGATGAGTCACATGTTAGTATTTGCTCATTTAAATTGTACTCGAAACTATGTTTTACTGTAACAATAGCTTAGAATTTTATGACAAATTTGGTCTTAAATCAATTTCTTTTATTAAAATTTCGATTGAATGTTGCATTTTTAAATTAGAATTGATAGTAATTGTAAATTAAGTGTCGCTGATTTAAAATTTGACATAAAACACATCACATTAATTTCAATAGCCAAAAAATCTTCCCCATTTTAAAGCTGATACTAATTTATAATTTCCTTTTGTTACAGATACCCATATATGTTCCACTCCAACGAAGGATTTCATGGAAGATAACGCACCAGGATGAGTCACATGTTAGTATTTGCTCATTAAAATTGTACTCGAAACTATGTTTTACTGAACAAAAGCTTAGAATTTTATGACAAATTTGGTCTTAAATCAATTTCTTTTATTAAAATTTCGATTCGAATGCGGCATTTTTTAATTAGAATTGATACTAATTGTAAATTAAGTGTCACTGATATAAAATTTGACATAAAACACATCACATTAATTTCAATAGCCAAAAAATATTCCCCATTTTAAAGCTGATACTAATTTATAATTTCTTTTTGTTACAGATACCCATATATGTTCCACTCCAATGAGAGGGATTTCATGGAAGATAACGCACCAGGATGAGTCACATGTTAGTATTTGCTCATTAAAATTGTACTTGAAACTATGTTTTACTGTAACGATAGCTTAGAATTTTATGACAAATTTGGTCTTAAATCAATTTCTTTTATTAAAATTTCGATTCGAATGCGGAATTTTTTAATTAGAATTGATAGAAATTGTAAATTAAGTGTTGCTGATTTTAAATTTGACATAAAACACATCACATTAATTTCAATAGCCAAAAAATCTTTCCCATTTTAAAGCTGATACTAATTTATAATTTCCTTTTGTTACAGATACCCATATATGTTCCACTCCAACGAGGGATTTCATGGAAGATAACGCACCAGGATGAGTCACATGTTAGTATTTGCTCATTAAAATTGTACTCGAAACTATGTTTTACTGTAACAAAAGCTTAGAATTTTATGACAAATTTGGTCTTAAATCAATTTCTTTTATTAAAATTTCGATTCGAATGCGGCATTTTTTAATTAGAATTGATAGTAATTGTAAATTAAGTGTCGCTGATTTGAAATTTGACATAAAACACATCACATTAATTTCAATAGCCAAAAAATATTCCCCATTTTAAAGCTGATACTAATTTATAATTTTCTTTTGTTACAGATACCCATATATGTTCCACTCCAACGAGGGATTTCATGGAAGATAACGCACCAGGATGAGTCACATGTTAGTATTTGCTCATTAAAATTGTACTTGAAACTATATTTTACTGTAACGATAGCTTAGAATTTTATGACAAATTTGGTCTTAAATCAATTTCTTTTATTAAAATTTCGATTCAAATGCGGCATTTTTTAATTAGAATTGATAGTAATTGTAAATTAAGTGTCGCTGATTTAAAATTTGACATAAAACACATCACATTAATTTCAATAGCCAAAAAATATTCCCCATTTTAAAGCTGATACTAATTTATAATTTCCTTTTTGTTACAGATACCCATATATGTTCCACTCCAACGAGAGGGATTTCATGGAAGATAACGCACCAGGATGAGTCACATGTTAGTATTTGCTCATTAAAATTGTACTCGAAACTATGTTTTACTGAACAAAAGCTTAGAATTTTATGACAAATTTGGTCTTAAATCAATTTCTTTTATTAAAATTTCGATTCGAATGCGGCATTTTTTAATTAGAATTGATAGTAATTGTAAATTAAGTGTTGCTGATTTAAAATTTGACATAAAACACATCACATTAATTTCAATAGCCAAAAAATCTTTCCCATTTTAAAGCTGATACTAATTTATAATTTCCTTTTGTTACAGATACCAATATATGTTCCACTCCAACGAGAGGGATTTCATGGAAGATAACGCACCAGGATGAGTCACATGTTAGTATTTGCT
The DNA here is from genome assembly GCF_965363235.1 of Mytilus galloprovincialis. Lineage (NCBI taxonomy): Eukaryota > Metazoa > Mollusca > Bivalvia > Mytilida > Mytilidae > Mytilus > Mytilus galloprovincialis. The sequence continues at coordinate 27,052,242 of NC_134847.1, read as the reverse complement.
CATTAAAATTGTACTTGAAACTATGTTTTACTGTAACAATAGCTTAGAATTTTATGACAAATTTGGTCTTGAATCAATTTCTTTTATTAAAATTTCGATTCGAATGCGGCATTTTTTAATTAGAATTGATAGTAATTGTAAATTAAGTGTTGCTGATTTAAAATTTGACATAAAACACATCACATTAATTTCAATAGCCAAAAAATCTTTCCCATTTTAAAGCTGATATTAATTTATAATTTCCTTTTGTTACAGATACCCATATATGTTCCACTCCAACGAGAGGGATTTCATTGAAGATAACGCACCAGGATGAATCACATGTTAGTTTTTGCTCATTAAAATTGTACTTGAAACTATGTTTTACTGTAACAATAGCTTAGAATTTTATGACAAATTTGGTCTGAAATCAATTTCTTTTATTAAAATTTCGATTCGAATGCGGCATTTTTTAATTAGAATTGATAGTAATTGTAAATTAAGTGTTGCTGATTTAAAATTTGACATAAACACATCACATTAATTTCAATAGCCAAAAAATATTCCCCATTTTAAAGCTGATACTAATTTATAATTTCCTTTTGTTACAGATACCCATATATGTTCCACTCCAACAAGAGGGATTTCATGGAAGATAACGCACCAGGATGAGTCACATGTTAGTATTTGCTCATTAAAATTGTACTTGAAACTATGTTTTACTGTAACGATAGCTTAGAATTTTATGACAAATTTGGGCTTAAATCAATTTCTTTTATTAAAATTTCGATTCGAATGCAGCATTTTTTAATTAGAATTGATAGTAATTGTAAATTAAGTGTTGCTGATTTTAAATTTGACATAAAACACATCACATTAATTTCAATAGCCAAAAAATATTTCCCATTTTAAAGCTGATACTAATTTATAATTTCCTTTTGTTACAGATACCCATATATGTTCCACTCCAACGAGAGGGATTTCATGGAAGATAACGCACCAGGATGAGTCACATGTTAGTATTTGCTCATTAAAATTGTACTTGAAACTATGTTTTACTGTAACGATAGCTTAGAATTTTATGACAAATTTGGTCTTAAATCATTTTCTTTTATTAAAATTTCGATTCGAATGCGGCATTTTTTAATTAGAATTGATATTAATTGTAAATTAAGTGTCGCTGATTTGAAATTTGACATAAAACACATCACATTAATTTCAATAGCCAAAAAATATTCCCCATTTTAAAGCTGATACTAATTTATAATTTTCATTTGTTACAGATACCCATATATGTTCCACTCCAACAAGAGGGATTTCATGGAAGATAACGCATCAGGATGAGTCACATGTTAGTATTTGCTCATTAAAATTGTACTTGAAACTATGTTTTACTGTAACGATAGCTTAGAATTTTATGACAAATTTGGGCTTAAATCAATTTCTTTTATTAAAATTTCGATTCGAATGCAGCATTTTTTAATTAGAATTGATAGTAATTGTAAATTAAGTGTCGCTGATTTAAAATTTGACATAAAACACATCACATTAATTTCAATAGCCAAAAAATATTCCCCATTTTAAAGCTGATACTAATTTATAATTTCCTTTTGTTACAGATACCCATATATGTTCCACTCCAACGAGAGGGATTTCATGGAAGAACGCACCAGGATGAGTCACATGTTAGTATTTGCTCATTAAAATTGTACTCGAAACTATGTTTTACTGTAACAATAGCTTAGAATTTTATGACAAATTTGGTCTTAAATCAATTTCTTTTATTAAAATTTCGATTCGAATGTTGCATTTTTAAATTAGAATTGATAGTAATTGTAAATTAAGTGTCCCTGATTTAAAATTTGACATAAAACACATCACATTAATTTCAATAGCCACAAAATCTTCCCCATTTTAAAGCTGATACTAATTTATAATTTTCATTTGTTACAGATACCCATATATGTTCCACTCCAACAAGAGGGATTTCATGGAAGATAACGCACCAGGATGAGTCACATGTTAGTATTTGCTCATTAAAATTTGTACTTGAAACTATGTTTTACTGTAACGATAGCTTAGAATTTTATGACAAATTTGGTCTTAAATCAATTTCTTTTATTAAAATTTCGATTCGAATGCGGCATTTTTAAATTAGAATTGATAGTAATTGTAAATTAAGTGTTGCTGATTTAAAATTTGACATAAAACACATCACATTAATTTCAATAGCCAAAAAATCTTTCCCATTTTAAAGCTGATACTAATTTATAATTTCCTTTTGTTACAGATACCCATATATGTTCCACTCCAACGAGAGGGATTTCATGGAAGATAACGCACCAGGATGAGTCACATGTTAGTATTTGCTCATTAAAATTGTACTTGAAACTATGTTTTACTGTAACGATAGCTTAGAATTTTATGACAAATTTGGTCTTAAATCAATTTCTTTTATTAAAATTTCGATTCGAATGCGGCATTTTTTAATTAGAATTGATATTAAATGTAAATTAAGTGTCGCTGATTTAAAATTTGACATAAAACACATCACATTAATTTCAATAGCCAAAAAATATTCCCCATTTTAAAGCTGATACTAATTTATAATTTCTTTTTGTTACAGATACCCATATATGTTCCACTCCAACGATGGATTTCATGGAAGATAACGCACCAGGATGAGTCACATGTTAGTATTTGCTCATTAAAATTGTACTCGAAACTATGTTTTACTGTAACAAAAGCTTAGAATTTTATGACAAATTTGGTCTTAAATCAATTTCTTTTATTAAAATTTCGATTCGAATGCGGCATTTTTTAATTAGAATTGATACTAATTGTAAATTAAGTGTCACTGATTTAAAATTTGACATAAAACACATCACATTAATTTCAATAGCCAAAAAATATTCCCCATTTTAAAGCTGATACTAATTTATAATTTCTTTTTGTTACAGATACCCATATATGTTCCACTCCAACGAGAGGGATTTCATGGAAGATAACGCACCAGGATGAGTCACATGTTAGTATTTGGTCATTAAAATTGTACTCGAAACTATGTTTTACTGTTACAATAGCTTAGAATTTTATGACCAATTTGGTCTTAAATCAATTTCTTTTATTAAAATTTCGGTTCGAATGCGGCATTTTTTAATTAGAATTGATAGTAATTGTAAATTAAGTGTTGCTGATTTAAAATTTTACATAAAACACATCACATTAATTTCAATAGCCAAAAAATATTCCCCATTTTAAAGCTGATACTAATTTATAATTTTCTTTTGTTACAGATACCCATATATGTTCCACTCCAACGAGGGATTTCATGGAAGATAATGCACCAGGATGAGTCACATGTTAGTATTTGCTCATTAAAATTGTACTTGAAACTATGTTTTACTGTAACGATAGCTTAGAATTTTATGACAAATTTGGTCTTAAATCAATTTCTTTTATTAAAATTTCGATTCGAATGCGGCATTTTTTAATTAGAATTGATATTAAATGTAAATTAAGTGTCGCTGATTTAAAATTTGACATAAAACACATCACATTAATTTCAATAGCCAAAAAATATTCCCCATTTTAAAGCTGATACTAATTTATAATTTCTTTTTGTTACAGATACCCATATATGTTCCACTCCAACGATGGATTTCATGGAAGATAACGCACCAGGATGAGTCACATGTTAGTATTTGCTCATTAAAATTGTACTCGAAACTATGTTTTACTGTAACAAAAGCTTAGAATTTTATGACAAATTTGGTCTTAAATCAATTTCTTTTATTAAAATTTCGATTCGAATGCGGCATTTTTTAATTAGAATTGATACTAATTGTAAATTAAGTGTCACTGATTTAAAATTTGACATAAAACACATCACATTAATTTCAATAGCCAAAAAATATTATTCATTTTAAAGCTGATACTAATTTATAATTTCTTTTTGTTACAGATACCCATATATGTTCCACTCCAACGAGAGGGATTTCATGGAAGATAACGCACCAGGATGAGTCACATGTTAGTATTTGGTCATTAAAATTGTACTCGAAACTATGTTTTACTGTTACAATAGCTTAGAATTTTATGACCAATTTGGTCTTAAATCAATTTCTTTTATTAAAATTTCGGTTCGAATGCGGCATTTTTTAATTAGAATTGATAGTAATTGTAAATTAAGTGTTGCTGATTTAAAATTTTACATAAAACACATCACATTAATTTCAATAGCCAAAAAATATTCCCCATTTTAAAGCTGATACTAATTTATAATTTGCTTTTGTTACAGATACCCATATATGTTCCACTCCAACGAGGGATTTCATGGAAGATAATGCACCAGGATGAGTCACATGTTAGTATTTGCTCATTAAAATTGTACTTGAAACTATGTTTTACTGTAACGATAGCTTAGAATTTTATGACAAATTTGGTCTTAAATCAATTTCTTTTATTAAAATTTCGATTCGAATGCGGCATTTTTTAATTAGAATTGATATTAATTGTAAATTAAGTGTCGCTGATTTAAAATTTGACATAAAACACATCACATTAATTTCAATAGCCAAAAAATATTCCCCATTTTAAAGCTGATACTAATTTATAATTTTCATTTGTTACAGATACCCATATATGTTCCACTCCAACGAGGGATTTCATGGAAGATAACGCACCAGGATGAGTCACATGTTAGTATTTGCTCATTTAAATTGTACTCGAAACTATGTTTTACTGTAACAATAGCTTAGAATTTTATGACAAATTTGGTCTTAAATCAATTTCTTTTATTAAAATTTCGATTGAATGTTGCATTTTTAAATTAGAATTGATAGTAATTGTAAATTAAGTGTCGCTGATTTAAAATTTGACATAAAACACATCACATTAATTTCAATAGCCAAAAAATCTTCCCCATTTTAAAGCTGATACTAATTTATAATTTCCTTTTGTTACAGATACCCATATATGTTCCACTCCAACGAAGGATTTCATGGAAGATAACGCACCAGGATGAGTCACATGTTAGTATTTGCTCATTAAAATTGTACTCGAAACTATGTTTTACTGAACAAAAGCTTAGAATTTTATGACAAATTTGGTCTTAAATCAATTTCTTTTATTAAAATTTCGATTCGAATGCGGCATTTTTTAATTAGAATTGATAGTAATTGTAAATTAAGTGTTGCTGATTTAAAATTTGACATAAAACACATCACATTAATTTCAATAGCCAAAAAATCTTTCCCATTTTAAAGCTGATACTAATTTATAATTTCCTTTTGTTACAGAAACCCATACATGTTCCACTCCAACGAGAGGGATTTCATGGAGGATAACGCACCAGGATGAGTCACATGTTAGTATTTGCTCATTAAAATTGTACTCGAAACTATGTTTTACTGAACAAAAGCTTAGAATTTTATGACAAATTTGGTCTTAAATCAATTTCTTTTATTAAAATTTTGATTCGAATGCGGCATTTTTTAATTAGAATTGATAGTAATTGTAAATTAAGTGTTGCTGATTTAAAATTTGACATAAAACACATCACATTAATTTCAATAGCCAAAAAATCTTTCCCATTTTAAAGCTGATATTAATTTATAATTTCCTTTTGTTACAGATACCCATATATGTTCCACTCCAACGAGAGGGATTTCATGGAAGATAACGCACCAGGATGAATCACATGTTAGTATTTGCTCATTAAAATTGTACTTGAAACTATGTTTTACTGTAACAATAGCTTAGAATTTTATGACAAATTTGGTCTGAAATCAATTTCTTTTATTAAAATTTCGATTCGAATGCGGCATTTTTTAATTAGAATTGATAGTAATTGTAAATTAAGTGTTGCTGATTTAAAATTTGACATAAACACATCACATTAATTTCAATAGCCAAAAAATATTCCCCATTTTAAAGCTGATACTAATTTATAATTTCCTTTTGTTACAGATACCCATATATGTTCCACTCCAACAAGAGGGATTTCATGGAAGATAACGCACCAGGATGAGTCACATGTTAGTATTTGCTCATTAAAATTGTACTTGAAACTATGTTTTACTGTAACGATAGCTTAGAATTTTATGACAAATTTGGGCTTAAATCAATTTCTTTTATTAAAATTTCGATTCGAATGCAGCATTTTTTGGAAAATGACGCAGTCATTGTTCCATTACTGGCGACCTGAACTTCATTACATTTCTCTGCCTACCGCGCTTGGTTTCGTATTTACTATTTTCTATACAAACTGGAATCTGCTTGTGTTATCATTATTATGCATGAGAGGTCATTGTGTAGTAATCAGCCAGGAACCAGTTTACAAACTAACTGGTTTCTGCTTGTATTCCACTGCACTCGGACAAAGTGTTGTAGTTTGACGGGAACCAGTTTAGAATTTGTAAACTACAAAACGTAATCGGTTATTGTTCATTCCGTTTTGGTATTTCATACCGACTTTTATGGTTTGAATAAGCTTAAGACCCTTCAAACATTAATGTGATAGGTATATTAAAGACTGTTTTACAAAAGGATGGAACTGTTTTGCTTTCAAAGTCGTACTATAGTGATATCTGTTATGTACGGATTTCCACTCCCACCGGTTAATTTCCTTTTTTACACGTGCGTTTGAAACTTCCTGTTTAAACATCGCAAGTTTTAAAATTGTTTTTTGAGTGAATTTAACTTATTTTAACAATCATGAAGCGTTCCAGAATCATTTTCAAGCAGTTTCTTCTTCTCTTTGATGATGGAAAATAGGTTTTTCTCAAGAAAATACCGCAAACGATCGCAGAGGAATTGAAACGTACAAGTCGTCGGCACCTGGTTAAATTGGCATTAGTCAAATCGGCACCTATTTGACGTCAATTCGGCATCCAATAATATTTGTTATAATATTTTCTATTCAATTAATTAATAACTGTTACCAAGTACATAGTGAATATGTTGTTGTGTATTTAGGTAAACAACGAAACCAAAGTGAAATTATGTTGTTGTGTATAAAGGTAAACAACGAAGCCCTTACCCAAGCTGTTGTTTTAACAATTAGACAATTATTAAAAAAAAATAAAAAACTATGAGTCCCTTTCAATAAATCAAACTTTCATGCCAAATAATAAGCAAATTTAAGGTGTTTTTTTTCAGTAAAGTTTAAAAAGCATTAAACAAACAATCCTGTAAAATGCTCAACTGGTTTATAGAATGCATAAAAATATCCAATATCTCATGTATTAGTCCAAATAATTATGACGTCTGGCAAGGCTGTTTTATTTTTTTTCTGTGACGTCTTCCTACGAAGTTCGTAGGAAGGCTTTCTTAGGAAGGCGTCCCAGAAAAAAATTAACATAGCCTTGCGGTCATAGAAAGGTGTCCCAGAATAAAATTAAAAAGCCTTGCCAGACGTAATAATTATTTTGACTACTCGTATATATATCATTAAAAATACACCAAAAATGTCATTTAGTTGAGAAAAATAAATATATACAAAATGTACAATGAACACCCAAAAATGTGAAAGTTAGTACATTTGTATTTAACTCTTTTTGCTTAAATACTGAAAAAAAATCTGGCAACCCCTTACTTATTTTTACTCTTTTTGCTTAAAATACTGTTAAAATATATATTTAACATGGGTGACGAATTGACTATATCAGGTGTCGATTTAACCAGGTGCTGATTTGTTCAGGTGCCAATTTAACCAGGTGCCGGTTTGACTAGAATTCTTTGACAAATGTTTGAAATTACCTGAGTTTCATTAGACCTTTGATAACAGTAACAAAAAGATTATTTACTTAATATTTTGTGGTATCAGGTCTGTTCGCGCCCAATACACTTTCGCACCTTGCAGGTTTGCACCTCGCACGTTTGCACCCAAGGTCCGTTCGCACTCAACTCATTCACGCTCAATTTTAATTCAAATTCAAGTTGAATAATTGGAAAATCATGATTGTTGTTTTAAATTGCTTTGGTGTAAATACTGAATGTATTTATAGCTTGGTATGAGTAAAACATTGAAGATTTTAAAGGAAAAACACAAAAGATAATTGTTTTTAACAGCTTGGTCCCTTTGATCTGAAACAACGAAACAATAAAATATAGGAACCAAAATATAGCAATCCACTATTATAACCAAAAATATGATAAAATCTATTCAACACACAGAAAAAAACATAGTCCGAATCTCACTTCATTTTTGAAAGAAGTCAATGAAACAAAGTTATAGCAATACACTAACCAAAACATGATTAAGAGTTATTCACAAAATAAAACGTTGACAAAATACCACTTTAATTAGAAAGGATTATTATTATTTTTAACAATACGCTATCCAAAACATGATTAAGATTTATTCAACACAAATAAAAATGCTGTCTCACTTTATTTTGAGACAATGACAACAATTATACACTTGCTTACAGAGTTATTAAACACAAAACCAATTAAGATTGGGTGCGAACATTTAGGGTGTGAAAGTGAAAGGGGCGAACATTAGTGGGCGCGAACGGACCCAGATTCATACTATGTACCAGTGAGAAATATACAAGCCTTTCTACGGTATTTATTTGTACAATTCAGGTAGTCTTGACCTATTCATTTGTCTTAAAAAACAGCCAGTTGTCACCTTCACTTCACACACACACATATATACGAATATCAATTATATGCTTACGAGACATGTTGCATTGTTAAACTAATTACGGTATGTGAAAATCAAGACTTGCATAAAAACTATCCCAATATTAGAGACAGTGGCGTCATTTTCCTTCAGAGCTTTCAGCTCTTTGATTAATTAGAATTGATAGTAATTGTAAATTAAGTGTTGCTGATTTTAAATTTGACATAAAACACATCACATTAATTTCAATAGCCAAAAAATCTTTCCCATTTTAAAGCTGATACTAATTTATAATTTCCTTTTGTTACAGATACCCATATATGTTCCACTCCAACGAGAGGGATTTCATGGAAGATAACGCACCAGGATGAGTCACATGTTAGTATTTGCTCATTAAAATTGTACTTGAAACTATGTTTTACTGTAACGATAGCTTAGAATTTTATGACAAATTTGGTCTTAAATCAATTTCTTTTATTAAAATTTCGATTCGAATGCGGCATTTTTTAATTAGAATTGATATTAATTGTAAATTAAGTGTCGCTGATTTGAAATTTGACATAAAACACATCACATTAATTTCAATAGCCAAAAAATATTCCCCATTTTAAAGCTGATACTAATTTATAATTTTCATTTGTTACAGATACCCATATATGTTCCACTCCAACGAGAGGGATTTCATGGAAGATAACGCACCAGGATGAGTCACATGTTAGTATTTGCTCATTAAAATTGTACTTGAAACTATGTTTTACTGTAACGATAGCTTAGAATTTTATGACAAATTTGGTCTTAAATCAATTTCTTTTATTAAAATTTCGATTCGAATGCGGCATTTTTTAATTAGAATTGATATTAAATGTAAATTAAGTGTCGCTGATTTAAAATTTGACATAAAACACATCACATTAATTTCAATAGCCAAAAAATATTCCCCATTTTAAAGCTGATACTAATTTATAATTTCTTTTTGTTACAGATACCCATATATGTTCCACTCCAACGATGGATTTCATGGAAGATAACGCACCAGGATGAGTCACATGTTAGTATTTGCTCATTAAAATTGTACTCGAAACTATGTTTTACTGTAACAAAAGCTTAGAATTTTATGACAAATTTGGTCTTAAATCAATTTCTTTTATTAAAATTTCGATTCGAATGCGGCATTTTTTAATTAGAATTGATACTAATTGTAAATTAAGTGTCACTGATTTAAAATTTGACATAAAACACATCACATTAATTTCAATAGCCAAAAAATATTATTCATTTTAAAGCTGATACTAATTTATAATTTCTTTTTGTTACAGATACCCATATATGTTCCACTCCAACGAGAGGGATTTCATGGAAGATAACGCACCAGGATGAGTCACATGTTAGTATTTGGTCATTAAAATTGTACTCGAAACTATGTTTTACTGTTACAATAGCTTAGAATTTTATGACCAATTTGGTCTTAAATCAATTTCTTTTATTAAAATTTCGGTTCGAATGCGGCATTTTTTAATTAGAATTGATAGTAATTGTAAATTAAGTGTTGCTGATTTAAAATTTTACATAAAACACATCACATTAATTTCAATAGCCAAAAAATATTCCCCATTTTAAAGCTGATACTAATTTATAATTTGCTTTTGTTACAGATACCCATATATGTTCCACTCCAACGAGGGATTTCATGGAAGATAATGCACCAGGATGAGTCACATGTTAGTATTTGCTCATTAAAATTGTACTTGAAACTATGTTTTACTGTAACAATAGCTTAGAATTTTATGACAAATTTGGTCTTAAATCAATTTCTTTTATTAAAATTTCGATTCGAATGTGGCATTTTTTAATTAGAATTGATAGTAATTGTAAATTAAGTGTCGCTGATTTAAAATTTGACATAAAACACATCACATTAATTTCAATAGCCAAAAAATATTCCCCATTTTAAAGCTGATACTAATTTATAATTTCCTTTTGTTACAGATACCCATATATGTTCCACTCCAACGAGAGGGATTTCATGGAAGATAACGCACCAGGATGAGTCACATGTTAGTATTTGCTTATTAAAATTGTACTCGAAACTATGTTTTACTGTAACAATAGCTTAGAATTTTATGACAAATTTGGTCTTAAATCAATTTCTTTTATTAAAATTTCGATTGAATGTTGCATTTTTAAATTAGAATTGATAGTAATTGTAAATCAAGTGTCGCTGATTTAAAATTTGACATAAAACACATCACATTAATTTCAATAGCCAAAAAATCTTCCCCATTTTAAAGCTGATACTAATTTATAATTTGCTTTTGTTACAGATACCCATATATGTTCCACTCCAACGAGAGGGATTTCATGGAAGATAACGCACCAGGATGAGTCACATGTTAGTATTAGCTCATTAAAATTGTACTTGAAACTATGTTTTACTGTAACGATAGCTTAGAATTTTATGACAAATTTGGTCTTGAATCAATTTCTTTTATTAAAATTTCGATTCGAATGCGGCATTTTTTAATTAGAATTGATAGTAATTGTAAATTAAGTGTTGCTGATTTAAAATTTGACATAAAACACATCACATTAATTTCAATAGCCAAAAAATCTTTCCCATTTTAAAGCTGATACTAATTTATAATTTCCTTTTGTTACAGAAACCCATACATGTTCCACTCCAACGAGAGGGATTTCATGGAGGATAACGCACCAGGATGAGTCACATGTTAGTATTTGCTCATTAAAATTGTACTTGAAACTATGTTTTACTGTAACAATAGCTTAGAATTTTATGACAAATTTGGTCTTGAATCAATTTCTTTTATTAAAATTTCGATTCGAATGCGGCATTTTTTAATTAGAATTGATAGTAATTGTAAATTAAGTGTTGCTGATTTAAAATTTGACATAAAACACATCACATTAATTTCAATAGCCAAAAAATCTTTCCCATTTTAAAGCTGATACTAATTTATAATTTCCTTTTGTTACAGATACCTATATATGTTCCACTCCAACGAGAGGGATTTCATGGAAGATAACGCACCAGGATGAATCACATGTTAGTTTTTGCTTATTAAAATTGTACTTGAAACTATGTTTTACTGTAACAATAGCTTAGAATTTTATGACAAATTTGGTGTAAATCAATTTCTTTTATTAAAATTTCGATTCGAATGCGGCATTTTTTAATTAGAATTGATAGTAATTGTAAATTAAGTGTTGCTGATTTAAAATTTGACATAAAACACATCACATTAATTTCAGTAGCCAAAAAATATTCCCCATTTTAAAGCTGATACTAATTTATAATTTTCTTTTGTTACAGATACCCATATATGTTCCACTCCAACGAGAGGGATTTCATGGGAGATAACGCACCAGGATGAGTCACATGTTAGTATTTCCTCATTAAAATTGTACTTGAAACTATGTTTTACTGTAACAATAGCTTAGAATTTTATGACAACTTTGGTCTTAAATCAATTTCTTTTATTAAAATTTCGATTCGAATGCGGCATTTTTTAATTAGAATTGATAGTAATTGTAAATTAAGTGTCGCTGATTTAAAATTTGACATAAAACACATCACATTAATTTCAATAGCCAAAAAATCTTTCCCATTTTAAAGCTGATACTAATTTATAATTTCCTTTTCTTACAGATACCCATATATGTTCCACTCCAACGAGAGGGATTTCATGGAAGATAACGCTCTAGGATGAGTCGCATGTTAGTATTTGCTCATTAAAATTGTACTCGAAACTATGTTTTACTGTAACAATAGCTTATAATTTTATGACAAATTTGGTCTTAAATCAATTTCTTTTATTAAAATTTCGATTCGAATGCGGCATTTTTAAATTAGAATTGATAGTAATTGTAAATTAAGTGTCGCTGATTTAAAATTTGACATAAAACACATCAAATTAATTTCAATAGCCAAAAAATCTTCCCCATTTTAAAGCTGATACCAATTTATAATTTCCTTTTGTTACAGATACCCATATATGTTCCACTCCAACGAGAGGGATTTCATGGAAGATAACGCACCAGGATGAGTCACATGTTAGTTTTTGCTCATTAAAATTGTACTTGAAACTATGTTTTACTGTAACAATAGCTTAGAATTTTATGACAAATTTGGTCTTAAATCAATTTCTTTTATTAAAATTTCGATTCGATTGCGGCATTTTTTAATTAGAATTGATAGTAATTGTAAATTAAGTGTCGCTGATTTAAAATTTGACATAAAACATATCACATTAATTTCAATAGCCAAAAAATCTTTCCCATTTTAAAGCTGATACTAATTTATAATTTCCTTTTGTTACAGATACCCATATATGTTCCACTCCAACGAGAGGGATTTCATGGAAGATAACGCTCTAGGATGAGTCACATGTTAGTATTTGCTCATTAAAATTGTACTCGAAACTATGTTTTACTGTAACAATAGCTTAGAATTTTATGACAAATTTGGTCTTAAATCAATTTCTTTTATTAAAATTTCGATTCGAATGCGGCATTTTTAAATTAGAATTGATAGTAATTGTAAATTAAGTGTCGCTGATTTAAAATTTGACATAAAACACATCACATTAATTTCAATAGCCAAAAAATATTCCCCATTTTAAAGCTGATACTAATTTATAATTTCCTTTTGTTACAGATACCCATATATGTTCCACTCCAACGAGAGGGATTTCATGGAAGATAACGCACCAGGATGAGTCACAAGTTAGTTTTTGCTCATTAAAATTGTACTTGAAACTATGTTTTACTGTAACAATAGCTTAGAATTTTATGACAAATTTGGTCTTAAATCAATTTCTTTTATTAAAATTTCGATTCGAATGCGGCATTTTTTAATTAGAATTGATAGTAATTGTAAATTAAGTGTCGCTGATTTAAAATTTGACATAAAACACATCACATTAATTTCAATAGCCAAAAAATATTCCCCATTTTAAAGCCGATACTAATTTATAATTTCCTTTTGTTACAGATACCCATATATGTTCCACTCCAACGAGAGGGATTTCATGGAAGATAACGCACGAGGATGAGTCACATGTTAGTATTTGCTCATTAAAATTGTACTTGTAACTATGTTTTACTGTAACAATAGCTTAGAATTTTATGACAAATTTGGTCTTAAATCAATTTCTTTTATTAAAATTTCGATTCGAATGCGGCATTTTTTAATTAGAATTGATAGTAATTGTAAATTAAGTGTTGCTGATTTAAAATTTGACATAAAACATATCACATTAATTTCAATAGCCAAAAAATCTTTCCCATTTTAAAGCTGATACCAATTTATAATTTCCTTTTGTTACAGATACCCATATATGTTCCACTCCAACGAGAGGGATTTCATGGAAGATAACGCACCAGGATGAGTCACATGTTAGTATTTCCTCATTAAAATTGTACTTGAAACTATGTTTTACTGTAACGATAGCTTAGAATTTTATGACAAATTTGGTCTTAAATCAATTTCTTTTATTAAAATTTCGATTCGAATGCGGCATTTTTTAATTAGAATTGATAGTAATTGTAAATTAAGTGTCGCTGATTTAAAATTTGACATAAAACACATCACATTAATTTCAATAGCCAAAAAATATTCCCCATTTAAAAGCTGATACTAATTTATAATTTCCTTTTGTTACAGATACCCATATATGTTCCACTCCAACGAGGGATTTCATGGAAGATAACGCACCAGGATGAGTCACATGTTAGTATTTGCTCATTAAAATTGTACTTGAAACTATGTTTTACTGTAACAATAGCTTAGAATTTTATGACAAATTTGGTCTTAAATCAATTTCTTTTATTAAAATTTCGATTCGAATGCGGCATTTTTTAATTAGAATTGATAGTAATTGTAAATTAAGTGTCGCTGATTTAAAATTTGACATAAAACACATCACATTAATTTCAATAGCCAAAAAATATTCCCCATTTTAAAGCCGATACTAATTTATAATTTCCTTTTGTTACAGATACCCATATATGTTCCACTCCAACGAGAGGGATTTCATGGAAGATAACGCACGAGGATGAGTCACATGTTAGTATTTGCTCATTAAAATTGTACTCGTAACTATGTTTTACTGTAACAATAGCTTAGAATTTTATGACAAATTTGGTCTTAAATCAATTTCTTTTATTAAAATTTTGATTCGAATGCGGCATTTTTTAATTAGAATTGATAGTAATTGTAAATTAAGTGTTGCTGATTTAAAATTTGACATAAAACACATCACATTAATTTCAATAGCCAAAAAATATTCCCCATTTTAAAGCTGATACTAATTTATAATTTCCTTTTGTTACAGATACCCATATATGTTCCACTCCAACGATGGATTTCATGGAAGATAACGCACCAGGATGAGTCACATGTTAGTATTTGCTCATTAAAATTGTACTTGAAACTATGTTTTACTGTAACAATAGCTTAGAATTTTATGACAAATTTGGTCTTAAATCAATTTCTTTTATTAAAATTTCGATTCGAATGCGGCATTTTTTAATTAGAATTGATAGTAATTGTAAATTAAGTGTTGCTGATTTAAAATTTGACATAAAACACATCACATTAATTTCAATAGCCAAAAAATATTCCCCATTTTAAAGCTGATACTAATTTATAATTTCCTTTTGTTACAGATACCCATATATGTTCCACTCCAACGAGGGATTTCATGGAAGATAACGCACCAGGATGAGTCACATGTTAGTATTTGCTCATTGAAATTGTACTTGAAACTATGTTTTACTGTAACAATAGCTTAGAATTTTATGACAAATTTGGTCTTAAATCAATTTCTTTTATTAAAATTTCGATTCGAATGCGGCATTTTTTAATTAGAATTGATAGTAATTGTAAATAAAGTGTCGCTGATTTAAAATTTGACATAAAACACATTACATTAATTTCAATAGCCAAAAAATATTCCCCATTTTAAAGCTGATACTAATTTATAATTTCCTTTTGTTACAGATGCCCATATATGTTCCACTCCAACGAGGGATTTCATGGAAAATAACGCACCAGGATGAGTCACATGTTAGTATTTGCTCATTAAAATTGTACTCGAAACTATGTTTTACTGTAACAATAGCTTAGAATTTTATGACAAATTTGGTCTTAAATCAATTTCTTTTATTAAAATTTCGATTCGAATGCGGCATTTTTTACTTAGAATTGATAGTAATTGTAAATTAAGTGTCGCTGATTTAAAATTTGACATAAAACACATAACATTAATTTCAATAGCCAAAAAATCTGCCCCATTTTAAAGCTGATACTAATTTATAATTTCCTTTTGTTACAGATACCCATGTATGTTCCACTCCAACGAGAGGGATTTCATGGAAGATAACGCACCAGGATGAGTCACATGTTAGTTTTTGCTCATTAAAATTGTACTTGAAACTATGTTTTACTGTAACAATAGCTTAGAATTTTATGACAAATTTTGTCTTAAATCAATTTCTTTTATTAAAATTTCGATTCGAATGCGGCATTTTTTAATTAGAATTGATAGTAATTGTAAATTAAGTGTCGCTGGTTTAAAATTTGACATAAAACACATCACATTAATTTCAATAGCCAAAAAATATTCCCCATTTTAAAGCTGATACTAATTTATAATTTCCTTTTGTTACAGATACCCATATATGTTCCACTCCGAGGGATTTCATGGAAGATAACGCACCAGGATGAGTCGCATGTTAGTAAATAGCTTAGAATTTTATGACAAATTTGGTCTTAAATCAATTTCTTTTATTAAAATTTCGATTCGAATGTGGCATTTTTTAATTAGAATTGATAGTAATTGTAAATTAAGTGTCGCTGATTTAAAATTTGACATAAAACACATCACATTAATTTCAATAGCCAAAAAATATTCCCCATTTTAAAGCTGATACTAATTTATAATTTCCTTTTGTTACAGATACCCGTATATGTTCCACTCCAACGAGGGATTTCATGGAAGATAACGCACCAGGATGAGTCACATGTTAGTATTTGCTCATTGAAATTGTACTTGAAACTATGTTTTACTGTAACAATAGCTTAGAATTTGATGACAAATTTGGTCTTAAATCAATTTCTTTTATTAAAATTTCGATTCGAATGCGGCATTTTTTAATTAGAATTGATAGTAATTGTAAATTAAGTGTCGCTGATTTAAAATTTGACATAAAACACATCACATTAATTTCAATAGCCAAAAAATATTCCCCATTTAAAAGCTGATACTAATTTATAATTTCCTTTTGTTACAGATACCCATATATGTTCCACTCCAACGAGGGATTTCATGGAAGATAACGCACCAGGATGAGTCACATGTTAGTATTTGCTCATTAAAATTGTACTTGAAACTATGTTTTACTGTAACAATAGCTTAGAATTTTATGACAAATTTGGTCTTAAATCAATTTCTTTTATTAAAATTTCGATTCGAATGCGGCATTTTTTAATTAGAATTGATAGTAATTGTAAATTAAGTGTTGCTGATTTAAAATTTGACATAAAACACATCACATTAATTTCAATAGCCAAAAAATATTCCCCATTTTAAAGCTGATACTAATTTATAATTTCCTTTTGTTACAGATACCCATATATGTTCCAATCCAACGATGGATTTCATGGAAGATAACGCACCAGGATGAGTCGCATGTTAGTATTTGCTCATTGAAATTGTACTCGAAACTATGTTTTACTGTAACAAAAGCTTAGAATTTTATGACAAATTTGGTCTTAAATCAATTTCTTTTATTAAAATTTCGATTCGAATGCGGCATTTTTTAATTAGAATTGATAGTAATTGTAAATTAAGTGTCGCTGATTTAAAATTTGACATAAAACACATCACATTGATTTCAATAGCCAAAAAATATTCCCCATTTTAAAGCTGATACTAATTTATAATTTCCTTTTGTTACAGATACCCATATATGTTCCACTCCAACGAGGGATTTCATGGAAGATAACGCACCAGGATGAGTCACATGTTAGTATTTGCTCATTGAAATTGTACTTGAAACTATGTTTTACTGTAACAATAGCTTAGAATTTTATGACAAATTTGGTCTTAAATCAATTTCTTTTATTAAAATTTCGATTTGAATGCGGCATTTTTTAATTAGAATTGATAGTAATTGTAAATTAAGTGTCGCTGATTTAAAATTTGACATAAAACACATCACATTAATTTCAATAGCCAAAAAATATTCCCCATTTAAAAGCTGATACTAATTTATAATTTCCTTTTGTTACAGATACCCATATATGTTCCACTCCAACGAGGGATTTCATGGAAGATAACGCACCAGGATGAGTCACATGTTAGTATTTGCTCATTAAAATTGTACTTGAAACTATGTTTTACTGTAACAATAGCTTAGAATTTTATGACAAATTTGGTCTTAAATCAATTTCATTTATTAAAATTTCGATTCGAATGCGGCATTTTTTAATTGGAATTGATAGTAATTGTAAATTAAGTGTTGCTGATTTAAAATTTGACATCAAACACATCACATTAATTTCAATAGCCAAAAAATATTCCCCATTTTAAAGCTGATACTAATTTATAATTTCCTTTTGTTACAGATACCCATATATGTTCCACTCCAACGATGGATTTCATGGAAGATAACGCACCAGGATGAGTCACATGTTAGTATTTGCTCATTGAAATTGTACTTGAAACTATGTTTTACTGTAACAATAGCTTAGAATTTTATGACAAATTTGGTCTTAAATCAATTTCTTTTATTAAAATTTCGATTCGAATGCGGCATTTTTAAATTAGAATTGATAGTAATTGTAAATTAAGTGTCGCTGATTTAAAATTTGACATAAAACACATCACATTAATTTCAATAGCCAAAAAATCTTCCCCATTTTAAAGCTGATACTAATTTATAATTTCCTTTTGTTACAGATACCCATATATGTTCCACTCCAACGAGAGGGATTTCATGGAAGATAACGCACCAGGATGAGTCACATGTTAGTTTTTGCTCATTAAAATTGTACTTGAAACTATGTTTTACTGTAACAATAGCTTAGAATTTTATGACAAATTTGGTCTTAAATCAATTTCTTTTATTAAAATTTCGATTCGAATGCGGCATTTTTTAATTAGAATTGATAGTAATTGTAAATTAAGTGTCGCTGGTTTAAAATTTGACATAAAACACATCACATTAATTTCAATAGCCAAAAAATATTCCCCATTTTAAAGCTGATACTAATTTATAATTTCCTTTTGTTACAGATACCCATATATGTTCCACTCCAACGAGGGATTTCATGGAAGATAACGCACCAGGATGAGTCGCATGTTAGTAAATAGCTCAGAATTTTATGACAAATTTGGTCTTAAATCAATTTCTTTTATTAAAATTTCGATTCGAATGCGGCATTTTTTAATTAGAATTGATAGTAATTGTAAATTAAGTGTCACTGATTTAAAATTTGACATAAAACACATCACATTAATTTCAATAGCCAAAAAATATTCCCCATTTTAAAGCTGATACTAATTTATAATTTCCTTTTGTTACAGATACCCATATATGTTCCACTCCAACGAGGGATTTCATGGAAGATAACGCACCAGGATGAGTCACATGTTAGTATTTGCTCATTGAAATTGTACTTGAAACTATGTTTTACTGTAACAATAGCTTAGAATTTTATGACAAATTTGGTCTTAAATCAATTTCTTTTATTAAAATTTCGATTCGAATGCGGCATTTTTTAATTAGAATTGATAGTAATTGTAAATTAAGTGTCGCTGATTTAAAATTTGACATAAAACACATCACATTAATTTCAATAGCCAAAAAATATTCCCCATTTAAAAGCTGATACTAATTTATAATTTCCTTTTGTTACAGATACCCATATATGTTCCACTCCAACGAGGGATTTCATGGAAGATAACGCACCAGGATGAGTCACATGTTAGTATTTGCTCATTAAAATTGTACTTGAAACTATGTTTTACTGTAACAATAGCTTAGAATTTTATGACAAATTTGGTCTTAAATCAATTTCTTTTATTAAAATTTCGATTCGAATGCGGCATTTTTAAATTAGAATTGATAGTAATTGTAAATTAAGTGTCGCTGATTTAAAATTTGACATAAAACACATCACATTAATTTCAATAGCCAAAAAATCTTCCCCATTTTAAAGCTGATACTAATTTATAATTTCCTTTTGTTACAGATACCCATATATGTTCCACTCCAACGATGGATTTCATGGAAGATAACGCACCAGGATGAGTCACATGTTAGTATTTGCTCATTGAAATTGTACTCGAAACTATGTTTTACTGTAACAAAAGCTTAGAATTTTATGACAAATTTGGTCTTAAATCAATTTCTTTTATTAAAATTTCGATTCGAATGCGGCATTTTTTAATTAGAATTGATAGTAATTGTAAATTAAGTGTCGCTGATTTAAAATTTGACATAAAACACATCACATTAATTTCAATAGCCAAAAAATATTCCCCATTTTAAAGCTGATACTAATTTATAATTTCCTTTTGTTACAGATACCCATATATGTTCCACTCCAACGAGGGATTTCATGGAAGATAACGCACCAGGATGAGTCACATGTTAGTATTTGCTCATTGAAATTGTACTTGAAACTATGTTTTACTGTAACAATAGCTTAGAATTTTATGACAAATTTTGTCTTAAATCAATTTCTTTTATTAAAATTTCGATTCAAATGCGGCATTTTTTAATTAGAATTGATAGTAATTGTAAATTAAGTGTCGCTGGTTTAAAATTTGACATAAAACACATCACATTAATTTCAATAGCCAAAAAATATTCCCCATTTTAAAGCTGATACTAATTTATAATTTCCTTTTGTTACAGATACCCATATATGTTCCACTCCAACGAGGGATTTCATGGAAGATAACGCACCAGGATGAGTTGCATGTTAGTAAATAGCTTAGAATTTTATGACAAATTTGGTCTTAAATCAATTTCTTTTATTAAAATTTCGATTCGAATGCGGCATTTTTTAATTAGAATTGATAGTAATTGTAAATTAAGTGTCGCTGATTTAAAATTTGACATAAAACACATCACATTAATTTCAATAGCCAAAAAATCTTCCCCATTTTAAAGCTGATACTAATTTATAATTTCCTTTTGTTACAGATACCCATATATGTTCCACTCCAACGATGGATTTCATGGAAGATAACGCACCAGGATGAGTCACATGTTAGTATTTGCTCATTGAAATTGTACTCGAAACTATGTTTTACTGTAACAAAAGCTTAGAATTTTATGACAAATTTGGTCTTAAATCAATTTCTTTTATTAAAATTTCGATTCGAATGCGGCATTTTTTAATTAGAATTGATAGTAATTGTAAATTAAGTGTCGCTGATTTAAAATTTGACATAAAACACATCACATTAATTTCAATAGCCAAAAAATATTCCCCATTTTAAAGCTGATACTAATTTATAATTTCCTTTTGTTACAGATACCCATATATGTTCCACTCCAACGAGGGATTTCATGGAAGATAACGCACCAGGATGAGTCACATGTTAGTATTTGCTCATTGAAATTGTACTTGAAACTATGTTTTACTGTAACAATAGCTTAGAATTTTATGACAAATTTTGTCTTAAATCAATTTCTTTTATTAAAATTTCGATTCAAATGCGGCATTTTTTAATTAGAATTGATAGTAATTGTAAATTAAGTGTCGCTGGTTTAAAATTTGACATAAAACACATCACATTAATTTCAATAGCCAAAAAATATTCCCCATTTTAAAGCTGATACTAATTTATAATTTCCTTTTGTTACAGATACCCATATATGTTCCACTCCAACGAGGGATTTCATGGAAGATAACGCACCAGGATGAGTCACATGTTAGTATTTGCTCATTAAAATTGTACTTGAAACTATGTTTTACTGTAACAATAGCTTAGAATTTTATGACAAATTTGGTCTTAAATCAATTTCTTTTATTAAAATTTCGATTCGAATGCGGCATTTTTAAATTAGAATTGATAGTAATTGTAAATTAAGTGTCGCTGATTTAAAATTTGACATAAAACACATCACATTAATTTCAATAGCCAAAAAATCTTCCCCATTTTAAAGCTGATACTAATTTATAATTTCCTTTTGTTACAGATACCCATATATGTTCCACTCCAACGATGGATTTCATGGAAGATAACGCACCAGGATGAGTCACATGTTAGTATTTGCTCATTGAAATTGTACTCGAAACTATGTTTTACTGTAACAAAAGCTTAGAATTTTATGACAAATTTGGTCTTAAATCAATTTCTTTTATTAAAATTTCGATTCGAATGCGGCATTTTTTAATTAGAATTGATAGTAATTGTAAATTAAGTGTCGCTGATTTAAAATTTGACATAAAACACATCACATTAATTTCAATAGCCAAAAAATATTCCCCATTTTAAAGCTGATACTAATTTATAATTTCCTTTTGTTACAGATACCCATATATGTTCCACTCCAACGAGGGATTTCATGGAAGATAACGCACCAGGATGAGTCACATGTTAGTATTTGCTCATTGAAATTGTACTTGAAACTATGTTTTACTGTAACAATAGCTTAGAATTTTATGACAAATTTTGTCTTAAATCAATTTCTTTTATTAAAATTTCGATTCAAATGCGGCATTTTTTAATTAGAATTGATAGTAATTGTAAATTAAGTGTCGCTGGTTTAAAATTTGACATAAAACACATCACATTAATTTCAATAGCCAAAAAATATTCCCCATTTTAAAGCTGATACTAATTTATAATTTCCTTTTGTTACAGATACCCATATATGTTCCACTCCAACGAGGGATTTCATGGAAGATAACGCACCAGGATGAGTTGCATGTTAGTAAATAGCTTAGAATTTTATGACAAATTTGGTCTTAAATCAATTTCTTTTATTAAAATTTCGATTCGAATGCGGCATTTTTTAATTAGAATTGATAGTAATTGTAAATTAAGTGTCGCTGATTTAAAATTTGACATAAAACACATCACATTAATTTCAATAGCCAAAAAATCTTCCCCATTTTAAAGCTGATACTAATTTATAATTTCCTTTTGTTACAGATACCCATATATGTTCCACTCCAACGATGGATTTCATGGAAGATAACGCACCAGGATGAGTCACATGTTAGTATTTGCTCATTGAAATTGTACTCGAAACTATGTTTTACTGTAACAAAAGCTTAGAATTTTATGACAAATTTGGTCTTAAATCAATTTCTTTTATTAAAATTTCGATTCGAATGCGGCATTTTTTAATTAGAATTGATAGTAATTGTAAATTAAGTGTCGCTGATTTAAAATTTGACATAAAACACATCACATTAATTTCAATAGCCAAAAAATATTCCCCATTTTAAAGCTGATACTAATTTATAATTTCCTTTTGTTACAGATACCCATATATGTTCCACTCCAACGAGGGATTTCATGGAAGATAACGCACCAGGATGAGTCACATGTTAGTATTTGCTCATTGAAATTGTACTTGAAACTATGTTTTACTGTAACAAAAGCTTAGAATTTTATGACAAATTTTGTCTTAAATCAATTTCTTTTATTAAAATTTCGATTCAAATGCGGCATTTTTTAATTAGAATTGATAGTAATTGTAAATTAAGTGTCGCTGGTTTAAAATTTGACATAAAACACATCACATTAATTTCAATAGCCAAAAAATATTCCCCATTTTAAAGCTGATACTAATTTATAATTTCCTTTTGTTACAGATACCCATATATGTTCCACTCCAACGAGGGATTTCATGGAAGATAACGCACCAGGATGAGTTGCATGTTAGTAAATAGCTTAGAATTTTATGACAAATTTGGTCTTAAATCAATTTCTTTTATTAAAATTTCGATTCGAATGCGGCATTTTTTAATTAGAATTGATAGTAATTGTAAATTAAGTGTCGCTGATTTAAAATTTGACATAAAACACATCACATTAATTTCAATAGCCAAAAAATCTTCCCCATTTTAAAGCTGATACTAATTTATAATTTCCTTTTGTTACAGATACCCATATATGTTCCACTCCAACGAGGGATTTCATGGAAGATAACGCACCAGGATGAGTCACATGTTAGTATTTGCTCATTAAAATTGTACTTGAAACTATGTTTTACTGTAACAATAGCTTAGAATTTTATGACAAATTTGGTCTTAAATCAATTTCTTTTATTAAAATTTCGATTCGAATGCGGCATTTTTTAATTAGAATTGATAGTAATTGTAAATTAAGTGTCGCTGATTTAAAATTTGACATAAAACACATCACATTAATTTCAATAGCCAAAAAATATTCCCCATTTTAAAGCTGATACTAATTTATAATTTCCTTTTGTTACAGATACCCATATATGTTCCACTCCAACGATGGATTTCATGGAAGATAACGCACCAGGATGAGTCACATGTTAGTATTTGCTCATTGAAATTGTACTCGAAACTATGTTTTACTGTAACAAAAGCTTAGAATTTTATGACAAATTTGGTCTTAAATCAATTTCGTTTATTAAAATTTCGATTCGAATGCAGCATTTTTTAATTAGAATTGATAGTAATTGTAAATTAAGTGTCGCTGATTTAAAATTTGACATAAAACACATCACATTAATTTCAATAGCCAAAAAATCTTCCCCATTTTAAAGCTGATACTAATTTATAATTTCCTTTTGTTACAGATACCCATATATGTTCCACTCCAAGGAGGGATTTCATGGAAGATAATGCACCAGGATGAGTCACATGTTAGTATTTGCTCATTGAAATTGTACTTGAAACTATGTTTTACTGTAACAATAGCTTAGAATTTGATGACAAATTTGGTCTTAAATCAATTTCTTTTATTAAAATTTCGATTCGAATGCGGCATTTTTTAATTAGAATTGATAGTAATTGTAAATTAAGTGTCGCTGATTTAAAATTTGACATAAAACACATCACATTAATTTCAATAGCCAAAAAATATTCCCCATTTTAAAGCTGATACTAATTTATAATTTCCTTTTGTTACAGATACCCATATATGTTCCACTCCAACGATGGATTTCATGGAAGATAACGCACCAGGATGAGTCACATGTTAGTATTTGCTCATTGAAATTGTACTCGAAACTATGTTTTACTGTAACAAAAGCTTAGAATTTTATGACAAATTTGGTCTTAAATCAATTTTGTTTATTAAAATTTCGATTCGAATGCAGCATTTTTTAATTAGAATTGATAGTAATTGTAAATTAAGTGTCGCTGATTTAAAATTTGACATAAAACACATCACATTAATTTCAATAGCCAAAAAATCTTCCCCATTTTAAAGCTGATACTAATTTATAATTTCCTTTTGTTACAGATACCCATATATGTTCCACTCCAAGGAGGGATTTCATGGAAGATAATGCACCAGGATGAGTCACATGTTAGTATTTGCTCATTGAAATTGTACTTGAAACTATGTTTTACTGTAACAATAGCTTAGAATTTTATGACAAATTTGGTCTTAAATCAATTTCTTTTATTAAAATTTCGATTCGAATGCGGCATTTTTTAATTAGAATTGATAGTAATTGTAAATTAAGTGTCGCTGATTTAAAATTTGACATAAAACACATCACATTAATTTCAATAGCCAAAAAATATTCCCCATTTAAAAGCTGATACTAATTTATAATTTCCTTTTGTTACAGATACCCATGTTCCACTCCAACGAGGGATTTCATGGAAGATAACGCACCAGGATGAGTCACATGTTAGTATTTGCTCAT
Source organism: Mytilus galloprovincialis (assembly GCF_965363235.1). NCBI lineage: Eukaryota > Metazoa > Mollusca > Bivalvia > Mytilida > Mytilidae > Mytilus > Mytilus galloprovincialis. Next base: position 27,026,729 of record NC_134847.1, on the reverse strand, counting down.
TAAAATTGTACTTGAAACTATGTTTTACTGTAACAATAGCTTAGAATTTTATGACAAATTTGGTCTTAAATCAATTTCTTTTATTAAAATTTCGATTCGAATGCAGCATTTTTTAATTAGAATTGATAGTAATTGTAAATTAAGTGTTGCTGATTTAAAATTTGACATAAAACACATCACATTAATTTCAATAGCCAAAAAATATTCCCCATTTTAAAGCTGATACTAATTTATAATTTCCTTTTGTTACAGATACCCATATATGTTCCACTCCAACGATGGATTTCATGGAAGATAACGCACCAGGATGAGTCACATGTTAGTATTTGCTCATTGAAATTGTACTCGAAACTATGTTTTACTGTAACAAAAGCTTAGAATTTTATGACAAATTTGGTCTTAAATCAATTTCGTTTATTAAAATTTCGATTCGAATGCAGCATTTTTTAATTAGAATTGATAGTAATTGTAAATTAAGTGTCGCTGATTTAAAATTTGACATAAAACACATCACATTAATTTCAATAGCCAAAAAATCTTCCCCATTTTAAAGCTGATACTAATTTATAATTTCCTTTTGTTACAGATACCCATATATGTTCAACTCCAAGGAGGGATTTCATGGAAGATAATGCACCAGGATGAGTCACATGTTAGTATTTGCTCATTGAAATTGTACTTGAAACTATGTTTTACTGTAACAATAGCTTAGAATTTTATGACAAATTTGGTCTTAAATCAATTTCTTTTATTAAAATTTCGATTCGAATGCGGCATTTTTTAATTAGAATTGATAGTAATTGTAAATTAAGTGTCGCTGATTTAAAATTTGACATAAAACACATTACATTAATTTCAATAGCCAAAAAATATTCCCCATTTAAAAGCTGATACTAATTTATAATTTCCTTTTGTTACAGATACCCATGTTCCACTCCAACGAGGGATTTCATGGAAGATAACGCACCAGGATGAGTCACATGTTAGTATTTGCTCATTAAAATTGTACTTGAAACTATGTTTTACTGCAGATAACGCACCAGGATGAGTCACATGTTAGTATTTGCTCATTGAAATTGTACTCGAAACTATGTTTTACTGTAACAAAAGCTTAGAATTTTATGACAAATTTGGTCTTAAATCAATTTCTTTTATTAAAATTTCGATTCGAATGCAGCATTTTTTAATTAGAATTGATAGTAATTGTAAATTAAGTGTTGCTGATTTAAAATTTGACATAAAACACATCACATTAATTTCAATAGCCAAAAAATATTCCCCATTTTAAAGCTGATACTAATTTATAATTTCCTTTTGTTACAGATACCCATATATGTTCCACTCCAACGATGGATTTCATGGAAGATAACGCACCAGGATGAGTCACATGTTAGTATTTGCTCATTGAAATTTTACTCGAAACTATGTTTTACTGTAACAAAAGCTTAGAATTTTATGACAAATTTGGTCTTAAATCAATTTCTTTTATTAAAATTTCGATTCGAATGCGGCATTTTTTAATTAGAATTGATAGTAATTGTAAATTAAGTGTCGCTGATTTAAAATTTGACATAAAACACATCACATTAATTTCAATAGCCAAAAAATATTCCCCATTTAAAAGCTGATACTAATTTATAATTTCCTTTTGTTACAGACACCCATGTTCCACTCCAACGAGGGATTTCATGGAAGATAACGCACCAGGATGAGTCACATGTTAGTATTTGCTCATTAAAATTGTACTTGAAACTATGTTTTACTGTAACAATAGCTTAGAATTTTATGACAAATTTGGTCTTAAATCAATTTCTTTTATTAAAATTTCGATTCGAATGCGGCATTTTTTAATTAGAATTGATAGTAATTGTAAATTAAGTGTTGCTGATTTAAAATTTGACATAAAACACATCACATTAATTTCAATAGCCAAAAAATATTCCCCATTTTAAAGCTGATACTAATTTATAATTTCCTTTTGTTACAGATACCCATATATGTTCCACTCCAACGATGGATTTCATGGAAGATAACGCACCAGGATGAGTCACATGTTAGTATTTGCTCATTGAAATTGTACTCGAAACTAAGTTTTACTGTAACAAAAGCTTAGAATTTTATGACAAATTTGGTCTTAAATCAATTTCGTTTATTAAAATTTCGATTCGAATGCAGCATTTTTTAATTAGAATTGATAGTAATTGTAAATTAAGTGTCGCTGATTTAAAATTTGACATAAAACACATCACATTAATTTCAATAGCCAAAAAATCTTCCCCATTTTAAAGCTGATACTAATTTATAATTTCCTTTTGTTACAGATACCCATATATGTTCCACTCCAAGGAGGGATTTCATGGAAGATAATGCACCAGGATGAGTCACATGTTAGTATTTGCTCATTGAAATTGTACTTGAAACTATGTTTTACTGTAACAATAGCTTAGAATTTTATGACAAATTTGGTCTTAAATCAATTTCTTTTATTAAAATTTCGATTCGAATGCGGCATTTTTTAATTAGAATTGATAGTAATTGTAAATTAAGTGTCGCTGATTTAAAATTTGACATAAAACACATTACATTAATTTCAATAGCCAAAAAATATTCCCCATTTTAAAGCTGATACTAATTTATAATTTCCTTTTGTTACAGATGCCCATATATGTTCCACTCCAACGAGGGATTTCATGGAAAATAACGCACCAGGATGAGTCACATGTTAGTATTTGCTCATTAAAATTGTACTCGAAACTATGTTTTACTGTAACAATAGCTTAGAATTTTATGACAAATTTGGTCTTAAATCAATTTCTTTTATTAAAATTTCGATTCGAATGCGGCATTTTTTACTTAGAATTGATAGTAATTGTAAATTAAGTGTCGCTGATTTAAAATTTGACATAAAACACATAACATTAATTTCAATAGCCAAAAAATCTGCCCCATTTTAAAGCTGATACTAATTTATAATTTCCTTTTGTTACAGATACCCATATATGTTCCACTCCAACGAGAGGGATTTCATGGAAGATAACGCACCAGGATGAGTCACATGTTAGTTTTTGCTCATTAAAATTGTACTTGAAACTATGTTTTACTGTAACAATAGCTTAGAATTTGATGACAAATTTTGTCTTAAATCAATTTCTTTTATTAAAATTTCGTTTCGAATGCGGCATTTTTTAATTAGAATTGATAGTAATTGTAAATTAAGTGTCGCTGGTTTAAAATTTGACATAAAACACATCACATTAATTTCAATAGCCAAAAAATATTCCCCATTTTAAAGCTGATACTAATTTATAATTTCCTTTTGTTACAGATACCCATATATGTTCCACTCCAACGAGGGATTTCATGGAAGATAACGCACCAGGATGAGTCGCATGTTAGTAAATAGCTTAGAATTTTATGACAAATTTGGTCTTAAATCAATTTCTTTTATTAAAATTTCGATTCGAATGCGGCATTTTTTAATTAGAATTGATAGTAATTGTAAATTAAGTGTCGCTGATTTAAAATTTGACATAAAACACATCACATTAATTTCAATAGCCAAAAAATATTCCCCATTTTAAAGCTGATACTAATTTATAATTTCCTTTTGTTACAGATACCCATATATGTTCCACTCCAACGAGGGATTTCATGGAAGATAACGCACCAGGATGAGTCACATGTTAGTATTTGCTCATTGAAATTGTACTTGAAACTATGTTTTACTGTAACAATAGCTTAGAATTTTATGACAAATTTGGTCTTAAATCAATTTCTTTTATTAAAATTTCGATTCGAATGCGGCATTTTTTAATTAGAATTGATAGTAATTGTAAATTAAGTGTCGCTAATTTAAAATTTGACATAAAACACATCACATTAATTTCAATAGCCAAAAAATATTCCCCATTTTAAAGCTGATACTAATTTATAATTTCCTTTTGTTACAGATACCCATATATGTTCCACTCGAACGAGAAATTTCATGGAAGATAACGCACCAGGATGAGTCACATGTTAGTATTTCTCATTGAAATTGTACTTGAAACTATGTTTTACTGTAACAATAGCTTAGAATTTTATGACAAATTTGGTCTTAAATCAATTTCTTTTATTAAAATTTCGATTCGAATGCGGCATTTTTTAATTAGAATTGATAGTAATTGTAAATTAAGTGTCGCTGATTTAAAATTTGACATAAAACACATCACATTAATTTCAATAGCCAAAAAATATTCCCCATTTAAAAGCTGATACTAATTTATAATTTCCTTTTGTTACAGATACCCATATATTTGTTCCACTCCAACGAGGGATTTCATGGAAGATAACGCACCAGGATGAGTCACATGTTAGTATTTGCTCATTAAAATTGTACTTGAAACTATGTTTTACTGTAACAATAACTTAGAATTTTATGACAAATTTGGTCTTAAATCAATTTCTTTTATTAAAATTTCGATTCGAATGCGGCATTTTTTAATTAGAATTGATAGTAATTGTAAATTAAGTGTTGCTGATTTAAAATTTGACATAAAACACATCACATTAATTTCAATAGCCAAAAAATATTCCCCATTTTAAAGCTGATACTAATTTATAATTTCCTTTTGTTACAGATACCCATATATGTTCCACTCCAACGATGGATTTCATGGAAGATAACGCACCAGGATGAGTCACAAGTTAGTTTTTGCTCATTAAAATTGTACTTGAAACTATGTTTTACTGTAACAATAGCTTAGAATTTTATGACAAATTTGGTCTTAAATCAATTTCTTTTATTAAAATTTCGATTCGAATGCGGCATTTTTTAATTAGAATTGATAGTAATTGTAAATTAAGTGTCGCTGATTTAAAATTTGACATAAAACACATCACATTAATTTCAATAGCCAAAAAATATTCCCCATTTTAAAGCCGATACTAATTTATAATTTCCTTTTGTTACAGATACCCATATATGTTCCACTCCAACGAGAGGGATTTCATGGAAGATAACGCACGAGGATGAGTCACATGTTAGTATTTGCTCATTAAAATTGTACTCGTAACTATGTTTTACTGTAACAATAGCTTAGAATTTTATGACAAATTTGGTCTTAAATCAATTTCTTTTATTAAAATTTCGATTCGAATGCGGCATTTTTTAATTAGAATTGATAGTAATTGTAAATTAAGTGTTGCTGATTTAAAATTTGACATAAAACATATCACATTAATTTCAATAGCCAAAAAATCTTTCCCATTTTAAAGCTGATACTAATTTATAATTTCCTTTTGTTACAGATACCCATATATGTTCCACTCCAACGAGAGGGATTTCATGGAAGATAACGCACCAGGATGAGTCACATGTTAGTATTTGCTCATTAAAATTGTACTTGAAACTATGTTTTATTGTAACAATAGCTTAGAATTTTATGACAGATTTGGTCTTAAATCAATCTTTTATTAAAATTTCGATTCGAATGCGGCATTTTTTAATTAGAATTGATAGTAATTGTAAATTAAGTGTTGCTGATTTAAAATTTGACATAAACATATCACATTAATTTCAATAGCCAAAAAATCTTTCCCATTTTAAAGCTGATACCAATTTATAATTTCCTTTTGTTACAGATACCCATATATGTTCCACTCCAACGAGAGGGATTTCATGGAAGATAACGCACCAGGATGAGTCACATGTTAGTATTTCCTCATTAAAATTGTACTTGAAACTATGTTTTACTGTAACGATAGCTTAGAATTTTATGACAAATTTGGTCTTAAATCAATTTCTTTTATTAAAATTTCGATTCGAATGCGGCATTTTTTAATTAGAATTGATAGTAATTGTAAATTAAGTGTCGCTGATTTAAAATTTGACATAAAACACATCACATTAATTTCAATAGCCAAAAAATATTCCCCATTTAAAAGCTGATACTAATTTATAATTTCCTTTTGTTACAGATACCCATATATGTTCCACTCCAACGAGGGATTTCATGGAAGATAACGCACCAGGATGAGTCACATGTTAGTATTTGCTCATTAAAATTGTACTTGAAACTATGTTTTACTGTAACAATAGCTTAGAATTTTATGACAAATTTGGTCTTAAATCAATTTCTTTTATTAAAATTTCGATTCGAATGCGGCATTTTTTAATTAGAATTGATAGTAATTGTAAATTAAGTGTCGCTGATTTAAAATTTGACATAAAACACATCACATTAATTTCAATAGCCAAAAAATATTCCCCATTTTAAAGCCGATACTAATTTATAATTTCCTTTTGTTACAGATACCCATATATGTTCCACTCCAACGAGAGGGATTTCATGGAAGATAACGCACGAGGATGAGTCACATGTTAGTATTTGCTCATTAAAATTGTACTCGTAACTATGTTTTACTGTAACAATAGCTTAGAATTTTATGACAAATTTGGTCTTAAATCAATTTCTTTTATTAAAATTTCGATTCGAATGCGGCATTTTTTAATTAGAATTGATAGTAATTGTAAATTAAGTGTCGCTGATTTAAAATTTGACATAAAACACATCACATTAATTTCAATAGCCAAAAAATATTCCCCATTTAAAAGCTGATACTAATTTATAATTTCCTTTTGTTACAGATACCCATATATGTTCCACTCCGAGGGATTTCATGGAAGATAACGCACCAGGATGAGTCACATGTTAGTATTTGCTCATTAAAATTGTACTTGAAACTATGTTTTACTGTAACAATAGCTTAGAATTTTATGACAAATTTGGTCTTAAATCAATTTCTTTTATTAAAATTTTGATTCGAATGCGGCATTTTTTAATTAGAATTGATAGTAATTGTAAATTAAGTGTTGCTGATTTAAAATTTGACATAAAACACATCACATTAATTTCAATAGCCAAAAAATATTCCCCATTTTAAAGCTGATACTAATTTATAATTTCCTTTTGTTACAGATACCCATATATGTTCCACTCCAACGATGGATTTCATGGAAGATAACGCACCAGGATGAGTCACATGTTAGTATTTGCTCATTAAAATTGTACTTGAAACTATGTTTTACTGTAACAATAGCTTAGAATTTTATGACAAATTTGGTCTTAAATCAATTTCTTTTATTAAAATTTCGATTCGAATGCGGCATTTTTTAATTAGAATTGATAGTAATTGTAAATTAAGTGTTGCTGATTTAAAATTTGACATAAAACACATCACATTAATTTCAATAGCCAAAAAATATTCCCCATTTTAAAGCTGATACTAATTTATAATTTCCTTTTGTTACAGATACCCATATATGTTCCACTCCAACGAGGGATTTCATGGAAGATAACGCACCAGGATGAGTCACATGTTAGTATTTGCTCATTGAAATTGTACTTGAAACTATGTTTTACTGTAACAATAGCTTAGAATATTATGACAAATTTGGTCTTAAATCAATTTCTTTTATTAAAATTTCGATTCGAATGCGGCATTTTTTAATTAGAATTGATAGTAATTGTAAATTAAGTGTCGCTGATTTAAAATTTGACATAAAACACATTACATTAATTTCAATAGCCAAAAAATATTCCCCATTTTAAAGCTGATACTAATTTATAATTTCCTTTTGTTACAGATGCCCATATATGTTCCACTCCAACGAGGGATTTCATGGAAAATAACGCACCAGGATGAGTCACATGTTAGTATTTGCTCATTAAAATTGTACTCGAAACTATGTTTTACTGTAACAATAGCTTAGAATTTTATGACAAATTTGGTCTTAAATCAATTTCTTTTATTAAAATTTCGATTCGAATGCGGCATTTTTTAATTAGAATTGATAGTAATTGTAAATTAAGTGTCGCTGATTTAAAATTTGACATAAAACACATAACATTAATTTCAATAGCCAAAAAATCTGCCCCATTTTAAAGCTGATACTAATTTATAATTTCCTTTTGTTACAGATACCTATGTATGTTCCACTCCAACGAGAGGGATTTCATGGAAGATAACGCACCAGGATGAGTCACATGTTAGTTTTTGCTCATTAAAATTGTACTTGAAACTATGTTTTACTGTAACAATAGCTTAGAATTTTATGACAAATTTTGTCTTAAATCAATTTCTTTTATTAAAATTTCGATTCGAATGCGGCATTTTTTAATTAGAATTGATAGTAATTGTAAATTAAGTGTCGCTGGTTTAAAATTTGACATAAAACACATCACATTAATTTCAATAGCCAAAAAATATTCCCCATTTTAAAGCTGATACTAATTTATAATTTCCTTTTGTTACAGATACCCATATATGTTCCACTCCGAGGGATTTCATGGAAGATAACGCACCAGGATGAGTCGCATGTTAGTAAATAGCTTAGAATTTTATGACAAATTTGGTCTTAAATCAATTTCTTTTATTAAAATTTCGATTCGAATGTGGCATTTTTTAATTAGAATTGATAGTAATTGTAAATTAAGTGTCGCTGATTTAAAATTTGACATAAAACACATCACATTAATTTCAATAGCCAAAAAATATTCCCCATTTTAAAGCTGATACTAATTTATAATTTCCTTTTGTTACAGATACCCGTATATGTTCCACTCCAACGAGGGATTTCATGGAAGATAACGCACCAGGATGAGTCACATGTTAGTATTTGCTCATTGAAATTGTACTTGAAACTATGTTTTACTGTAACAATAGCTTAGAATTTTATGACAAATTTGGTCTTAAATCAATTTCTTTTATTAAAATTTCGATTCGAATGCGGCATTTTTTAATTAGAATTGATAGTAATTGTAAATTAAGTGTCGCTGATTTAAAATTTGACATAAAACACATCACATTAATTTCAATAGCCAAAAAATATTCCCCATTTAAAAGCTGATACTAATTTATAATTTCCTTTTGTTACAGATACCCATATATGTTCCACTCCAACGAGGGATTTCATGGAAGATAACGCACCAGGATGAGTCACATGTTAGTATTTGCTCATTAAAATTGTACTTGAAACTATGTTTTACTGTAACAATAGCTTAGAATTTTATGACAAATTTGGTCTTAAATCAATTTCTTTTATTAAAATTTCGATTCGAATGCGGCATTTTTTAATTAGAATTGATAGTAATTGTAAATTAAGTGTTGCTGATTTAAAATTTGACATAAAACACATCACATTAATTTCAATAGCCAAAAAATATTCCCCATTTTAAAGCTGATACTAATTTATAATTTCCTTTTGTTACAGATACCCATATATGTTCCAATCCAACGATGGATTTCATGGAAGATAACGCACCAGGATGAGTCGCATGTTAGTATTTGCTCATTGAAATTGTACTCGAAACTATGTTTTACTGTAACAAAAGCTTAGAATTTTATGACAAATTTGGTCTTAAATCAATTTCTTTTATTAAAATTTCGATTCGAATGCGGCATTTTTTAATTAGAATTGATAGTAATTGTAAATTAAGTGTCGCTGATTTAAAATTTGACATAAAACACATCACATTAATTTCAATAGCCAAAAAATATTCCCCATTTTAAAGCTGATACTAATTTATAATTTCCTTTTGTTACAGATACCCATATATGTTCCACTCCAACGAGGGATTTCATGGAAGATAACGCACCAGGATGAGTCACATGTTAGTATTTGCTCATTGAAATTGTACTTGAAACTATGTTTTACTGTAACAATAGCTTAGAATTTTATGACAAATTTGGTCTTAAATCAATTTCTTTTATTAAAATTTCGATTTGAATGCGGCATTTTTTAATTAGAATTGATAGTAATTGTAAATTAAGTGTCGCTGATTTAAAATTTGACATAAAACACATCACATTAATTTCAATAGCCAAAAAATATTCCCCATTTAAAAGCTGATACTAATTTATAATTTCCTTTTGTTACAGATACCCATATATGTTCCACTCCAACGAGGGATTTCATGGAAGATAACGCACCAGGATGAGTCACATGTTAGTATTTGCTCATTAAAATTGTACTTGAAACTATGTTTTACTGTAACAATAGCTTAGAATTTTATGACAAATTTGGTCTTAAATCAATTTCATTTATTAAAATTTCGATTCGAATGCGGCATTTTTTAATTGGAATTGATAGTAATTGTAAATTAAGTGTTGCTGATTTAAAATTTGACATCAAACACATCACATTAATTTCAATAGCCAAAAAATATTCCCCATTTTAAAGCTGATACTAATTTATAATTTCCTTTTGTTACAGATACCCATATATGTTCCACTCCAACGATGGATTTCATGGAAGATAACGCACCAGGATGAGTCACATGTTAGTATTTGCTCATTGAAATTGTACTTGAAACTATGTTTTACTGTAACAATAGCTTAGAATTTTATGACAAATTTGGTCTTAAATCAATTTCTTTTATTAAAATTTCGATTCGAATGCGGCATTTTTAAATTAGAATTGATAGTAATTGTAAATTAAGTGTCGCTGATTTAAAATTTGACATAAAACACATCACATTAATTTCAATAGCCAAAAAATCTTCCCCATTTTAAAGCTGATACTAATTTATAATTTCCTTTTGTTACAGATACCCATATATGTTCCACTCCAACGAGAGGGATTTCATGGAAGATAACGCACCAGGATGAGTCACATGTTAGTTTTTGCTCATTAAAATTGTACTTGAAACTATGTTTTACTGTAACAATAGCTTAGAATTTTATGACAAATTTGGTCTTAAATCAATTTCTTTTATTAAAATTTCGATTCGAATGCGGCATTTTTTAATTAGAATTGATAGTAATTGTAAATTAAGTGTCGCTGGTTTAAAATTTGACATAAAACACATCACATTAATTTCAATAGCCAAAAAATCTTCCCCATTTTAAAGCTGATACTAATTTATAATTTCCTTTTGTTACAGATACCCATATATGTTCCACTCCAACGAGAGGGATTTCATGGAAGATAACGCACCAGGATGAGTCACATGTTAGTTTTTGCTCATTAAAATTGTACTTGAAACTATGTTTTACTGTAACAATAGCTTAGAATTTTATGACAAATTTTGTCTTAAATCAATTTCTTTTATTAAAATTTCGATTCGAATGCGGCATTTTTTAATTAGAATTGATAGTAATTGTAAATTAAGTGTCGCTGGTTTAAAATTTGACATAAAACACATCACATTAATTTCAATAGCCAAAAAATATTCCCCATTTTAAAGCTGATACTAATTTATAATTTCCTTTTGTTACAGATACCCATATATGTTCCACTCCAACGAGGGATTTCATGGAAGATAACGCACCAGGATGAGTCGCATGTTAGTAAATAGCTCAGAATTTTATGACAAATTTGGTCTTAAATCAATTTCTTTTCTTAAAATTTCGATTCGAATGCGGCATTTTTTAATTAGAATTGATAGTAATTGTAAATTAAGTGTCGCTGATTTAAAATTTGACATAAAACACATCACATTAATTTCAATAGCCAAAAAATATTCCCCATTTTAAAGCTGATACTAATTTATAATTTCCTTTTGTTACAGATACCCATATATGTTCCACTCCAACGAGGGATTTCATAGAAGATAACGCACCAGGATGAGTCACATGTTAGTAGTTGCTCATTGAAATTGTACTTTAAACTATGTTTTACTGTAACAATAGCTTAGAATTTTATGACAAATTTGGTCTTAAATCAATTTCTTTTATTAAAATTTCGATTCGAATGCGGCATTTTTTAATTAGAATTGATAGTAATTGTAAATTAAGTGCCGCTGATTTAAAATTTGACATAAAACACATCACATTAATTTCAATAGCCAAAAAATATTCCCCATTTAAAAGCTGATACTAATTTATAATTTCCTTTTGTTACAGATACCCATATATGTTCCACTCCAACGAGAGGGATTTCATGGAAGATAACGCACATGGATGAGTCACATGTTAGTTTTTGCTCATTAAAATTGTACTTGAAACTATGTTTTACTGTAACAATAGCTTAGAATTTTATGACAAATTTTGTCCTAAATCAATTTCTTTTATTAAAATTTCGATTCGAATGCGGCATTTTTTAATTAGAATTGATAGTAATTGTAAATTAAGTGTCGCTGATTTAAAATTTGACATAAAACACATCACATTAATTTCAATAGCCAAAAAATATTCCCCATTTTAAAGCTGATACTAATTTATAATTTCCTTTTGTTACAGATACCCATATATGTTCCACTCTAACGAGGGATTTCATGGAAGATAACGCACCAGGATGAGTCGCATGTTAGTAAATAGCTTAGAATTTTATGACAAATTTGGTCTTAAATCAATTTCTTTTATTAAAATTTCGATTCGAATGCGGCATTTTTTAATTAGAATTGATAGTAATTGTAAATTAAGTGTCGCTGATTTAAAATTTGTCATAAAACACATCACATTAATTTCAATAGCCAAAAAATCTTCCCCATTTTAAAGCTGATACTAATTTATAATTTCCTTTTGTTACAGATACCCATATATGTTCCACTCCAACGAGGGATTTCATGGAAGATAACGCACCAGGATGAGTCACATGTTAGTATTTGCTCATTGAAATTGTACTTGAAACTATGTTTTACTGTAACAATAGCTTAGAATTTTATGACAAATTTGGTCTTAAATCAATTTCTTTTATTAAAAATTCGATTCAAATGCGGCATTTTTTTAATTAGAATTGATAGTAATTGTAAATTAAGTGTCGCTGATTTAAAATTTGACATAAAACACATCACATTAATTTCAATAGCCAAAAAATATTCCCCATTTAAAAGCTGATACTAATTTATAATTTCCTTTTGTTACAGATACCCATATATGTTCCACTCCAACGAGGGATTTCATGGAAGATAGTGCACCAGGATGAGTCACATGTTAGTATTTGCTCATTAAAATTGTACTTGAAACTATGTTTTACTGTAACAATAGCTTAGAATTTTATGACAAATTTGGTCTTAAATCAATTTCTTTTATTAAAATTTCGATTCGAATGCGGCATTTTTTAATTAGAATTGATAGTAATTGTAAATTAAGTGTTGCTGATTTAAAATTTGACATAAAACACATCACATTAATTTCAATAGCCAAAAAATATTCCCCATTTTAAAGCTGATACTAATTTATAATTTCCTTTTGTTACAGATACCCATATATGTTCCACTCCAACGATCGATTTCATGGAAGATAACGCACCAGGATGAGTCACATGTTAGTATTTGCTCATTGAAATTGTACTCGAAACTATGTTTTACTGTAACAAAAGCTTAGAATTTTATGACAAATTTGGTCTTGAATCAATTTCTTTTATTAAAATTTCGATTCGAATGCGGCATTTTTTAATTAGAATTGATAGTAATTGTAAATTAAGTGTCGCTGATTTAAAATTTGACATAAAACACATCACATTAATTTCAATAGCCAAAAAATATTCCCCATTTTAAAGCTGATACTAATTTATAATTTCCTTTTGTTACAGATACCCATATATGTTCCACTCCAACGAGAGGGATTTCATGGAAGATAACGCACCAGGATGAGTCACATGTTAGTATTTGCTCATTGAAATTGTACTTGAAACTATGTTTTACTGTAACAATAGCTTAGAATTTTATGACAAATTTGGTCTTAAATCAATTTCTTTTATTAAAATTTCGATTCGAATGCGGCATTTTTAAATTAGAATTGATAGTTATTGTAAATTAAGTGTCGCTGATTTAAAATTTGACATAAAACACATCACATTAATTTCAATAGCCAAAAAATCTTCCCCATTTTAAAGCTGATACTAATTTATAATTTCTTTTTGTTACAGATACCCATATATGTTCCACTCCAACGAGAGGGATTTCATGGAAGATAACGCACATGGATGAGTCACATGTTAGTTTTTGCTCATTAAAATTGTACTTGAAACTATGTTTTACTGTAACAATAGCTTAGAATTTTATGACAAATTTGGTCTTAAATCAATTTCTTTTATTAAAATTTCGATTCGAATGCGGCATTTTTTAATTAGAATTGATAGTAATTGTAAATTAAGTGTTGCTGATTTAAAATTTGACATAAAACACATCACATTAATTTCAATAGCCAAAAAATATTCCCCATTTTAAAGCTGATACTAATTTATAATTTCCTTTTGTTACAGATACCCATATATGTTCCACTCCAACGAGGGATTTCATGGAAGATAACGCACCAGGATGAGTCACATGTTAGTATTTGCTCATTGAAATTGTACTTGAAACTATGTTTTACTGTAACAATAGCTTAGAATTTTATGACAAATTTGGTCTTAAATCAATTTCTTTTATTAAAATTTCGATTCGAATGCGGCATTTTTTAATTAGAATTGATAGTAATTGTAAATTAAGTGTCGCTGATTTAAAATTTGACATAAAACACATTACATTAATTTCAATAGCCAAAAAATATTCCCCATTTTAAAGCTGATACTAATTTATAATTTCCTTTTGTTACAGATGACCATATATGTTCCACTCCAACGAGGGATTTCATGGAAAATAACGCACCAGGATGAGTCACATGTTAGTATTTGCTCATTAAAATTGTACTCGAAACTATGTTTTACTGTAACAATAGCTTGGAATTTTATGACAAATTTGGTCTTAAATCAATTTCTTTTATTAAAATTTCGATTCGAATGCGGCATTTTTTACTTAGAATTGATAGTAATTGTAAATTAAGTGTCGCTGATTTAAAATTTGACATAAAACACATCACATTAATTTCAATAGCCAAAAAATATTCCCCATTTTAAAGCTGATACTATTTTATAATTTCCTTTTGTTACAGATACCCATATATGTTCCACTCCAACGAGGGATTTCATGGAAGATAACGCACCAGGATGAGTCACATGTTAGTATTTGCTCATTGAAATTGTACTTGAAACTATGTTTTACTGTAACAATAGCTTAGAATTTTATGACAAATTTGGTCTTAAATCAATTTCTTTTATTAAAATTTCGATTCGAATTCGGCATTTTTAAATTAGAATTGATAGTAATTGTAAATTAAGTGTCGCTGATTTAAAATTTGACATAAAACACATCACATTAATTTCAATAGCCAAAAAATCTTCCCCATTTTAAAGCTGATACTAATTTATAATTTCCTTTTGTTACAGATACCCATATATGTTCCACTCCAACGAGAGGGATTTCATGGAAGATAACGCACATGGATGAGTCACATGTTAGTTTTTGCTCATTAAAATTGTACTTGAAACTATGTTTTACTGTAACAATAGCTTAGAATTTTATGACAAATTTGGTCTTAAATCAATTTCTTTTATTAAAATTTCGATTCGAATGCGGCATTTTTTAATTAGAATTGATAGTAATTGTAAATTAAATTTGCTGATTTAAAATTTGACATAAAACACATCACATTAATTTCAATAATAAAAAAATATTCCCCATTTTAAAGCTGATACTAATTTATAATTTCCTTTTGTTACAGATACCCATATATGTTCCACTCCAACGAGAGGGATTTCATGGAAGATAACGCACCAGGATGAGTCACATGTTAGTTTTTGCTCATTAAAATTGTACTTGAAACTATGTTTTACTGTAACAATAGCTTAGAATTTTATGACAAATTTTGTCTTAAATCAATTTCTTTTATTAAAATTTCGATTCGAATGCGGCATTTTTTAATTAGAATTGATAGTAATTGCAAATTAAGTGTCGCTGGTTTAAAATTTGACATAAAACACATCACATTAATTTCAATAGCCAAAAAATATTCCCCATTTTAAAGCTGATACTAATTTATAATTTCCTTTTGTTACAGATACCCATATATGTTCCACTCCAACGAGGGATTTCATGGAAGATAACGCACCAGGATGAGTCGCATGTTAGTAAATAGCTTAGAATTTTATGACAAATTTGGTCTTAAATCAATTTCTTTTATTAAAATTTCGATTCGAATGCGGCATTTTTTAATTAGAATTGATAGTAATTGTAAATTAAGTGTCGCTGATTTAAAATTTGACATAAAACACATCACATTAATTTCAATAGCCAAAAAATCTTCGCCATTTTAAAGCTGATACTAATTTATAATTTCCTTTTGTTACAGATACCCATATATGTTCCACTCCAACGAGGGATTTCATGGAAGATAACGCACCAGGATGAGTCACATGTTAGTATTTGCTCATTGAAATTGTACTTGAAACTATGTTTTACTGTAACAATAGCTTAGAATTTTATGACAAATTTGGTCTTAAATCAATTTCTTTTATTAAAATTTCGATTCGAATGCAGCATTTTTTAATTAGAATTGATAGTAATTGTAAATTAAGTGTTGCTGATTTAAAATTTGACATAAAACACATCACATTAATTTCAATAGCCAAAAAATATTCCCCATTTAAAAGCTGATACTAATTTATAATTTCCTTTTGTTACAGATACCCATATATGTTCCACTCCAACGAGGGATTTCATGGAAGATAACGCACCAGGATGAGTCACATGTTAGTATTTGCTCATTAAAATTGTACTTGAAACTATGTTTTACTGTAACAATAGCTTAGAATTTTATGACAAATTTGGTCTTAAATCAATTTCTTTTATTAAAATTTCGATTCGAATGCGGCATTTTTAAATTAGAATTGATAGTAATTGTAAATTAAGTGTCGCTGATTTAAAATTTGACATAAAACACATCACATTAATTTCAATAGCCAAAAAATATTCCCCATTTTAAAGCTGATACTAATTTATAATTTCCTTTTGTTACAGATACCCATATATGTTCCACTCCAACGAGAGGGATTTCATGGAAGATAACGCACCAGGATGAGTCACATGTTAGTTTTTGCTCATTAAAATTGTACTTGAAACTATGTTTTACTGTAACAATAGCTTAGAATTTTATGACAAATTTGGTCTTAAATCAATTTCTTTTATTAAAATTTCGATTCGAATGCGGCATTTTTAAATTAGAATTGATAGTAATTGTAAATTAAGTGTCGCTGATTTAAAATTTGACATAAAACACATCACATTAATTTCAATAGCCAAAAAATCTTCCCCATTTAAAAGCTGATACTAATTTATAATTTCCTTTTGTTACAGATACCCATATATGTTCCACTCCAACAAGGGATTTCATGGAAGATAACGCACCAGGATGAGTCACATGTTAGTATTTGCTCATTGAAATTGTACTTGAAACTATGTTTTACTGTAACAATAGCTTAGAATTTTATGACAAATTTGGTCTTAAATCAATTTCTTTTATTAAAATTTCGATTCGAATGCGGCATTTTTTAATTAGAATTGATAGTAATTGTAAATTAAGTGTCGCTGATTTAAAATTTGACATAAAACACATCACATTAATTTCAATAGCCAAAAAATATTCCCCATTTTAAAGCTGATACTAAGTTATAATTTCCTTTTGTTACAGATACCCATATATGTTCCACTCCAACGAGAGGGATTTCATGGAAGATAACGCTTGAGGATGAGTCACATGTTAGTATTTGCTCATTAAAATTGTACTCGTAACTATGTTTTACTGTAACAATAGCTTAGAATTTTATGACAAATTTGGTCTTAAATCAATTTCTTTTATTAAAATTTCGATTCGAATGCGGCATTTTTTAATTAGAATTGATAGTAATTGTAAATTAAGTGTTGCTGATTTAAAATTTGACATAAAACATATCACATTAATTTCAATAGCCAAAAAATCTTTCCCATTTTAAAGCTGATACTAATTTATAATTTCCTTTTGTTACAGATACCCATATATGTTCCACTCCAACGAGAGGGATTTCATGGAAGATAACGCACCAGGATGAGTCACATGTTAGTATTTGCTCATTGAAATTGTACTTGAAACTATGTTTTACTGTAACAATAGCTTAGAATTTTATGACAAATTTGGTCTTAAATCAATTTCTTTTATTAAAATTTCGATTCGAATGCGGCATTTTTTAATTAGAATTGATAGTAGTTGTAAATTAAGTGTCGCTGATTTAAAATTTGACATAAAACACATCACATTAATTTCAATAGCCAAAAAATATGACAAATTTTGTCTTAAATCAATTTCTTTTATCTCAAAAACAAGCACGGTGACCTATATATATTGCTCTTTGGATTCATTTATTAATCCCCTATCTATATAAACTAGTGTTTTGAAAAGTTAATTACTTTGAAACTGAGAAGCGAACTCCCTTAATTTCTTGAGTGGTTTGCAACTGGAAATAGTCTTTTTTAAAACTGAAATTCATATATAAAATTATGTATGTTTTTTGTTTTTGTTACAGATACAGCCTCAATATGGAACACTCCTATACCATGAAAGATGCTTCTATTGTAGAAAGCACATTAGGAAAAGTTGCATGTAAGTATTTGTTCATAACAATATTTCTCAAAAATATGTCTACGTTTATTAGTTAATAAAACAATTTTTGCTGGAAACAATAAACTGAGCTTACATGTAGGTATTTGAGGGCACTGAAGTATAAGCTTTATAACAGACATTGGTCTTAAATTTTTCTTTCATTCAGATTTATTCATGTGAAGTATATTTTTATCAGAATGACTATAGAGATTGTTAAAAATATACCTGTCTCCAATTTAGGATTTAACATAAAACATCCATCACATTAATTTCCAAATTGTTTTTGTTACAGATTCAACTTAAACAGATGATGTTTCAGTCGTAGCAGGTGCAGTTAGGCAGCCAAACATGTTGAACTGATTGTTGTGATGAGACAGTTTATTGCTTTGGGAAATCTAATAATATTGTTTATAGATTTAGATAATAAAATTCTGTAATGTTCATAATATCATATGATAATTTGTTAAGTGCCCTCAATATGTCTTCAACGAAATATTAACATGCACAATTGAGGATGCACTGTAAAAAAATCTTCAATATTCTTATTTTTAAAAGTAGGTTCTGATTGTCAATTTAATTTTATAAGATATGTACATATTTACCTGAATTTATTTTTAAGGTAATTGGAACAATATGACTATTAAGATTGTTTGAAATTCATGTTGAGTTTCAATCATTTCTGTTCAAAATATATATATATCACATTCTTCTGGGTTGCCAGCAACTTCAATTTTTGAAATTAGAAAATGATGTATAGCCAAAAGATCAGTTGAACAATGGTGTTGGTTGCAGTTAATACCAGCTCTTTATAGGATCTTAAAATGCCTAAAATGGAAACAATGTTTAAAATTAACAAGTTACCATATCTACTGATGAAGAAATTAAAATATTGTGTATGTTCCTTTTTTTGTACAAATGGATATCTTTTGAGTAATCGATTGGAACACCCAAACAATAACTTAATCATTTGGTTTTTTTCTTGTATATCCATCATTGTTTTTGTAAGATAAAAACAAAAAGAAAGTAATTTTGTTAAAATTATTTCTAATTTTTATCAACACAATTAAAATTCTATTAAACTAATAGTTTAGTTCATGCTCCTTTAATCTATATCTTAAAAGTTTTGTGGTGGGCTAAGCAAATATCAAATAATCATTTCAGAAATACACTTGATTGCAGCGCTGCATCTTCACTAACATTTAACATAGTTGGTTCTGAGTTACTGAGGAGTTCCTATTGGTGTGTTTCTTGTTTTTTCTATGGAGGAATCAGTAATTTCTATGTCTTCAGGATATGGTTTTGTCATTCAAAGGGAACTCGCAATCTCGCAATGTAATTCTGAAATGATATATATTTGATATTTTATTTTCATTGAAAAAGAAACAATATTAAATTTATTGCATGAACATTTGAACTATTTAAACTTTTTAATTCATAATTTTTGGAAATGGAAAATTCATATTGTAACTGACATATTTTGGAAATAGAATTCAAATTGTAACTGACACATTTTGGAAATGGAATTCAAATTGTAACTGACACATTTTGGAAATTGAATTCAAATTTTAACTGACACATTTTGGAAATTGAATTCAAATTGTAACTGACACATTTTGGAAATTGAATTCAAATTGTAACTGACACATTTTGGAAATTGAATTCAAATTGTAACTGACACATTTTGGAAATAGAATTCAAATTGTAACTGACAGTTTGGAAATAGAATTCAAATTGTAACTGACACATTTTGGAAATTGAATTCAAATTGTAACTGACACATTTTGGAAATTGAATTCAAATTGTAACTGACACATTTTGGAAATTGAATTCAAATTGTAACTGACACATTTTGGAAATAGAATTCAAATTGTAACTGACAGTTTGGAAATAGAATTCAAATTGTAACTGACACATTTTGGAAATTGAATTCAAATTGTAACTGACACATTTTGGAAATAGAATTCAAATTGTAACTGACACATTTTGGAAATAGAATTCAAATTGTAACTGACAGTTTGGAAATAGAATTCAAATTGTAACTGACACATTTTGGAAATTGAATTCAAATTGTAACTGACACATTTTGGAAATTGAATTCAAATTGTAACTGACACATTTTGGAAATTGAATTCAAATTGTAACTGACACATTTTGGAAATAGAATTCAAATTGTAACCGACACATTTTGGAAATAAAATTCAAATTGTAACTGACACATTTTGATGGATGGAATTTTAAAAATAAGAACATTTATGTTCTTAATTTAAGCACAAGTGAAAACAATTCCTAAATATAAATTTTTGCTTCATTTGGTAACATGGATGTGCAAAATTACTGATGGCTAACAAGGTTAATTCCCTTATTGGTTAGATAATGAAGTATAGTCTACTGGACCCTGTAGACATCCTACTAAATGTATTGATATATTAAATGTTTTTTTTATATCTCAATCAATATTTGTACATGCCTCACACAAAAAGGTGCAAGCAGAGTTGCATGTACTGGACAGAGTCAGCTATCAACTTTCTTTTTATAACAAACCCATTTCACAATCAATATTTGTACATGCCTCACACATAAAGGTGCAAGCAGAGTTGCATGTACTGGACATTGTCAGCTATCAAGTATTTTTATAACAAACCCACAGAACTCAGGTATCCAGGAAATTGAAATGAATCAACAAAACATTTATATTGTAGAAATGTATTTACCCGCGTTTCGGAGTATAGCGGGAAAATGTTGTCTAAAAGGAATGTTTTATAACAACAGTATGTTTTTGGCGGGTTTTGTTATGTGTAGTTCTGCACGTGGTTACGTGGACCAATCATTTGGATTGTGTCAATAAGTATTATTATGTTAATAGGGTGAAAGCGGGTTTTTAATTTTCTTGTGTTTGAAAATCATTTTAGCCACAGACGTTCAACACTATAAAACTTATATTGTATATTATTTTGCTGTTTTTTCTTGTGATGGAGTTTGGCATCAATGTCCCGAGGCGTGCCTTGCACTTGCTCCGAACACAGGTTTCCATATCAATTTCTTTAGTAAAGTTTTTGATGGTTTTTCCTGGGCGGTGAGGTTACGTTAAAGACGGATATATACATAAATACATACATAGAGATGTGGGCTCTTATTGATTCAGACTAAACTTGTTTCAGATGTTTATTCTTTCTGTGTACTCATTTGGAATGTATTTTTATTTCATATATGTCATGATTTATAATATAAATATACATTAAACGCCGGCTCTGTAAGTCTGCACGGCTAAATGCATTGCTTTGTGTTTGTTATTATTGTAGTGTAGTTAAGACTAATATATTTCTCATTATACCTTACTTATGATGCAGATTCAAAGATGTACTACAGTGACATAACACTACAAGTTACAATATATTTTGTATTTTTTGTCATGATGCTGATTTTTGTCATGTTATTTTAAACATGGTGCATTACTTTTTTAGAGTTTTCTTTATGTGTTATGACGTATGCTATATTTGCTAAACTTGTATGCATGTTTATTATGTTGATGAAAATAAAATATGATGTCTAGGTTATCAGCAATATGAATATATTGTTTATTTTGTTTAAGCCTATAAATTATTTTGAAAGATTCTTAAATAAAATGTATTTGAAAACCGAGAATGTGTATAGTACCAGACTTGTAATACAATTATGTCTGATAGTACTATATGAATCCTTGATAAAACCTATGTAACATCTCATTACTCTCCTTATACGGTGATGCACATATTAAAAAGATGTGTTATTATTGCAGATAGGACAATTCTCCATTAGAGACAAAATGACACAGAAATTAACAACTATAGGTCACCTTATGGCCTTCAACAATGAGCTAAGCCCAAACCGCATAGTCAGCTATAAAAGGCCCCAAATGATATGTAAATCAATTCAAACGAGAAACTAACGGCCTAATTTATGTGCAAGAAATGGAAGAAAAACAAATATGTAACACATAAACAAACGACAACCACTTAGTTACAGGCTCCTGACTTTTGACAGGCACATACATATAGAAGGTGTCAGACCACCAATTAAAAGTCCCTATCTGTTCAACCAAATTTTGCAATTTTCATAGCTTTCTAAATTTTTTATCTTAAGTTTAACCTCTTACAAATCAGGTATGTCCTGAATCGTACAGGTATCACCTTTCTTCATGCCAATTTTCAACATACCTCTAAAGCCATATAAGAAAGAAGAGACCTTCCGAACTGATGTACCACTAAAAATAACAAATACAAATGCAAATATTTTTATTGGCACAAACTCATTAACAATTAAAAACCAATTGTTCAGAGAACCATTGATGGTCTTTCCACCAGTACAGATCTTTTTTATATGAAAATATTAAAATTCGGTTTAAATGTCAATTTTAGCGTCGAATGACAGCTTATTGAACGCTGATTCCAAAAATCAATTGGGAGTAGCCACTTGCAAAAGTCGAGTGCATTTTATTCAGATAATAAATACACGTAATTCATTTAATACCAATGACAAGGGGTACAATCAAAATCACGTGATGGATATACACACACCGGAAGTAACAGTCGAGCAGACCGCTTGAAAGGTAAGTAGTCGTATTTACTTGTTTATATCAATAAAATTTAATAACTAAGGTAGTGCACCGAATGTCGGATACTATCTAGTTTTGAAATACACAATTATCCTTGCTGGAAAGCGTGCAGTTAATGCTAACACTTCGACACAGTTCCAAAATTTCACCAGATAACACACACACCTCATATGTTTTTATAACAAAATTTCTGAAAAGTCAATGTTATGGGAGTTTTTAGTGGAAAAAGAATGCATTTTTTAATTCATCATCTTTGATTTTGATTTAATCAATCAAATAATTACGATAAATGGTCGTTTGACAGGAGAATAGCCGATTTTCACAAATGATACCACACACACCCCATTAATTTATCGGATAACACACACACACACACAAACCGAAACTGAATGTATGTACAAAGTTTCAAGCAAAGTCAAATGATGTATTTTACTACATTATACTAAAAACATAAGAACAATTTAATATAAGCCTTAACCTATATAACATTTTAATTGAAAAGCAATCTCTCATCGCTTTAATTTTCTTATATGTCGCGTGGTGTATCTTACAAAACCTGGTTAGAGGTCTTAAAAATTTATACAAGTGAACTCGGCATGGTGTTCTGTTCGACAAATCATTTTGCAGCTTTCACGACCTTGATTGTTTATCGAATGTTAATCGAAGGGACTTAACGCATTTATATAACGAAGGGCGAACAGGTTTGATTAACATACAGAACCGATATCATCTCATTCGCATATCAATATAAATACATAAATTTCAGTTTTCCTACCGTAAAAGTGCTTTATAGCCAGTCATAGTCGTTAACCTCTCCCGTAGTAGTAACTCACGCATGACACCAACATATCTTAAAACGGAAGCGATGAGAGATAAGTTTTTAAAAAGATTATATCTATTGTTAGATTATTTATATTTTTCTTATATTAATTTTAAAAAATTCAATTTTCTTTCTATTTGTTTATAGAATATGTCACATTTGTGCAAGCACTGTGGAAAGAAATTTGAAGGTCGAAGTGGTTTACGACAACATGAGATGAGGCACGATGGACAGGGGCCATATTCATGTAATGAATGCAAGCTTGTTTTTTTCAGCAAGTCAAACTTTACTTCCCATTTGGCAAGCGAAAAAATCCATAACCATGAGCCATTCATATGTAAAACTTGTGGCAAGTCATTTGCAACAGATGCCTATCTGAAGAACCACTGCCTATATAAGGACAAGGGAGGCGATCACAAATGTACCCAATGTGAAGCTACATTTAGTCGTGCATCCCATCTGAAAGACCACATGGATATGCACACAGGGATAAAATCCAACATTTGCAAGATATGCGGCAAAGCATACCGCTTCAGAAGTAGTCTTTCGAGGCAAAGCAAAACCCATGAAGTTGCTGAAGGTCTTAGTTACGAATGTGATATTTGTAAGAAGACCTTCACACAAAAACGGTATCTCCGGGAGCATAAGAATGCACACAACACAGAATCAGCCAAATACTTTTTTTGCAGTAAAGTTTTCAAATCAAAAAGATATCTTCAAGGACATGTAGAAAGACATCATGAAAAGACCAAAAGTTCATAAATACTTTATACATCAAAATTGTTTTATATTGTTATAACTTGTTATACATGTTGACAATATTTTATTTTATTGTTAATTGTATGTTATTAAATTTGTTGAATTTTATACACATGTTAATTGAAATAACTAGAGAAATGATGAACTTTTATTGTTATCACTTTTTTTCTATTTATTTGTACAATTATCTGCAATTTTATTTATAGAATGAACACCAATGGTTGTAAATTTGTTATGAAAAGAAATAAAATTGAAATAAAGTCAGACATAAACGTTTTTAAGGATACTTAACCTTCATGTGAATAATCCTTTAACTGTATACCTATCATAGCTCCCTCATTGTCTGGTCTTGGACTTTGGTAAAGTGTGCTGAAGTTTGTTTATACGGTTGCAACATGTTTAAACAACGGAATAATTAATATATAGATTATACCACTGCATCAATTGTGATACGGTATTTATCAACTCGAGACAGTTAAATTTTCAAATTTAAAACACGAGGCTTGTCGAGTGTTTTAAATATTTAAAATTTAAATGTCAAGAGTGGATAAATATCGTATTACATGAGATATAGTGGTGGGATCTGTTTCTCTTATAATTTTTGACAACATTTAGTCAAAATTGATACTTTCTTTACAATGTTCCGCAAAAAGTTGTGTTCTTTATATGTGACGTCATTAGGCATGGTCGCCTTTTTTCATGACGTCACAATTGAAAATTCTATGGAAAGCAAGAAAATGTGATGTCATAATTAAATTTTGACCAATGAAGTACTGAGATCAAATGAACCACACGTTAATTAAATTTTGATAATCAATGGGTTGGGAAAGGGATAAATAAGAGATAAGCAGAAGAATTAGAGAAATTAAAATATACCACATGAAAAAAGAGGTTTTATTTTAAAAATATTACAAATAATACAACTTATTATAGAAATACAAATGTCAACCACTTAGTACGAACTGCATGTCATGATTATTGTTTGTTTTTACGTTCTTTGCGATTAGCTTTAATAATGTGTGTGTGTTATCCGTTGTTTTTTTCGGTGTGTGTGGTATCAATTTTGAAAATTGGATTTTCGACAATAAACCAAGCGTTTATCGTAAAACATTTTATTGTATAAATCAATAGTAGCGGTGTTGAATTGAGACATGCATTTATTTTGCCAAACAAATCATAAAGAAAACAATTTTATGAAATTTTGATTAAAAATATTCAAAGTGTGTGGTTATCCGTTGAAAAAATATTGAGTGTGTGTGTTATCCGTCGAAAATTTGGAACTGTGTTGAAGTGTTTGCAATAACTGCACGCTTTCTAGCAAAAACAATTGTGTATTTTAAAACTACATACTATCCGACATTCGGTGTGCTAACTTATTAATCAAAATTTAATTGATATAAACAAGAAAATGCAACTACTAACCTTTCAAGTGGCGAGTTCGACTGTAACTTCCGGTGTGTGTATATCCATCACGTGATTTTGATTGTACCCCTTGAATGAGTATTGTGATAAATTAATTGTCTGTCTCTGACTAGCACATCAATGTTTTCGACCCATCCTGGACTATCAACCTGTAAATAAATAATTTTTTATAATTATTTATTTAGAAAAAAGCCTCTGGAACACTTGACTGCAATGACTCGAATGACTGGAACTACCTTAAAACCACCCGTGCATGAAATGTTACCCGCATTCCTTATATATCCAATCAAACAGACCTATCTATAAATAGCATACACACTTGTACCTTACCAAACAAAACAAACTTGCATCGATATATGTACAACTTTGATAAATATAAATAAACACTGCATAAACTCACAAAAATCTCATTTATTATCCCAAATGAAAGTTTTATACTTTAAATTTTATTGACTGATAGTAAATAAAACAGTTAAATGACCATGACTGCACTTTTGATCAGTTAATAGTCCCATTACTGACACCAGGTGTAAAAAAGGGGGGTCAATATTTCTAGACTCTTCAATACCTTGGATTTTTTATTAAACTCATTGTAAAAATTGTGGAAAATCTTTAAAGCAGTAGAACAAACAAGGAAAAATCAACAAAAGCTGATCTTGATATTGAAAGTTTATGTTTCTCTAGTCCAAAATGACATTTTCAAGTATTTTCTATCAAAGGCTTACATTACAGTCAGTTTAAATTGAGCTGTGAAATTTGTAATATGAGTCGCATTATGCTCAGAAAGGATGTTTTTAACTTCAAATTGACTAAGGATTAAGAATAAACAAAACAAAAGATTTCTGATCAACTTTTAAGAGAAATGCAGTGAAACCCAAAATTTAGAAAACAATTGATTTTTTGGTCTTAACTGGTCATTTGAAATAATAGTAGTCACATTTTAATCTTTTTTGGAGCAAAAAGTCACATATTGCAAATTTAGAGCCTTAAACCTGAATGTGTGCTATTTTTAGATTTTCCCACCCTTACAATATGCTTTCATATAAAAAATGTTATAAATTGTTATAAATGCACAGTAAGTTGTTTCTGTGGTGTTAAACATTTAAACATAGGTTGATTGCTACCCCAAAATAATTGTCGTCATGAAGATTTGATGAAATTTTTTGATTTTTACCCCTTATATCATTGCGGCATACCATGTATATGGCAGTTAACATAGCCTGATATAAACACTGCATAAACTCACAAAAATCTCATTTATTATCTCAAATGAAAGTTTTATACTTTAAATTTTATTGACTGATAGTAAATAAAACAGTTAAATGACCATGACTGCACTTTTGATCAGTTAATAGTCATATTGTTAATGAGTTAATTATGTTACCATACAACTGATATTAGATATAAAAGGGGAGAAAACTCGCATTAAATGTTACGTACCCTTTTAAGTAAAATTTATGTTTTACGACATGTCGCAACTAACAATTGCCTGAAAATATTTTGTCGATATCTTGTATGATTTCCGAAAATAAGAGATAACAAGCCAAAATCAAAAATTTGAACATGACCTTGACCTATGACCTTGACCTCATTTTCAATTTTTTTACCAAGGACCTCAAATCAAAAGACCCTAGGCCTCTATCACTTATGGTTTTCCAGTTACAAATTTATTTCATTTATTTCAATATAAAAGGGGAAATAACTCTCAAATGGAGTCTTCGCAAAGCTTCAGTCGAAATAAAAGCTAACATCCTGAGGATATAACAAGCAATTTGGAAAAATAAATTTGTCGCTTTCTTTTACAGTTGCGGAGGAGATCTGATAACAAGAAAAACAGTGTTTTGGAGAGATAACTCTTACAAAGAAAAGTGTTCGGTTAAACAGGGTCAGTTTCAAAAGCGTATAGACTGTATAATATGATATACAAAAAAACTAAGCGACATCTTTTGAAACATTTTTATACCGCAAGAAAAAAATTAGGCAGAAGAAAAAAATAATAATAATCAGAGCAAAATCAATAGGTCTTTCCACACGGAAAGGTGGAAAGACCTAATAAATGGTTAAGACCTATGGCATTACATACAACTATAATAATTGACATGGTAGAATGAAAGGTTCCATGATAACATATCATGCTAAATTATGAAAAGTTACAAAATGATGTGTCATACAAGTTCACTATTTCTTATATTTAGACATTCTGATATGAAAGAGGAAGACAGTCTAAGCTATTATTGACCAATAGAGATATTTTTTCATCAACGGTAATGTTACGCTGTATTTGAAATATAACATTTATTTTATTTTCTAATATTTCTCGCTTTGAGGTATATCTATTACATTTTAATAAGAAATGTTGTTCATCCTCAATTTCCCCATTTTTACAGACAGGACAGTATCTTTCCTCTCTAGGAATATTAAGATGTCTTCCCCTTTCAATCATTAAAGAAAGTGCACTTATGCGTATTTTGCATATTGCTGCTCTATCATTTAAATTGTTTAGTGAATCAACATATGATAGTATTTGACCCATTTTGTAGACTTGACGAAAGAAACTGAGCTTAGAAGACTCCTGTATGTTTGCATTAATGATTTTGATTTTGCAAGCACTGATCATAAATAAATTCTCTGTTTTACTTGTCCCAAGTGCTGCTTTGTTAGACAACTTTTTTCAACAAGATATAAATATCCTAATTTTTGTAAAATGCACTGAGTTTTTAGGATCCAGGGGTTTGAAAATCTTGTTGCACAGAAAATTTGATTTACAAGTGTATTTTCTGATGAAAGTATATGCTCTAGAAAATTTATGCTTGAAAAAACAATTTTATTTTTGAGAGGAATTCTACCAAGCTCATCACGACAAGCATCATTTGAAGCCTTGCAATGAACACCAAGTGCTTCTTTAACAATTTTAATGTGTAATTTTTCAAAGGGTTCAGAGTCCCTTAATGATGAGTTAACACCCGAAATTTCAGAACAGTACATCAGTATAGGTGATATTAATGTATCGAACAATTTTTCAAGTAGTCTACATGGACTATTCAGACCAACAGTTTTCTTAATTTTGAAATAGGCCTTTCTTGCCTTTTCCATTTATATAAGAGTATTAATGGCTAAATTGAAATTACCATTACATTTTATTACAATACCTAAATAAGAATAATGACTAACAGTTTCAACACAAGAATCATTGTAAGTAAATTCGTCCAAAAATGTTTTACCATTTGAATTAAATACAATAACTTTGGACTTATCTGTGTTAACTTGTAGTTTCCAACAATCACAATAATCATATAAAGCATTAAGACTATTTTGTAGTCCTTTTTTACTTTGAGATGATAAAACAATATCATCTGCATAAAGAAGAACATTTAAAGAAAAGTCCCCAATTACAACTGGATCAGAATTACAATTGACTAAAGCATTAATAAGGTCATTAATATAATAATTAAAAAGTACAAGGCTCAGTATATCTCCTTGTTTTACTCCTCGCTCAGATAGAAATGCTGTAACTGAGTCCATTTGAAAACTTGATTCTGCATACTGAGTCAGTATACATTGAATAAACAATTCTAAAAATTCTATTTGGAATATCATGTATCAAAAGTTTATAAAATAGTCCTATTCGCCAAACTGTATCAAAGGCTTTTTTTAAGATCAATAAAAGCTGAAAATACCTTTTTATTTTGTTGTTTATAATGATCAATTACTGATTTTAGTGTAAATATGTGATCAGCAGTGCGATTTTTTTCTTTAAAACCAATTTGATTTTTGTTGATTAAGTTTTTACTATTTATGAAGTTCATAAGTCTTCTCTGAAACTACTGGGCCAAATTTGAACAAACTTGTCCACAATCATTATTGGGGTATCTAGTTTAAAAAATGTGTCGGTTGACCAGGCCAACCAATCCATATGGCCACCATGGCTAAAAATAGAACATAGGGGTAAAATGTAGATTTTGGCTTGTATCTCTGAAACCAAAGTATTTTGAGCAAATCCGACATGGAGATATAATTGTTACTTAGGTCAAGATCTATCTGCCCTAAAATTTTCCGACAATTGGCCAAGCCGTTGTTTGAATGCACCTGAATTGGTAGATTTAGGTAAATTTTGCAGTTTTTGATTATCTTTAGTATTATTAACTGATCCATTTAGCAGTTATTGTCCTTGATGGTAAATTATATAAATATTTATAATCTTACAAAAATCTTCTTTGAAAACGGACAAATTTAACCAAACTTGGTCACATCATAGGGTATACATATAAAAATGTGTCCGATAATCCTGCCTGCCAATCAACATGGCAGACATGGCTATAAGGCCTACAAAACTTTTAAAGGGACCTTCAAATTAAGTCTAATGTTGTTTATTAGCTTCTTTATACCTTTACAATGCCGGCTATACCCATGGTAAAGTTGATTGTTTTCCTTTAAATTATGGACCGTGCAAATTGCTCTTTCAAAATTTCCAATTTGGAGCCTCCATGGGGGAAATCTCCCGCAAATAGTGACAGTTGGCAGGTATGCATAAGGGTATCAAATTTTCAAAATGTGTCCAATGACCCTGCCTGCTTACCAACAATCTGCAAAAATATTTTACCAGTTGATCAGTTAGTTGGAGAAGAAATCTAACTGCAAATTGGTAAACTGTTAGCCATTGCTATTATGATACCACAAAGGTTACTGTATAAGCACAGTATGGGGTAGGGGTCAATTCGCAAGAGCATAGTGTATTGCACAAAAGCAAAGAAATGAATATAAATCATGTTACCAATTTAAAGTTCTTTGGCTACAGTTATTCTGTGTCAGAAACCTATTATGTCGCAACTTTACTACAATCCAAATTCAGACCTGTACCAAGCGTGAACATTGTGTCCATTTTGGCCCCAAATTTCAGGGTTGGACATCTGCGGTGTCCAGCTGCGCTCAGCGAAGCAATTTATATATACACGTGGAAAAAAGTATTGCAACACCTTGAGATTTTTTAGATCTTGGAAAATCGGAATGTTCTTTAGATTGAATATGATAAAATATTTGTATAATAATATGAAAACATTGTTAATGGTAACATTGACATTACACATTCTATGGTCTATTTCTTCTGGCCCTTATACTTTTTATGTATTGAATCCATATTCTAATTTTGTTCTAGCCCAACACCTTGAGATTTTTTAAATCTTGGAAAATCAGAATGTTTTTTAGATTGAATATGATAAAATATTTGTATAATAATATGAAAACATTGTTAATGGTAACATTGACATTAAAACAAATAACATTTGTTTTATCTTATTTCTTATTTAAGATTCAAAGGAAACAGTAGTTATTAATGAAGGAGGCTGTATATATTAAAATTTATCACCTTTGTAGTCATTGCAAAGTAAAATGCTTGAATAATTAGATAATATCAATGAATAATAATGAGCAGAATAATATAAATATAAGAAGATGTGGTATGAGTGCCAATAAGAAAACTCTCCATCTAAGTCACTATTCGTAAAAGTAAACCATCATAGGCCGAATTACGGTCTTCAACACGGAGCATTGGCTCACACTAAACAACAAACTATAAAGGTCCCCAAAAACGATATCCATGTTACTACTAGTATATATATTACAAAGAAAATTGAGTAAATTGCGGTTATACATGTACCTAAGAAAAAAATCACTCCTGCTAATACAGCTATAACCGAATATAAATATACTTCCAAAGTAAGCTCTCGTTTGAGAACTGTCTTAAGTAGGTTAGATTCAAACAAGCTACCCTTTGGCAATAAATGTATAGAATGAAGATGTTTTATTAATAAGATTATGTTCTCTCTTCAAATTGATACCCAAGCATCTTAAAAATACTTCATTATATTGAAATGAAAATTCAATGACTTTCTATCAAAGAATCTTGATCATATTCTGAGATTTAAAAAAAAATGTTTCCTTATTAATAATTCATTTTAAAGCAGAAAGATCATTTTGTCTATTTGACTTGGAGGTTTCACAATTGTATGACATTATTTTTGATCTTTCAATTTAAATATGACTGTATACTAAACTATATCTATTTTCTTGTTAAATTATATAGTTCCAATTAATAGACAACGTACAGAACAGAGCAATTCGATATTACTTAGGCATTCACAGATTTGCACCAATTCTAGCACTGTATGGGGATACTGGATGGATACCAAGTCAGTTTCGGCATTGGGTAAACATTATTCGCTACTGGAATAGGCTAGTATCGTTTGAAGATGACCGATTAACGAAAGTGGTGTTCAATATGGATTATGATCGTTGCACAAACAATTGGTGTAGTGACACTAAAGATATTTTCACTGAACTTAATATGTTACATTATTACGAAAGTAAAACAATGGTGGATTTAAAATCTTTTGAACAAATTGTACGAACTCATTACAGTGATATATGGAGAGAGTCCTTGATAAATAAACCAAAGCTACGATCTTACTTAAACTTTAAAACAAACTTCCAACTAGAGCACTATGTAAAACTAAATCTTACGAAACACGAGCGATCTGTACTAGCCCAGTTTAGATGCGGGATATTACCGATCAGAATTGAGACTGGTAGATATATTGGAGAACCAGTAGAAAACAGACTATGTCGATTTTGTAATTCTCAAAATGTTGAAAGTGAGCTACATTTTCTTATAAACTGCACATTTTATAATGATATCAGACAAACTGTTTTTAGTGAGATATTAATGGTGCCTGACTATATGCAACTAGATGAGCAGGGAAAATTAACATTTCTAATGGTGAACCATCCAAGGAAAATAGCTAGATACTTAGCAGCGTCACTTTTCCGTAGAAAACAAACAGTCTATTCTAGTTATTATCTATAATTATCTGTATTTAAATTTAAATTGGCAATTGACACGTGATATTAGAACATTTATATTGAACTAAAGGTAAAAGATGACTTATTGGTCCATTGGGCCGGGTGTATTATATATGTAATTATATTTTGTACAAATTTATATATTTATGCTGACTTACACATGTCACTATACTAAACAATTTACTTACTTACTTATATATACTTTTCTGATGCACAAATCAGTCTTAATCTATGTATAATTGCACTTCACGTATTCCATTATTCCTATGCATATTTATTATAATGATTTGGCCTTGTATGTATGTTTCTTTTTTTATCTACTAGTAAATCACATTCGAAATGTACGGAAGCGTATTAGCGCCACACATTTTTTTTAATTGTCTTCCTATGTTTGCGATATAACGCAAACCTTTGCGTTATAACCCATTTGATACAAACGTCCAGACTCGACAAGATGGATTACAGTCCGTTCAAAGACTATTTGAATTTCAGTTCTCTTTTATTTAAAGAAACAGAAGAACATGTCGAGAAGACTACAGATTTGTTATCTGAAACAGAGGTTGATTATTGGGCAAACTCGATTAGCTCAATAGAAGATATTTTATTATCGTAGCCGTTTACGTCTGATTCTTTTTCGGATGAAGACTTGACGTATTTGAAAATATGCCAGACACAGACGACAACATGATGGCTGTACAAATATATAACAATGATCAGAACCCGTTATGTCGGTCGGACTCTCTCTCATCCGGTGAGACCGCATCTTCCGGAGAAAACAGTTTTTCAGATCACGGATATTCCAGTAATTACATTTTATCAGCTTTTCTAAGACAATTGAACGGTAGCTCTGATAATATGCTACAAGCTCCGCTAC
Source organism: Mytilus galloprovincialis (assembly GCF_965363235.1). Taxonomy (NCBI): domain Eukaryota; kingdom Metazoa; phylum Mollusca; class Bivalvia; order Mytilida; family Mytilidae; genus Mytilus; species Mytilus galloprovincialis. The sequence goes on along the minus strand of NC_134847.1, from coordinate 26,992,973 downwards.
AATACCAGATAATGCCAGCTAAACCCGCTTCTGAAGAGAAATACTGCATTCTTTGTAAACGGAACGGTGAAACCAGAGAATACTACACCACGCACGTGTTGAAAGACAATAGGGGAAAAGTAATATGCCCAGTACTCCGCAAGTACGTTTGCCCGAAGTGTAAAGCCACAGGAGATAACGCCCATACACTCCGCCATTGTCCGTTATCTGATGCCCAGGGGTCGTCCACTACGGAGACCTGTTACACCCTAAGAAGTAGCTGTGGAAGATGAAGAAAGAAGATCGTCTAATTTGACGAAAGAAGATCGCCTAATTGTCAAAAGAAGATCGCTTTTATATGTGACGAAAAAAAGATGGCCAAATTTGAATGGGAGACAATATTTTATTCAAGATGAAACGATATATTTTTTAAACTTTTTGTCAATACTTTTAATTTGTGAAATATTCTTTTAAATGCGTTTTGATTACAAGAGTGCGAGAGTCTAATTCACTTTTGAATATCGAAAACGTTTAATTACATTTGAAATTTCTATATTTTTTTTTAAATGTCAAACTGTCAAGTTTGTATAAGATGTACCAGAGACATAGTAATATTGTCTCTTTGGCACAATCCCCATTTTCATTTTCAATTTTATATATAAGATATCTTATAAACTATATGAGATAACTTAACATCAAGTTTTATTAGATATCTTGAAGTTTGGAATAAATAGTTAAACGGCTTGCCATAGAAAAAGATAGAAGTATTTCGTAGTTTCATATGATAAAAGGAAAAAAGTAGATGCCTTGAAATTATATTTTTTTTACATTTTTTTTACATTTTTATTTTGTTTTAAGGAGAAGTAAACATATTGGCAAATACTGCTTTTGCAAATTTGTAGCTTTTCTTTCTTATAATGTATTGAAGTATGTACATGTATGCCTCGAGTATTGTGTTAGACCAAATACTGAAAAGAGAACCTTTATACTTTTTAGTTTAATTTTTTTTACTTTATACGAAAAGAAAACTTAGTAATGTTGTAAATAAATGACAAGGAAAAAAGATAGAAGAAAGCTTGTCTTTCAAAGCTTTCTCAATATATGATGTAAATAAAAAACAAAGAGAAAAAAAAGAAAACAACTTTACTTTCTCAAATGAATTGAATATATGCTAGTTTGGTATTGTAGTTGCAGAAAGTGGTAATCATTATAAATTTATAGATTTGTTTAGTTTATATGAAAGAGAGAAAAAAAAAATGATGTCGAATTGGTAGATAATGACCGAGAATAGAACGAAAAAAACTATAAATATTAATGAAAAGATTGACAATAGAAACTTTTGCTATAAAAAGTATTTTAACAGCAGAAAAAGGAAGCATTAAAAACAATAAATTTGTACATAATATATTTTTGTCGTCATTTGTGAAGGAATACAAAATGATGTCTGATATATAACGCTAGATTTATGCATGTAGAAATAAAAATAGATGTATAGTTGTTTATGGTGTATTTATATCCTTCCTTATCACAAACCAATTATTTTTGTCTCTTGTCTCTCTTGGCTTAAAGGAGCCTGCACGACTCGGGGAGTGCGTCAGGTCGTGGGTTCGACCATCCCGGTCGGGTCCAAACTCGTATTTATTTTCAAATTGGTATTTTCAGCTTTTCCGCTTTGCACGCATTCCGGAATAAGAACAAAGACTGATGAGCTCTGGAGTCAGAATATTGTGTCCCGGTTGGGTGAAGTTTCTCTGGAGTCAGAATATTGTGTCTCGGTTGGGTGAAGTTTCTCTGGAGTCAGAATATTGTGTCCCGGTTGGGTGAAGTTTCTAGGGTTGACGTTTACCTTGTCAACTAGCACGTTTAAAAATACGACTTTGCGTGTCTGTCTAGTACCATTGATATGATTGATTATTAGTTCTGTGTTCAGTCAGTGTCTACTTAAGTCCAGCAAGTTGCCACTGTAGTCCAGTCAGTGGCAACTTGAATCCAGTCAGTAGCTACTTAAGTCTAGTCAGTGGCTACTTTTAGTCCGATCAGTGACTACTTTAATTCAAGCAGTGGATTCCTAAATCGGGCCAGTCAGTGGCTACTTTAGTCCAGTCAGAAACCGAGTTCCTTTTGCATTAACCGTGATGCAACCTTGCTGAAACATCACGGTACCGCTATCAGGGTCGCCATTACCGTGATGTAACATTGTTTATGCAAAGCAATAGTCATGTGATATTTAGTGAGCACAATTTCTATTCACCCCTATATAAATGTCTAACAGTTATTTATTACCTTAAAACACTGTGAACCGATTTGTACAGTGGCAGAATGCGGCCATGAAAGAACAAAAAATATGTTGTTCCCTCAAGATACTATGTCGTTCCCTCAAGATGCTATGTCGTTCCCACAAGATAGTTATCTTGTTCCCTCAAGATACTATGTCGTTCCCTCAAGATTTTATGTCGTTCCCACAAGATAGTTATCTCGTTCCCTCAAGATACTATGTCGTTCCCTCAAGATGTTATGTTGTTCCCTCAAGATAGTTATCTCGTTCCATCAAGATACTATGTCGTTTCCACAAGATAGTTATGTCGTTCCCTCAAGACACTATGTCGTTCCCTCAAGATGTTATGTTGTTCCCTCAAAATGTTATGTTGTTCCCTCAAGATAGTTATCTCGTTCTCTCAAGATGATATGTCGTTCCCTCAAGATACTATGTCGTTCCCACAAGATATTTATCGCGTTCCCTCAAGATGATATGTCGCTTCCTCAATATACTATGTTTTCCCTCAAGATGATATGTCGTTCCCTCAAGATGCTATGTTGTTCCCTCAAGATAGTTATCTCGTTCCCTCAACATAGCCGTACTACGGAAGCGTATTAGCGCCACACATTTTTTTTTTATTTTTCTTCCTATGTTTGCGTTATAACGCAAACCTTTGTGTTAAGTCACATGTCCAATGTCCTTGACCTCATTTTCATGGTTTAGTGACTACATGTTTTTGAAAAAAAGTTAAGATTTTTTGTAATGTTAAATCCTCTTTTATTATAAGTAACAGGATAACTATATTTGGTATGTGCGTACCTTGCAAGGTCCTCATTCCGATCAGTTAGTTTTTACTTGACCTCGACCTCATTTCATGGATCAGAGAACAAGGTTAAGTTTTGGTGGTCAAGTCCATATCTGAGATAATATAAGCAATAGGTCTTGTATATTCGGTGTATGGAAGGACTGTAAGGTGTACATGTCCAACTGGCAGGTGTCATCTGACCTTGACCTCATTTTCATGGTTCAGTGGTTACAGTTAAGTTTTTGTGTTTTGGTCTGTTTTTCATATACTGTATACACTGTGTCTAAACCACACCGGCAAAATTTGCTCGGACTCGATGGTATCTAACATCCGGCACAATGACGGAACACCAATAGACAAAAGAAAGGTAGGTTTCTTCTTATTTTTTTTATTTTTTTTATGATTTAGAAGAATATAGATACATATACAACTATTTTCTATTGTGAGATGCAATATTTTCTACAACCGTTCTATATTAACGGAGAAATAAGTAAAAATGCATGTCAAAATGACGAATTGAGTGAACCTTGCCTCGAAATTGTTTAATTTCTCGTTAAATTGATCACATTGTACGGAAAGAAAGGTACGGGAAGATAGATATTGACACGGAGATTGCAAATTTAGTTATTATGAGCATCTCCATAATAGTATCTCTGTGTATGGAACGAAAGAAATGGGTCATGTCAAAATGGAACTGTCCGGTTTCGTCAATGTATACAACCCGGTTTCGTCATAGATTTCAAAATGCATAACCCGGTTTGGTCAAATAAAAAAAATCATAATCGCATTACATTATAGTTGATTATTTAACTTCAGCGTTCAAAAGGAGTTTTGTGGGTCGTTGGAAAACAAGTTCGTTCACCGGACAACGGCTAATTATTTATATGAGTCTCAGATTCAAATAAATAATAAGCAAACACTTGAATTCCTACTCTTATAGAACACAAATATTTTAATTTACTTTGCATTCCGAAATTTTTTAACAGCATATTGAGATTAAAGCTCTCTAAATATGCGTTTTCTATATGAGTTAGGGGAAAATGTGTTGAACATGTTTAAACTTGAAATTAAAGTTTACGGTCTTAAAAATCGAAACACACAATTGATATGTGATTTTCTCGCACAAAAGGATGGACACCTTTATAAGTAATCTAATCATTCTATGTATGTAATCTTTTCTACAATCTTTAAGGGATAATTTTAACTATGATACAAGTTTTGGCACACATCGCGCATTTACTATACAGGCTCTGTCATCGGACGAGTTAAGGTTTTTTCATCATTTTTTATTATTTGTACTTTTGTTGTACTGTTTGTGTCAGCGACAACACTTTGACTCAGTCCATTCCCGAATCACACGCTTGTAATTCCATGGTTGTCTTTGGTTGCTTTATACCATATGCGTTTTGAACATAAAATAGGCAGGTAGTTTTCTTGTTTGAATTGTTTTACATTTATAATGTAGGGCCCTGTTATAGCTTGCTTTCATGCAGTTTGTGTGTTTTTCTCATTGTTTAAGTCATACGCTGACCTAAACTTGATTAATTCAACATAATTTTTGTGTCTAAAAGAAAGTTGTCTCTTTGTCAATGTTTATGGGAAAAGTGGTTACTTCTTCTTAATAAGACCTAGATATAAATGACGGTCATGTTTTGCAAACCAACTTTTATTCACATTGAAAATACAAAACTGTCAGATATTGTTTTCGAAAGTTATCTTGACGTTTCAATTGAATTTGAACTGTACAAAAAATAAATAAGAACTGTAAAATTAATGTGAAAAACATGCCTATGAAAATAAATGTGCCTACCAGAAACGGGGAGAAAGTTACAAATCTCACTGCTATGTTATGGATGCTTAAGTGTGAAAACTCGCTCATCAGTTTGGAATGAGATGTACCAATCGGCATTAGAATATCAGAACCCTTCGATATCGTTGAAAATATGCCGAGGCGATGTGGTCGACAGGCTACCAGAGCCAATCACCCTGCAAACACGCCAAAACAGTATTGGAAAGTCTCATTATTTTTTGAGTATGTTGAAAACAAATGTACGATCAACAATGAACGACGACAGTTACTAGCATTACTGCATATTCATCGGCATTTCAGTGTGAATATTGACAATTAAAGTAATAGAGAAGTTTGTTTCTGCCTAGACCCGAACAGCAGATTTTGGACAATTTTGAGTAAATTCTGTATCACAAATATGTGTTGTTTATGTATTACTCTATTCAGAAGATTTATTAATAGTTTTACATTCATAATTTTTTTATATTATAAGTCCTATCTACATATAGCTCCTCTTTTAACCGTCCTATGACCGAAAACCGGAAAAGAAAACATTTATCTGCATAAAGGGGTCCTAAATTTTTTTCCGGTAGTTGCTTGCACATTGTTTCTTTCTAGCTACGCCCCTGAATCATAATTAACTATGTCCAAAAGTGCCCGTTTAAAATAGATTTTAACACGCCAAGTTTACTTTACAATAAATATATATTTAAAATCTCGAAAGACAATGTTCAGATCCGTGCCAAAGTTTCTTTTCATAAATTGTTTGTTAAAAAAAAAACAAAAAAAAACCGGGTGATATATATAGACGAAACCGGGTGATTGTGTAGTAACAACATTGACGAAACCGGTTTATTTTAATTTGGCATGACCCTTTTCTTTCGTTCCATACACAGAAATACAATTATTGAGATGCTCATAATAACTCAATTTGCAATCTCCGTGTCAATATCTATCTTCCCGTACCTTTCTTTCCGTACAATGTGATCAATTTAACGAGAAATTAAACAATTTCGAGGCAAGGTTCACTCAATTCGTCATTTTGACATGCATTTTTACTCATTTCTCCGTTAATATAGAACGGTTGTAGAAAATATTGCATCTCACAATAGAAAATAGTTGTATATGTATATATATTCTTCGATATCATAAAAAAAAATAAAAAAATAAGGAGAAACCTACCTTTCTTTTGTCTATTGGTGTTCCGTCTTGTGCCGGATGTTAGATACCATCGAGTCCGAGCAAATTTTGCCGGTGTGGTTTAGACACAGTGGTATAGAACAGGTCTACTATATTTGGTGTATGAAATGATTGTAAGGTGTACCAGTCTGGCTGGCAGGTGTCATCTGACCTTGACCTCATTTTCATGGTTCAGTGGTCAAAGTTAAGTTTTTGAGTTGGTTTTTTTTTCCTATTTTTAATTGCAATAGGTCAACTATATTTGGTGTATTAAAATATTTTATGATCTATGTGTCAGTCGACCAGGTTTTATTTGACCTTGACCTCATTTTCACGGTTCATTGCTCAGTGTTATGTTTTTGTTTTTTAGTATGTTTTTCTTAAACTATAAGCAATAGGTCAACTCTATTTGTTCAATGGAAGAATTGTTAGCTGTACATGCCTGTCTGGCATGGTTCATCTGACCTTGACCTCATTTTCATGGTTCATTGGTTAATGTTTAGTTGGGGTTTTTTTTGTTAAGTTTATGTGACAGTTGTCATAAAGCTTCATATTTAGGACTATCAGAATAATATCAATGATTAGTAAAGAAGGCAAGACATTTCAGCGTGTGCACTCTTGTTTTATATTGAGTAGACCGTGAAATGGGATACAATTTCTGATTTGGCGTTAGAATTAGAAAGATCATACCATAGGGAACATGTTTTCTTAGTTTCAAGTTGATTGGACTTCCAACTTCATCAAGAACTACCTCGAACAAAAACTTTAACCTTAAGCTGGACAGACGGACGAACGGACGGACGGACGAACGGACGGACGGACGGACGGACGAGAAGGATAAGGGTACAACAATCGCCCAACAAATAAGATGATCGAGGATGTGAGATAAACATTTATTACAGTTTTTCAAATAAAACAATCAAAGAGTGAAACAACGGATATTAGTAAATACACGTACTGTGATTTTAAGACATAAGAAAATGTATATGCAATCTATGATAATCTGTATGAAAAGAACTTAATGTACAAGTATTATATATTATCTTTTATCATATACTTGTATACAATATTACTAAAATTTTACAGTTCAATAACATTTGGCTATGAAAGGATGTACTAGGTATATTGACCAGATTCCTAAGAACTTCCAAAGCGGGCTGATAAAGGTACCTTTATTGACTGCTTCCGGAATGTTATCACATGCCTTTCCGTTAATTTCCGTGACGTTTATCACATGCAACTTCGTGCATTTCCGGAAATTTGATTAAAATCGATAACAAAACGCGGAAAACGACAAGTGATACGACTTTTCACGAAATGGTTGAGGAGCAAATTTAATTAAGTTAAACATGTTTTAAAGACATAAATGAGGTAACAATATAATCGAAGAACATATGATAATTGTTGTGACAAGATAAATAAAATGCTTGTAATATCAATAAAAACAATTAAAGTTAAATTTTTTTGGCTGTCTGTAAATATTATCTGAGAGTGCAAAGACAAACAAAATTAAACTTAAGTTGTTCTTGTCTGTATTTCTTCTGCTGAAGTATATGATAAAAAGATAAGTACATGTCATTGTTCATATCAGACCCTTTATCGAGGGGGGGGGGGCAAGGGGTTTAACTGTTATGCTGTTATGGGGCAATTTAATTCTTTGTTATCTGTTATTTTGAAAATATATTTGCTGTTAACTGTTATTGTCTTATTCTTTGTTAGCTGTTATTGGGCTATTAGTTTTTTTGTTATCTGTTATTGTGATAATGTATTTGCTGTTAACTGTTATTGAAAATTGGAATGTTAGCATTTTTTTTTTTGACAGTCAATATTCGGTATAAATTGAAGATCATTGGACATTGGGGTCTACCACTACTAATGTGTTTGTCCCGTATTCAGAGAAGGATTCCATTAACATTTACCCATCCCAGAAGTGAGGTCCAGGACAATTCAAGTATATCTTATGATTATACTTTGTAATAAATTCCATTTTTTTATGAATGTGTATTTAGAATTATCTTAATTTTTTGTATGAGAATAATGTTTCTTGTTTCCCGTACGAACATATTAAATTAAAACAATTCTTAAAATGACAAAAAGGAAAACATATGGCCAGGAATATATGACAAGGATCTCAATTAAGGACTAGGTCCTAACAACCAGTTAACCTTTTATATAATATGGTACATAGACTCAGCTCTGTGATTCTTTTCAAACAGAACCAAATGCATTGTACAATGAAAGTTCCAACCATGTACTTGGGTCCGAAGCTGCACATGTACTTGGGTCCAAAGCTGCACATAACTCATTACAAACAAATATTTCTTTTGTTTCAAGCCATTGTTTCCCTTCTAAACTATGTATTCTACTTACCAGTACACTTGGTACAATCAAAAACCTCAGCTGATAAAAAAAATTCAAATAAGGCCTTTGAAAGTAGTGGAATAAATTGCTTTTGGAGTGTCAAAATTCATTCGAAGTACTTGATAAATTGCATGCTTATAATTGGTGCTTTTAATTTTGCTACCTTTATATACCACTTTGCCTCATAGTCTTATTAATAAAAATTCACACAGCTCAAGAAATGGTCATGTAGAAAAAGTCAGAATATTCAAACTCTTTTGGGTCTTTTTTTTATTAGTAACAAAGGGAGCTTCAGTCAATATATATTAACAATACACCAACGAAACATGAGAACTGCTGAAAGCATTTTTCAGTTATTTTTGAAGACTAGAAAATACCAACCTTTTCTAATAAATAATATCCCTTTACTCAATAACATAAAATCTAAAATTAATAAAAATCGAAAGGGATTTTACAACAATAGATATACATTTCAGAAAAGTTTCATGAGAACTGCTGAAAACATTTTTGTGTTAATGTCTGAAAACTGGAAAATCCCCCCTTTTTAATTAATAAAACCGTTAACTCGGAAACGTAAAATCTAAAATTTATAAAAATTGAAAGTGACCTCATGTTAATAGATATAAACAATTCACCAAAATTTCTTGCTTTGTGAAAGCATTTTTGAGATATTATCAGAAAAATGAAAAAACCACCAATTTTATTGAATAAAAACCCATTACCCAGAAACTTAAAATCTAAAACAAAAACAAAAATGGAGCTCACGTCAATAGATATAAACAATTTCCCAAAGTTTAATGCAAATTGGTTAAAGAGTTTTTGAGTTAATGTCCGACATGTTGACAACAGACGGACAACAGTATACCATAATACGTTCTGTAAACGAGCGTATAAAAAATATTATAATATATTGAGTAGTAATTTAAACACAGTCTAGATACATAAATTAATACTAAAAACATAGTCATAGAAAATGAAATGCATTACAAAGGATTATATCCGTAATAAGAAATACCGATTTATCAAAGACCGAATTATTTTAATATTTCATTTACTGTTATCTGTTTTTGTCCATTTTAATTCCTTGTTATCTGTTATGAGCCGAATCAATTTGCTGTTTTGCTGTTATTGGGACCCCCCTTGCCCCCCCTCTTTATCGGCCCTCGTTCATGATATTAGCCCTCGAGCCTTCGGCTCTTGGGCTGATATCATAACCTTGGATCGATAAGGGGTCTGATATGAAAAATGCCATGTAATAATCTATACATATTTATGCGTAATGTTAAAGAAACAGAACGCGTTCTATTACTTTCAAGGCTTTCCATATACGTTATTCTTAATAAAAATTCTAACAGAGCAGATTTTTCTCCATAAATTATTAGAATATGAGTCAATGATTTAAAAAAAAAAACTGTTTTATCTAACAAAAAAAGGTTCAATGACGTCATAATTGGGAAAATAAGCAAAAATACTGAAATTTGGATGGTTTTTCTAAATTTTGACCACCTCACCATGCTTGCACCAATTAGAAATTATAACATTTTGACAAGTTCATACATTTTTCATAACCAAGCAGAGCAATAAAAAGCTGAAATTTGCCGTCCAAATTGGACCTTTTCATCTGACAAAGTTTAGTTTATATATATTCTTATGCCTATAGAAACTTATTTTTTTGTTTATGAATGTAACGTGTATTCCTAATATTATTTCTGTAAGTATATCTAGTTAAATTTCTTTAAAAAAAACGAAAGCAATAAACTTCATGTGTAAAGGAGTCAATAATAACTTGGAGGACATTTTTTTTATTATTATGAAATTTTAGATAGACCTTCAATATAAGAAAATCTGTACATTTCTTATATTTTTGCTAATTATCAATTCAAAATATGGTGTTTGACTGGTGGCAATCTCCTCTCTCTGATATTAGGATCGGATCCAGGATTTATGTTAGGAAAAAGGGGGGGGATTTAAAAGATTATTTTGCTTAAATTTCCATAATTGGCGAGAGACACGAATTTTATTTTGAAAATGAACTACCGGTACCTATATTCCAATTGGATGTGTCTTTGTTGGTAATGAGCATAGAGAACAAGTTCTATAAAATTAGATGGCAAGAGAACGGAAACGCCGGGCATAAGATAGACTATCCATATGTATATATATATGAGAACGTCTGAACTCTACAACAGATTTATCCATAGGATCACCAGCAGTGATGGTGATACATGGTTGTGTACATTATGTATTATACTTGTACGTGTACTTCAATGCTTGATTGATAGGGGTCTAGAGGGGTGGATGGGGTGTACTGCAATACTTAATTGATAGGGGGTGCCACTGTTTTGTTACCTCACCCTGTTTTACATTTTAAAAATATATACATTTTCATATATTGCGTAGGAAAAATTAAAAGTTACCTTTCCCATATTGATTTGATTTCATGCGGTTTTATGTAAAAGAGTAATTATACTTAAGTGTCAAAAGAGAAAAATTGGTTGATAAAGACACAGCGGGAACACCAAACAAGTTGACAGTCAAAGAAGTTATGAGAACTTTATTGTACTTATCATATAATATATCTGATAGTTTTCTTAACTTTTCACTTATTTTAAGCTTTAAAAGGTGAACTATTCCAGAGGCACGTCCTATCACCTTGTAAATAGAGTTGCCCCCTTCAACCTCAACCCCTTCCTGAAGCATAACAACTGTAATGGAAATACACTGACATTTGAAAAAATCCTTAAATGCATGTGTCTGTATCAATTTATTTAAGATAATTGATTTTAAGATTTCTTATGCATTCTTGTCTTTATATTATTATTCTTGTCGCTGATAAGTGAGACCCCACTCAGCACTAGATGCACTATCTGTGTACATCAGCAATACCCGGTGTTTTGTTTTGTTTGTTGATGTTTCAATATTGCTTTCTTCCTTAATATTTACCTTGGAGTTTCTTTCTTTTTACAATTTCCATCTTAAATTGACGTTCTGTTGCAACATATTTAAAATTAAATCTTATAAAATAGAAAACAAATTGCGGTTGCCATGGGCACAGATGTGTTGCTAGGGAGAAACAACAGTGAATTTGGCAAATAGTGTACAAGTGTAAAGTTCACTACATACTAAACAGGTTTAATTTCAAATATAGATATATTAAAGCTGTATAATAATCATATTTGATGAGTTTACCTCCGCCATTATATTGGTTGCTAGGCAACAGAATAAACGAGCTAGACTCAAAATTTAAATATTTTAGAAGGTCTATGGTATAGACTTACAACATGACAAATTAAATGAAATTTAGGGGTGGGCCAAAAATGGCCCTTATAGTCCTTTATAGTCCTTTGTCTTACATCATCTTTTTAATTCAGATTCTTGTTGTATTGTGCAATTACACATACATTTTCGCCCAAATGTGACAACACTGGACCAAATTCAAAGAAAATTGTTGTAAAAGGAAAGATATGTAGTATGAATGCCAATGAGGCAATTATTATAGAACGCCATGACTGCCTTATGTTGATGATCATCATTATATGCAGTGGATAGAGCATTATATGCGGTGGTTAGAACATTATATGCAGTGGTCAGAACATTATACGAGGTGATGATCAGTGATTGATGTCGTGCAATTAATGTAAATCGATTGAAAACTTTATCAGAAAAAAAAACCGCCTGCAATTGTCTGCAAATTGGACAGACATAATGTAAGAGCCGATTATGGCCTCAAATTTCAGGTTCATCTAAAGAAAGATTTTGGACATTTTTTAAACACTTAAGTGTCTATTGCAATTGATTTGATTAGTTTTTGTGAAAGATTTTAACTGATTTAGTCATTAAAAACGCTCCGATTCAAGCTTAAATATGAAACATCTATCTAATATGCAAAACAAATGTCACTTTTCAAATAGTTTTTGTCAAAAATGAAAGTGGCCGCATCCGTGTTCATCCTCAACCTTTATATATGTTATGTATTATCGTCAAATACAACTTACATTTCAGTATTATAAATGATCATTTAGGACGGAAACCATCTAAAATTTAACTAAAATGCTAAAATTGTGAAGATTTCAGTAATTTAGCATGACTTTATGATGCTAGTACCCGATATATGTGCATTATATTGTCAAAAACAGACCATATTTAAGTAGCAGAAGCATTATACTTTCCAATGAATAGCTATAAGATTTCAATTTCACAATTTTGTAAAACTGTAATATTTTGGGGCCAAAAAGGGGTCTTACTGAACATACTCCTTTATGGGAAGTTCATTCCGAACGCATGGCATAATGTAAGTAAAATGGAGATAAATAATAATGAAATATCAAAGGACAATTTGTATACTTCAATCCTCGAGTTCATTTCCTACTGAAGAACTATAGTTATTTATAATCTATATTCAGTTTAAAAAGAATAAAATAAATTTTGAATGAAATAGTCAGCCGTCGATAATTAGGATCTAAGTCCCATATCTCGCTTATATATGTCATGATAGAGCCATTATTTGGGTTCGATTTTCAGAAATACGCATTTTTACATCATTTTTAGTATCTATATAACAGATATGCAGTTTAATTGTAGGTTCCATCCATTTTATCCAACTTTTACAATCTTTTTAGCACGAATAAAGCCTTTTTTTTAATGAGCAGCAGCCTTATATCAAAATACATGTATAAACTTTCATTAAGAGATTTACCCGTTTCCAGACCCATTTCAACATTTTTATTGATAGTTATCATCTCTTTATCAATCCATCGGAAAATGGGAGTTTGGAAGAGGATAAAGTGTTAACTACGTTTGTATGTCAGTCTGTCACAGTTAAGTGTTGCAGTAAGGTCAAGGTCGAAACACACTTTGATTCAAAGAAGAATGATTTACTATTAGTGCAGACATCTTGGATACTAGTAGTAACGAATGTCCATGTAAAGATGGATCATCTCGACCTGATTTAAGTCTGGTTAAGTTTGCGCACATATTTGATAAAAACAAAGGACCTTGATAAAAAGTTGGTCGCCTCGACCTATATTTTACACATGAATGATTAAAATTTGTGTTAAGGTCCAGATGAAAGCAAAACAAGAAATTAAAGGAGAAATAGTGTTTGTTACTGAGCACTCCTTTTAAAATCCGCATACAAATTTTGTCACCTCAACACACAAAAAAAGCACTCGCCACTCGTTATTATGTCTCTTAATGGAGAACTATTGTTTTAATGTGAATTTTCTTGATGTTATTGCTGTTCTAATTCTTCTCTAACACCAGCTTGTCTTGTTGCTATAGTTTTTTTATACTCATATTTTCCGTATCCTATGATAGGATCCATGTTAGAAGTTGAAAATTTCATATCTGAATATTTTTTGTTATCTGGAAACTTTACTTTTGATGGTGGCTTGTGATTGTTTCTGTTGGGCTTCATTCTCCTGTTTAAGTTTCACTGACGGAGTAAAAAGAGGAAAATTGTCGAAACTTTTTGCATTTTTATATATTGCTTAGTCCGAATTATATAGTTACGCTCGATGTTGGTGTCGTTTTCTGATTTCATGTATCTCTGACCAATAATCGGCTTAAAATCAGAAAAATACCGGGAATATCAAATGTTTTTTTGTGTTAAAATCTTCGGAGCACTTAAATGGACATCTATGAGAAAACCATGCAGATGGTGCTCCATGCAAAGTTGTTTGATTTTGATGAAACTTTGCTGACATGTTCAGGTTGACCTCATATGAAAGTCATGCAAGTTTGAAGCCCTTACATTGCTGGTAACCATGGCAACGATATGGATTTAGGGTATTTTCGAGTTTATTTATAGATGCATTTACTGAAATGCATAGATTTCATAAATTTCTCAAATAGAAATAAATACTATAATACTTCTGAGTGTTTAAATACTTTAATAGCACAGATAGGATGTGTATGAAGTATAAATCACACAATTTTATTAAACATAATGATATATATAGAAAATAAGGGTGTGGCAAAACACATAAAATGATAAAAAATATGGCCTTTTCATCAAATAACACTAAAACAGACAATACAGCCCAAAAGTCGCTTTAATTTACCCTAAATTTCAGAAATGCTTTGCATTTTCTTTGGTTCAAAATATTTTGAAGGGATTTCGGTTGCAAATTAATTTTACAGATTTTATTGATAATTTAGATAGCCTCTTCCCCTTTTTTGTATTTTCGCAATAAATTGAGGAAAGTCTCATATTTTAATGAAACCAAGCATTCAAAAATAAATACTTGAATTATACAGATTGTAACATGCAATATAGGTAAATCAAATAGAAAATTCAAAGTGAAATGGATTTTTGTGTCACAAACAATAGTAAGTATAGGCTTAAAAAAAGGGGGGGGGGGGGGAAGCTGCCAAACACAATTTTTTTTGGTATTTTTTTTTATTCCAAATTCCTTTAGTACACTTGTCCCTATTACTTTAAAGAGTAAAATCCATTCATTTCTTCCTAGTAATCCAATTTTTGGTTATTGCAGCTTGCTAATTACAAAAGTTGTATTCTGGTTACTGAAAAATGATATGAAATTCAATGTCAAGTTCATCATATTGAAAAATCTTAAGTATTGACATTCAGAAGTTGTGTCTGACAGGTAAACAAAATTAAGAGACGTTGCAACCTTTTACTTGCATGCTGGTTACCATATAAGTCATTTTGATCATGAGTACCTGAGACAGTGTGGATAAAATCTGAATTTCTATTGTACAAAGGGAGATAATCCAATAAAAATGCTGATTTTTAAAACCTTAAAATTGCATATACATATTAATTTAAACTAACATACACTTCATCAATTTAATAAAATATAAACTAATCTCTCCTTGGTTATCTGGAGAAAGAGTTAATAGTGCATTTGAGCATATACTATTGGTTTGCTTTTGTTGTAGTACTTTCTAAAATTCTCCTAAAAAAATGTCTAAATTTATAAATTCTCTTTTAGCATTGATAAATTTTTAAATATTTTAATCTGTATAAATGATCATAAATGTTATTATTTTTTTATAGCAGTAGTATTATATTTAACAATCAATGAAGATGATACAATAACACTAAATGGTGCTTACATGCAAGAATAAGATTATTATAAACATACATAAAAGTTGATTCGAATTGACTTAAAAGTTAATTTCGAATTGACTTAGCAGCACAAGACAATTATTGCATTAGGTATGGAATTTAGGGAAGTATTAAATTGTTTCCATACTATCTTATAAGAATTTACATACATGTAACTACATGAACTATGAAAGGTAATTTACTAATAATTCAGTCAATAAAACTAGTTAGTCAATCTAAGAAACAATTTCTGACAAATGAAAATATTATTATGTTTATCAAATGGCCAAGTAGATTCGTAATCTTCTTGAGTGTCTTCAATACTGATGACCTTTTATTACAGAAGTAATTTTAGACTTCTTATTCGCTGATGAGAAAGCCTTGCTGATGGTGAGACAGTGAGAACATTCTATTTCCTAGCAAATATCTCTCTCTTCTCATTTGTGTTGCAACTGTGTGTTGACTTGGTGGTTTTCAAGACTTCAGCGAGATTCACATTGCCGTTTTTTTCCTTTTTTCAAAGCATATGAGTTCCATTTCAATTTATTTTTATTTGAGCTTGCAATTTTTTAACAACAACAGGAAAAATCAAAGACAGATCAGAGCCTTATTCAAGTATCAGTAATATTATCTAAGTTTTTCTTTATCATAAACATGTTTATCAACAAAAATGTGTCTCAGTAATCAGTCTTCTTTCATGAACTCCACTTATTTTTGGATCACCAAATGTCTGTAAAAAATAATAAGAAAACAATTGTTATCCATTAAATGATTGAAATTTCCTAAAAAGAAATTACTTATTAACTTTGTCTTAGTGTAAAATGTGTTTCGATTATCACAACTCTGACATTCCAGTACATAGAATAAGAAATAAAGTATACTAGCTAAAAATGGACCTAAATTAGATTTTTTTCTTATTCCAAGCTGCAGCAAACTTAATTTTAATGAAGTTAATTTTACAGATTTCATCTTGTATTTATGACGTTATGACAATACAAAAATAGGGAGATGAGTATTGATTGCAAATGAGACAAATATCCACAAAAGTTCAAATGAAATGAATGCCTCTGTACAACCTTCAACAATGAGAATAAAACAGCTCAAGGGTACATTCTATTACAAATGCAGAGATTGCATCTTCATCAGGTGTGGGGGGGGGAACACTATATAGACACTACATTCAAACTTGATTCACATGATACAGTTCAGAATTTGGATTGTGATGAATTATTAGACACATCATACATGTAGGTTTCTGACACAGAATAAATCTGGTAAAAGAACTGATGATTTTGAAATTGGACTTGTGTCAATATCCAAAATCTAAAGTCTAAAAGACATGATTAGATTTATCATATCAAAGAACCCCATATATGCAATCTTTAAACAAAGTTTAAGTTTGGACCCCAATTTGAATCAACTTGAAAACTGAGCCCAAATCATAAATCTAAACATGCTAAATGCATGATAACATTTAGCATAGAAAAAAAAACTTCAATAATATTTTAATAAACTAACAAAGGTTTTTTTTTTTTTTTTTTTTTATCTTTTTTGCAATTTGAAAACGAATATTAAAAATCTAAACATATAAGA
Organism: Mytilus galloprovincialis; assembly: GCF_965363235.1. Classification (NCBI taxonomy): domain Eukaryota; kingdom Metazoa; phylum Mollusca; class Bivalvia; order Mytilida; family Mytilidae; genus Mytilus; species Mytilus galloprovincialis. The sequence continues at coordinate 26,975,938 of NC_134847.1, read as the reverse complement.
AGTATTTAACCCAAAAAAGTACAATACACCATTTAATTTTGCATAATATCAAAGAACACCAATTATTCAATTGTTTTATGAAATCAAGTTTAACTTTGGACCCTTTTGACCCTATAGCTGATATAGACCAATTTAAAAACAAGCCAAAACATTTGAAATTGGTAAAACAATAAGCATTGGAAACAAATATATAATTAATTTTACAGCTAATTTCCTAAGGCATGTAAATCTAAGACTTCAGTTAGCTTGCATGATTTGTTTGTATATTGTACAATTGCAATTGACAATAACGTCTAATCAAAGTTAAAAGTACTCCATAAAGGTTCCAATATGCCTATATTTATTGTTTGAAGATATCAACCTTAATTACAAAGCTTGAATCAATATTTATACAAACAGAGCAAGCAAACCTACCAAAGTTTTACTCTACACGCATTAGGAAAATAGCTGTAATAATGGTAAAAGTGTTTTTTTCAAAAATGAAAAATACAAATGTAGTCTTCATGTTTACCATAAATGCATGTATACTATAAATGAGGATCTCAGTGTCAAGCTGACAAGAACACATATTTTTTTCTAGGTTTAATTCTCATAAAGAGAACAATTCCAATGTTGAGTAATGAAAATATTGTTGTGTAAATTGTACTGATATGACCCTTAATTGATCATAAAATAATAATTTGAGTGTTCTTAGTGTTAATTTTACTTTTTGTTTACCAGATTGAACTTTTAAAATTGAACGGTTAATCTAATTTATTGATTATTTATCATGTTTTTACAATAATAAATGTAACTGGTCAATTTCCAATTTCTATATATATGATTATATTTCACAAATAATGCCACAACACAGGTCTTATTTGCTGTCTATTTAGTAGTCTCTTGTTATGACTTGTTTGATTCATTTTTTTATCAACTATATCATATATTTACCTATATGATCTCTATCATATCTGCTTTCATTTTAACATTATTTTTGTGCTTTTCCATCTTCAACATTAACCTGTTGATAAGAAATAAAATATTGTATATTTGTACATTTGCATGATCAGTACAGTGAGTTACATCTACATGTACATTGTACATTAAGTTGGCTTAACATAATGCATTGGTTCATTAAAAAAAAAGTTTTGTAGATATGATAATTAATTTGTGTAAATGTCATAAATGCTATGATATCAAGTAATTCATTTCTTCAGTATTGTTATTTTGTATTTGTTTTATCTGAGTAATCTGTAATGTTATAATCTCATGTTGCCCGTTCTGGGCCCTTTAATTTGGAATACATTTGTAAGCATATTCTATTCAGATTCTATTTTATTAACGATAGAAGTAAAGACATGTACAAGTTCTCTAAATTCCATGTTTATAACTGTGATACATGACCTGCACTAAGGAAATGTAAAGAAAAAGTCTCACAGTAACCAATTTTTAGAGAGAAAAAAACCCAGCTCATAGTCTGCAAAACATTTTTTTGAGTTTGAGAACCATATATTGTATCAATCTAGCTGCATTGTACAATGTACATGTAGTAAAGGAATGAATAAAGACAGCAAATTCACAACTCTTTGGGAGCTATATTGTGACTTTAACAGTGCTTAGTCAAAACCTGTCATGTAATTTATACTTGTTTCTGGTTTCTCCTTTTTTTATATAGATTAGACCATTGATTTTCCTGTTCGAAGGGTTTTACACTAGTAATTTAGGGATCCTTTATCATGTTTATAGCTTGTTGTTCCGTGTGAGCCAAGGCTCTGTGTTGAAGGCCATACATTGACCTATAACGGTTTACTTTTATAAATTGTTATTTGGGAGGATAGTTGTCTCATTGGCACTCATACCACATCTTCCTATATCTATCTACTGAATGTTTTCTATTTCAATGGGTTGTATTTTAAAAAAAAAAGGGATTTGAAGCAACCATTATTTTTAAATTAGGAGAGAAAAAAACAGAGTCAATGGACTCTATTGACAATTTGGCAAACAAACTCAGGGCGAACAGACCTGATACCGGAGGGCTTTGTAATAGAATATATATTTTATCATGATTATTATAGATTTCTTGAGAGACTGAGAGAGAAAAAAGTTTTTCTATTAAAATTTAGAAGGTAAACACATAAATCTTTTAGTTTCAGAAGAATTTTAAATCATTATAAATGTATGTCAATGAAAATTAAATCAGTATTTGCTTCAAGAAAATTAAGTAAATTCCCCCCCCCTTTTTTCCCCCAAAGAGAAATGGTCTATGCTCTTCTTCCTATATTTATGTGTTGATGAGATGTTTCTACAGTAGGTCTTTTTATGGTGTCAAATTGCTTTTTCTAACCACAAAAAAAATTAACAAACTTACCAGAACCAACTGAAACTGTAAGTTTTGCATTGGAATTTCCGTTGCTAGATTTGGAAGGGTCATGAAAGGATGGCAGCAACTCATTTTGTCTTCTTGTCTACTGCAATCCAACTCCTGTCCATGTTTGCAGCATATGTATTTTAAAATGTGAGTCTGAAACCTAGACATGATAGTGATAGTCTAGCCTCATGTCATGAGTCATGTCTAGACTATCTGATCAGGATCAGACTTATCCCAGTGGCAGTGAGAATGTCTTTGCCACATGGTTTCCTATGTCTTTGTTAATACACTCTTTCAATAAAAATAAGTTTTTGGCTACACCATATTCATCAAAAATAACATTATTTCCTATCCTTCTGCACATTTGTTGATTTCCCTCCTTCTGTTATTGACACTGAATCTACCTTTTATTGTGAAGAGTTTTACAAAGGGAGATAATTTTAGCTATATTTTTCAGTTTTTCATCTTTTAATCAAATAAGCTTATATCAATTTGCAACCAAAATCCCGTTAAGGAATACTAGTTTGTAGTGAACCATAACATTTAACCAATTTTTTTTTCAATTTGAGTGACTTTTGAGGTTTTATGGACATTTTCAGTATAGGCTGAATTCAAATTTAAAAAAAAAACACAATTATGTCAATAAAAATAAAAACAAAAATAAAGGTTGAAATAAGATCCAAATTACAGTTTATTTTAGTAGAAAGTCTGAATTTTAAGGCGAAACAATTTTTTTTGTCATATAATACTTTGAACTATTCAATAATAAAAAAAAAAAAATGTCCATTTTTTAACAATATTTTCCAGCAAATTTGGTACTAAACTAGAATTGCCCTGTATTCACATAATTTGAGATAAATTGTCATTTTTTAACCATAGAACTATTAGATGTCCTTAATACTTTACTAGGAACCCAAAATCAGCTGAAAATTCCACAACCCCTTTCATAATTTTTTTTTGATTTTGCATGGTTTTCTCGTATACATCCATTTAAAACATTATTTTTACGGTGGCTTATTAGTAATTATTAACTTTTGTCAATAAGCTTTCCAAATACAAACGAGACAAATCATATGTTTTTGCGTGTAGACGGGTAACATACTAATATTGTTGTTGAGGGTTCCTCCAATTTCGGATACCCACAAGTAAATAAAATATAAAAATTGGTAAGCAGGTCACGGTTTGACCAGTGGGTTTGACCCCAAGTTTATCAGCAACAATAGAGTCACGTGACCGTTAAAATTCAGTAAAAAAACGGATGAGACAAACCTCATTTTAACTTACTGAATACTATTGTCGTAATAAAAACTTATTGACCTAACTAATCTTGAGTATCCATAGTTTATTCTCGTCAAAGCTCACACATCAAATCAAAGTCCTTTATTCTTTATTTTATCTCCTGAACGAAAAATCTAAATATTTACGAGGAAACTAAAAATGATGGGCTGAATTTAAATTAAATAAAGCATCTCATTAAGACAAACACTCGATATGAATATCTCGGCAATAGAATGTTGGATACGCAAACGTCAAATTGATTTCAAACCGAAGCGGTGGTTTTTATGCCGATTTGTGCAAGTGGTTATCTCCCCTTAATAGAATAGAATAGAATAGAATAGAATATTTTATTTACCAAATTAGGGCCCCAGGAGGGCATATGATACAGACAATATTATTATAAACAATAACATATGCAATACACACACAGTAAAGATATGTAACAAGTGTTATAAAAATAATAAAATAAAATAATATAACACAGAAAATACACTCAACGAAATAGTAGCAATGTATTATTATTCAATGAATACTATGTTGAAAATGACTCAAGTGCACCCGGTAAGTGTATCTTCACTTTGAGAAGACAAACATGAGGCATTAGTAGTTTGTGCGGAGAAATGTCAATATATAAAAATACAAAAAAATACAAAAAGAACCCAATAAAAAACAAAGCAATTAAGCACTCCCACATTTGACTATGAGGTATACTGCAAATAACAAAGTTTATTTAATAAAGGATATTTAATATGACTTATCTGCAGAAAGCACCAAGAGTCGGTGCTTAAAGGGGAGTCCCTACTTGTACTTAATGCAGATGAGTCAAGCTCCTTAATTATTGAAAATATATTTTTAAAACATATTTCTAAGATTATAGATTCTGTGTCCAGCCAGCAAAGATCATCAAGGGACGGTGCCAAAGAATTTGAAATTCTTCTTATGATCTGTGCAGGCTTAACAGGGTATCCAAATTCATATTAAAGAGTTATAATGAATTAGTTATTGCAGATTAAGTTGTACTTTAATTCTTAAGTATCTTCTATATATTTGTAAAATGCAAATAGTACATTAGGATCCTCATTATTCATTATCCAAATTAATTTGTTATCAATATTTAAATTTTGAAAGTTTGGACATGATTTTAATATATTTTGCATCATTTCCTCTCTTTTTAATAAATGAGTGTCACATTTAAATAAAAAATGAACTTCATCCTCAACCTCACCTGAGGTGCACCTGAGACAAATTCGGTTTTGTCGAAGAGTACCCTGGTATCTACCAGATTCAATTTGCAATTTGTGAGCAGATATTCTTAATCTAGTAATACATTTCCTTTGCTCAAAATGTCGAATTATTGACAAATAATTTTCAAAACCATAGTTGCACTTGAATGTTACATAAGTTCGTAGTTTACCATCTTTATGTTTGTCTAGCTGTTTTTTCCACAATGCAGTATAGTATCCCTTAATATCACCAGTCAAAAATAAAAACCCAGCAAAATGCATAAAAATTAAAAAAGGAGTTTACTTTACAAAAATTAGAAAGAAAATAAACGAAACTCGATTTATAACTATGTTATGATAATATAAAGAAGAGATACTTCCCCCTATTTTTCAGAGAAGGACTAATTAAATGTAAATATTAAAAGACAAAATATTACTGCAGTATTAAAAAAAAAAAACAATTCAGAAATGTGGATAATGACACCTACATGTAAAATTAAAAACCTAGCTATATTGAAAGAAATTAGATCTGGCGGATGAAATATACTACATGCAGAATTTTTTTTAAACACTTCTGATTATATTTAATGCAATAAAACATAGTTTATACAATTTCAATAATCTTTCTGAAAATTGATATAATTATTAAATAAATAGTACTGATCATATATATTTTATATTCTATAAAGTGTGACCAAGAGTCTCAACAAATTTCTTCAAATTAAGAGAGCCTTTAAACTCAAGCCTATGTTTCTTAGTTGAACAGTAAAATACAAAAAAGGGATTTATAAGTTTTATACCAAAAATATTGACAGAAATTCTGTAAAAAAAATATATGCTTTAAATTATAAGTGAAAGTGACACAATTTTGAATTTCAGAATCATTATTATTGTAAAATTAAACTATTAGATTAGCTTGCACAGTAGCCCTTTGTCTTATTTCTCAGGGTATTTTATAGATTATGAAAGTAAACTTTTTGGAAAAAATGGGGCTTCTTCTCTTGAACAGGTTGCTGTATCAGCTTCTTTAAATAATTACATATTTATAAACAAAGTATTGTATATATACTTTACCTGAATACTAGTAATAGGAAATGAAATGAAACTGGTGGGACAAATTTTGTGCATTTACTTCAATAAATGATCAAAGATGCTTAAATTTGACAAGAATTTGCCATTTGAATAAATTCAATTTTGTAAGACGACATCTCTATGAATAAACTTCTTGTTTGGCTGACTTGGCTTGATAAGCTAGTTTTTGCTCTTATTACTATAAAATTGAGAATGGAAATATAGCTTACTAAGTAAAGAGATAATAATATAAGCAAGATTTTATTAACTGACCTTCATTTTCTTTTTTCATATATGTTTTTTTCCTACAGAATTTTCATTGCAATGCATTTTCTATTGCTATTTTTGTGCTTTTGTCCATCCATACAGTAGGCTATCAATAGTTTGTCAAATCTGTCAGAAATTTCCAAGACGTTTAGCTTTAAACGCAATAAAGAAGATCTTTGTTTGTTGTTTCACTTTTCCAATGTGTAAATTTTTACTATGCACATGACCCTGACACATATTTTGTTATAAACGTTACATGACGTATGTTGAAAAAAGAAAACAATGTCACCGTCAATTTGTGTAGGGGATCAAAAGGGGTTTTAGTTACTTTAAAATACAAGTATCGTATGGAATTGTGAAAATCCACAACTTTTAATCAAAATTTTTATTCATGTCTTTAATAAAATCAGTATTTTAGAGCACTTTGAAACAGGTACAATGAAAAGAAGCTAAACTTTACTGTTTTGAAGTAGACACGTAGCTAAAACCAGATAAAAATTGACATGGCTGGTGGTCACTAAAATTGATGTATAAAAGTAAAAAATGATGGCTTCAAAACAGTGCATAAATTTGAAATAGGTTTCCCGGTTTCATTTAAGATTATAACCGTTCTTTTCTGTATTTGGATACGCAAACGTCAAATTAGGAAAAATCGATTTTTTTGGCGAACAAAAAAGATGGCTATTTTTTTTTAGAACTGACAGGATAAAGGAATAGCAATAACAAGCTATTTTTTGTAATGTTTGTATGTCGTAAAGAAATTATATTGGTCACAAAACCTACAAATTTTAAAATTTAATTGAAATAAAAGCATGACAAGTTGCAAAAAATACTTTAAACGTCAATCTTTTAGCCGATTGATTTGGCGGACTTTTTGACGTTACGGACGACTGTAGCGCCACCTAATTAATTCCCCCTGCTATTGTTGCTGATAAAGCTTGACGACAACGGACGTTTCCAAGGACTTGCTTTCCAACTGTACCATTTGGAATAGGAACGTTAGTGCTTTGTGATGTCATATTTGTATGACGCAATCGACACCATTTTCGAATCGAGTAGACCTTGGAAAAAACCATTTCAGTTGGAAAGCAGGTCACGGTTTGACCCCAAGTTTATCAGCAACAATAGAGTCACGTGACCGTGAAAATTCAGTAAAAAAACGGATGAGACAAACCTCATTTTAACTCACTGAATACTATTGTCGCAATAAAAACTTATTGACCTAACTAATCTTGAGTATCCAAAGTTTATTCTCGTCAAAGCTCACACATCAAATCAAAGTCCTTTATTCTTTATTTTATCTGCAAACTTGGAGTTTGGGTGAAAATTGTCAAGTCTCCTGAACGAAAAATCTAAATATTTACGAGGAAACTAAAAATGATGGGCTGAATTTAAATTTAATAAAGCATCTCATTAAGACAAACACTCGATATGAATATCTCGGCAATAGAATGTTGGATACGCAAACGTCAAATTGATTTCAAACCGAAGCGGTGGTTTTTATGCCGATTTGTGCAAGTGGTTATCTCCCCTTAATATCACCAGTCAAAAATAAAAACCCAGCAAAATGCATAAAAATTAAAAAAAGGAGTTTACTTTACAAAAATTAGAAAGAAAATAAACGAAACTCGATTTATAACTATGTTATGATAATATAAAGAAGAGATACTTCCCCCTATTTTTCAGAGAAGGACTAAATGTAAATATTAAAAGACAAAATATTACTAAAAAAAACAATTCAGAAATGTGGATAATGACACCTATACATGTAAAATTAAAAACCTAGCTATATTGAAAGAAATTAGATCAGGCGGATGAAATATACTACATGTAATTTTTATATGTGGGATCATTCCTAGCAGAATTTTTTTATAAACACTTCTGATTATATTTAATGCAATAACACATAGTTTATACAATTTCAATAATCTTTCTGAAAATTGATATATTATAAAAATAGATAGTACTGATCATATATATTTTATATTCTATAAAATGTGACCAAGAGTCACAACAAATTTCTTCAAATTAAGTGAGCCTTTAAACTCAAGCCTATGTTTCTTAGTTGAACAGTAAAATACAAAAAAGGGATTTATAAGTTTTATACCAAAATATTGACAGAAATTCTGTAAATAAATATGCTTTAAATTATAAGTAAAAGTGACACAATTTTGAATTTCAGAATCATTATTATTGTAAAATTAAACTATTAGATTAGCTTGCACAGTAGCCCTTTGTCTTATTTCTCAGGGTATTTTATAGATTATGAAAGTAAACTTTTTGGAAAAAATGGGGCTTCTTCTCTTGAACAGGTTACTGTATCAGCTTCTTTAAATAATTACATATTTATAAACAAAGTTTTGTGTATATATTATACTTTACCTGAATACTAGTAATAGGAAATGAAATGAAACTGGTGTGACAAATTTTGTGCATTTTACTTCAATAATGATCAAAGATGCTTAAATTTGACAAGAATTTGCCATTTGAATAAATTCAATTTTGTAAGAATACATCTCTATGAATAAACTTCTTGTTTGGCTGACTTGGCTTGATAAGCTAGTTATTGACGGTAGGTGGCGCTGCTATCAGTTTGTTGTGAATTTTTACTCTCATAAAAAATAGTGTTTTTGGATGATTCCAGAGCTCAAAAAGGACGGAAAATTGTTGGATTTACCTATTATTCACAACTAATGACACGTTGGATTTTTGTATGGATTGAATTTTATTCTGAGATCGGTATTTACGTTCCATTCAACATTTGATCTAGCGGGGACCCTTGACGACGGAATAACAACAATTTTATCCTATTCTATGAATTCCATCATTATTTTGTAGACATATTTGTGAATTTTGTGTGATTTTATTTTAAGAATCAGATGGTATGAAAATGAAATAGACTTCAAGTTAGTTTTAACGATAAATCAGTGGAAAACTCCACTTGGACGATTTGTTTATATTAGTGACGTCATCAATTTATGTGCTCCTTTAATATGGCTGCCAAAAGACAAAATGTTGAGAAGAAGTAATCGAAATAGGAAAAGTAAGGATAGTTACAGTCCAGAATCTACTAAACAGGTAATACACACCCATAAAAACACAAATCAATGTAAAATATCCCTGTCCAATTCTTTTAATACTACATCAGACAGTGAAGAAGAAAAGTCGTATGCAATTTGCATCGGATGTGGTGAGGAAGAAAGTAAAGGCAAACGAAACTGGATTGAATGTGATAGGTGCCAGACTTGGTGGCATCTTAAATGTGCTGGAATAAATGAAAAAGACTCAATTAAATTTACCAAATATGACATTAGATTTACATGTGCCTTCTGTGTGATCAAAAATCAAAGAGTGATTAAAAGAGCAAAAAACATTATAGAAAATTCACTTGGTACAATATCTGAAAACAATAACAGTTTATGTAATAATTTATCACTTTCTGCATTGAATAGTCAAGACAGTATTTGTGAAAAAAAGGTGGACAAAAGTAAAACAGGTTTAGATGAAAACATAGTTATTATTGATAAAATTGAAAGTCCAAAAGACTTCTCAGATAGTAGAGAAATAAGAAAGGAAATATCAAAATACCCTAATCTTGATAAAAAAGTAAATTTTGCATATAGTCTTTCTAAAGGAGGGATTGCTCTACATTTTAAGGAAGAACACAAAGTAGTACAGGAAAATATCAATCACATTATACCAAATAATATCTTTGGTGGAAAAACAAACAATCACGTACCAGAATCTCATGCCAGAAATAGAGAAACAGTTGGATACATAAGAAACATACCCTTAAATTGTGATATATCTTCAATCAGACAGAAAATAAGTGATTTAACACAAGTTAAAATTGTTAAATTACAACAACTGAGATACTGGGACACAAAAAAGTGTATGCCTATAATTAAAATACAAGTTAATGTGCCAGAAGATTTAGAGACACTTATTAAATTTGGATACTTTAATCTAGCTCATGGGAAAAAAGATTCATTCGTGGAAAGAAGAAGAATCAACAAAGTCACCAGGTGTTTTAATTGTCATCGCTTTGGTCATAGTTCTAATAAGTGTACTTTTCAAAATAGATGCATCAATTGTGGACAAGAAGAATGTTCAAATCATAATAACTGTTCCAGCAAAACATTCTGTGCAAATTGTAAAGGAGACCATAAAGCTTCATCGTCTAAATGCCCAGTGTATTTACAGATTGTCAACAAGACAAAATTTCGCTCAGCTATATAAATATTACAACATGAAATTATTATTTATAAATGCTCAATCTTTTCGGACTGCTTTTGGGATTCATGATGTAATTGAAAAATATAATATAGATATTCTGTGTTTGAATGAAACATTTGAAACTGCTTCAACACCGGTAACTTACAAAGACTGGAAAGTATATTCCACCCCTCGAAAAGGCCAAGCCAGAGGTGGTTCAGCAATTTTAATTAAACCAAATCTAAATTTTGTTTGCAAGAGGAAATCAGAATATGAACTTGATACAATTGAAATGGTCTGTTTGGAAATTCAAGACAGATCTAATAAAATCTTTAATTTGTGGGTGCCGTATGTACCTCCAGAAAAAGCTGTTCTAATGAAAAGTTTATGTGATGCTGTGAAATTATCAAAATTAAAAAACTTGATCTTGCTAGGTGATTTCAATGCAAAGAGCCTTGAATGGAATAATGTCAAAGATAATAGTCATGGGCTAATACTAGAAGAATGCATGACAGAAAATTATTTAATTTGTGTAAATGATGGACAATATACAAGAAGAAACAGTCAAAGTGTAATTGACCTAGCAATTATTTCAGAAAACATATATAATGAAGTTAAAGATTGTATAACATTGACACATGAATCAGTTAAATCTGACCATATTGCTGTATATTTAGATGTAAAATCGGAGGAAAAGATTGAGGACAATCAAACAACAGAAGAAATCTGGAATTTAAAGAAAATTGATTGGAATAAATGGAAAAATACAACAAAGCAAATTTTTTCATCATTTGAATATGTCAATCGTGAAAAAACAGACGACTTATATAGACGGTTTGAAATTGAATTTGAAAAATGTATGGAAGATACAATACCTAAGATTGCTAAAAGAAAACTGATCTCCCATAGACATCCAGTTTGGTGGAATGAGGAAGTTAAGGATTTTAAAAGAAAACTTAATCAAGCCCAAAGACGATTTAAGTCTAGAAGTACCCCGGAAAATTTTCAAATTTTGAAAAATGCTGAATCAGAGTTTCAAGAGATTACAGAAAAGGCCCAAGAAGAATGGGGGGAACATTTAGGTGAAAAATTAACAAATGCTCGTACAGCCAAAGACAGATGGAATGCCTTCAAAAAAATGACAAAGAAAACAACAAATAATATTGTTTTACCCTTTATAGATTGTGATGGAAAGGTGCTGTTCAATGAACAATTGAAATGTGAAGAACTTGAGAAAACATACTTTAAAGGAAATCATCTGAAAACAAGCAGCTTTGATCAAACCCATTATGAAGAGATCATGAAGAAGTATAAGAACATCAGTGAAGAAATGTTTGACCAGGAAATGGAAGAAAAAGAATACAATGAACCAATAGATCCAGATGAACTAATAGGTGCCATTCAACGTTTAAAAAATGACACAGCACCTGGACCTGATCAAATTTTTTCAGAATTATTAATGAAGGCAGATGAAAGCTTATACAATGTGTTGTCATATGTGTTTAACAAATCTTGGGAAGAAGGAAAACTTCCAAAACCTTGGAAACTAGCAAATGTAAAATTTATAAGGAAAATGGGAAAGTCAACATATAATAACCCTTCTTCATATCGTCCAATTAGTCTCACAAGTATACTGGGTAAAGTTATGGAAAGAGTAGTAACATCTAGACTAGAAGGTTATATAGAGACCAACTCCATATTGGATCCAGAACAAGAAGGGTTTCGCCACTATCGCTCTACTGAAAATGCCTTGTTAAGTTTAACTCAAAACATCTTTAATGCCTTCAATAACAACGAATTTATATTAGCAGTCTTTATTGATCTTGAAAAAGCATACGACAGTGTTTGGAGGGAAGGACTTCTCACAAAACTTTATGATAACGGTGTTAAAGGTAACATCTGGAATTGGATTAACAATTTTTTAAAGGAAAGACAAGCAAGGTGTGTGATTAACAACCATAAAGGAAGCTGGTTTGAAACCAAAATAGGTCTCCCACAAGGATCAGTTATAGCTCCACTTCTTTTTAATATCTTTATCAAAGACATTTTTGCTAACCTATCATGTAAAAAGTGTAAATTTGCTGATGATGGTACTGTATGGATAAATGGAAAGAACTTGAATGACATGGAGAAACAGGTACAAAAGGATCTTAACATAATCCAGGATTGGACCAAAAAATGGAGAATTAATTTGAGTATTGAGAAAACAGAATATTGTATCTTTTCAAGGAATGGTCCAATAAAGAAAATGAATTTACAACTAGAAGGTAAATTGTTAAAATATAACTGTAATCCAAAAATATTAGGAGTCACGTTAGATGAAAAACTATCATTTCTCAAACACATCGAAAATGTGGAACAAAAGGCACATAAAGCAATTAGCCTACTTAGAATGATCAAAGGAGTTGCAAAAGTTTCTACAAAAATTCTACTTCAAATTTACCAAAGTATTGTCCTTTCCACCTTAGAATATGCAAGTAGTGTTTGGCAGACCTGTGAAACCAATATAACAGACAAACTGAACAAAATTCAACGAAAGGGATTAGCTATATGCCTTAATGTTACTCCAACATCAAGTGTAGAGACTTTGGAAGTAGTTTCTGGAATCCTACCAATACATCTGCGTAGAGAAGAAATTGCAACTCGTACACTTGCAAAAATTAATTCGTATGATATCTCCATTCCAATAAAACAAATCCTGGATGACTGGAAAACAATTGACATTCCTGAAAAATATGTATCTCCAGTGGGAAAAATGATTCTTCAGGCAGAAGACATGAAGGTATGTACAGGTGTTGATGTAAATGGTATAGAAGCAGAATTTGAGTTTAATGGGATACGAAGATATAAATCTCCTCCAGATTATTGGAAAAACCTTGGAAATTCCAAATCAAGATCAACAGACCAAAAAAATGTTGGAAAACTCATTATAATGGAAAAACTAAGTCATCTTCCTGCAAATTCATGTATAGCATTTACTGATGGGTCCTGTCTTGGTAGTCCTGGCCCTGTAGGAGCAGGTGCTGTCATCTTTCCATCAAATAATCAACCACAAATTGAAATTAGTAAAGCTGTATCCAAGAAAGGATCAATACTACTCGGAGAACTGATCGCCATTAAACTTGTTGTTGACCACTTTTTAATATCAGAAAACAGACAAAACACAGACTCAATTACACTTTTTTCAGATAGTCAGACCTCAATTGGAATTTTAACTTTAAACTGGAAATCAGAGAATTACATCAAAGTCATAAGAGAAATTAAGAAAAACATGAAAGTATTAAAGATGAATGGAATTCCATTAAATTTTGAATGGACACCTGGTCATGCTGATATCCAAGGAAATGACATTGCTGATTCACTGGCCAAAAAAGGAGCTAAAGAAGCTGAAAAAATAGAAGAACCATCAGAAGTAACCAGGCAGGATATAAAACGTGCAGCAAGAGAAAGTGTTTTAAGAAAATGGCAGAACCAATGGGAATCAAGTCAACGTGGCAGAAATTATTACAATTATCATCAAAATGTCTGTCAGAAAATACCAAAAGATTTACCATCCAAATGGTCGTTTTCAATTACTACTAGTTTGAGAACAGGTTATTGTGATCTAAATGATTATAAATCCAAAATTATACCATCATCAGACAAAAACTGTTCCTGTGGAGAGCCAGAAACTGTAGAACACTATCTTTTACATTGTTCTAACTATGAGGAGGCTAGAGAGAGAATGAGAACATCTATTTACTTTTTTACAGGAAATATACACATGGATTTAGACACCTTATTAGGAATCGATGAAGAAGACATTAATAGAGACAATCGAAATGAGATATTGTGCCATCTGGAAAATTATTTAACGGAGTCTGGTAGATTCAAAAACACTATACAGCAAAAAACACTATAAATCTATATCAAAATTAAGTCAAAATTTTTTAAGCAGCAGCCACAATTTCAATTAAGTACATGAGTGAACATTACATATATGTGAAGAAACTACAAAAGAGGAAACGTACACAAGTGTTTACAGTGTCATTTGGGACACTTACTAAAGACTAAAGTCTTATTACCATAAAATTGAGAATAGAAATATAGCTTACTATGTAAAGAGATAATAATATAAGCAAGATTTTATTAACTGACCTTCATTTTCTTTTTTCATATGTTTTTTTCCTACAGAATTTTCTTTGCAATGCATTTTCTATTGCTATTTTTGTGCTTTTGTCCATCCATACAGTAGGCTATCAATAATTTGTCAGATCTGTCAGAATTTTCCAAGACGTTTAGCTTTAAACGCAATAAAGAAGATCTTTGTTTGTTGTTTCACTTTTCCAATGTGTAAATTTTTACTATGCACATGACCCTGACACATATTTTGTTATAAACGTTACATGACGTATGTTGAAAAAAGAAAACAATGTCACCGTCAATTTGTGTAGGGGATCAAAAGGGGTTTTAGTTACTTTAAAATACAAGTATCGTATGGAATTGTGAAAATCCACAACTTTTAATCAAAATTTCATTCATGTCTTTAATAAAATCAGTATTTTAGAGCACTTTGAAACAGGTACAATGGAAAGAAGCTAAACTTTACTGTTTTGAAGTAGAAACGTAGATAAAACCAGATAAAAATTGACATGGCTGGTGGTCACTAAAATTGATGTATAAAAGTAAAAAATGATGGCTTCAAAACAGTGTATAAATTTGAAATAGGTTTCCCGGTTTCATTTAAGATTATAACCGTTCTTTTCTGTATTTGGATACGCAAACGTCAAATTAGGAAAAATCGATTTTTTTGGCGAACAAAAAAGATGGCTATATTTTTTTTAGAACGGACAGGATAAAGGAATAGCAATAACAAGCTATTTTTTGTAATGTTTTTATGTCGTAAAGAAATTATATTGGTCACAAAACCTACAAATTTTAAAATTTAATTGTAATAAAAGCATGACAAGTTGCAAAAAATACTTTAAACGTCAATCTTTTAGCCGATTGATTTGGCGGACTTTTTGACGTTACGGACGACTGTAGCGCCACCTAATTAATTCCCCCTGCTATTGTTGCTGATAAAGCTTGACGACAACGGACGTTTCCAAGGACTTGCTTTCCAACTGATTTCAGCTTGTAGACACTGAAGGAAAAATATAAGCCCCTTGCGGCATAACAAGTGAGAATCGATCGATAGCGAGATTATTTGTCATCAAAGTCTTTATATCAAATATCATTATGTAAAACAAACTTGGAAAATGCTTTAAAAACATTAATTCCCAATTTAAAAGAACGAATTCAATGAGAACTTCGACATCATAATCAAAATCAAAGCCCCGAAAAACACTGTCACAACAACTTTTAAAAAAACATGCTGTACTTGAAATTATCAATACCGAGTAAAAATATGTAAAGCATGTTATCTGGTCAGAAAATACTACATGTCCGGTAATCTACAACATCTGAACGGCTTTTATTCATATCGCAGTCTCTTTTTTAGCATTACATAAAATCATATTTTGTATACGAGTCCCCACAGGGCTCCCGTCACAAAACTTTTAACTAACGTTTAACGTTAGTAATTTCGATGGTTTTTAAAGAAAACGAAGGAAAAAAAAGGATTGTGCATTTTAAAACGGAGAAATGAAGCCAAAATGATAAATTCCTAATAAAAAAAGAAACGGTTGTATGCATTCGTTTATATTTTTGTCAATTTATTTCGATTACTAATGCGTTGGAAGGGTGTCTACCAAAATGTCACAAAAATGGCATCTTCATTTTTTTTCTTAAATACTAAAAACAAGTTGTTACAATAGAAATAAGTGAAAACTGTATAATTAAGAAAAAATTAAGCGATAATCGGAAATTCTCAAACCGAAGGAACATTTCAATATAAATAGGATGAATATTAATGTACAAATAATCAAAATACAGTGGTCACATGGTGGTCTACCGAAATGTCACAGCGTCGCTTATTTGACGTTTTTGACGTTCACCAATGTTACATGCAACCGTTTTTTGCATTATGGCGTTTTTGAAACGTATTTATTTGGTTATAAAAACATCTAAAACTTAAATTCGGAATATAAATTTTCTTTCAAATGTTTTTTTCTTTCATGTCAGTTTTTTTTTAAAGCTAATGAAACAGAAACCCAACAACAACTAAATTATACATGATTATACAAAATTAATATCTTCAGTGAAGAACATTATTATCGTCTCAAATACAACTAGCATATCATACATAATGGATATTCGTATCAATTAAAGTATTGAATAAGAAAGTTGAATGTTGTGTATACATTATTGTGCTGTTACATACATGTATACGAATACGGACACATATTGATATGTATACAACCAAATACGGAGATATGTTATACGTACAGCTAATTGGATATTAATATCTGCAAACATAGGTGGAAATGTTTCCGTTTTTAATATGATTAATATTTTAAAAGTATATATGTATCAAATAAAAATCATCGATACTTTATGTTGCCTTACATAGATATTTACAAAGAAAGTTTTGGACATTAAAAATCAACATGTTGGATATTTAGGTTGGCATGTCAAATATTCACCTCAACATGTCTGATATTTTTAATTTGACTTGTTAGATAATTATAATGACTTGTCAGATGTTAGGTCGACGTGTTAGATATTGAAGTCGATATAGTACATTAGATAATTGTGTCACCATACTAAACAATGTAACCGCAACGCAAGTTCTTTAACGCCATATACTTAATAGTAGAACAAAAATGCTACTGGAAATAATCTGTATACTGTCAAAATGTATAAATAAGGAGATGTGGTGTGGTTGCCAATGAGACATCTATCCACCAGTAAGACTTAAATTCTAATGACGAAGACAAATTCAATTATAATAGGTCATTGCATTGGTAGCCTAGTAGAATCTGTAGCCGAATTTGAATATAAACAAATAATTATGAATTATTTTGAAAGTTGTCATAGAAATGGTCCACAGTATGTCACAGGTGGACTTTTGAAAAATCAAGCAGATATTGCCGTTTAATTACGCGGACAATTTTAGATATGTTCGGCTGTATCACGCAGTCACGATTAACAACACCATGGTCATATGCTTGCAAACGAAGAATTTCAAAATATGTAGAAGAAATTTCTAGAGATAGAAAATCGTTTAAACCAATAAAGGGTATACGGACCATACATCGAATTGAAACAAAAAATCTACAAACGGTACTAGTTCGAACCGTGTCGTGTTATTGCGACGGGTGCCTTGAGCGTGACTATTGTTTGTTTGCTGAGTCTAGTTGGCATTTCGTTGGAAGTCAAAGTAGACCGGTCAAATTTTTGCAGTTTTATGTGATGATGAGGAAAATTGTCTCTTCCTCCTTAAAGCTACATCGGGGAGTCATAATTATGTTATCAAGAGAAGAAACTGATTAGTTGGGGTCAAATTTCACCCTTCTGTTACTTTAGAGGTCCCAGCATTTATAGAGCATTACGTACCTATTTTAAACCCCAAATCTTTCCTTAACCCATACCTAACCGTAACACTCGCCCAGTAACTATAAAACCTAACCCTAACCTAAAACATCCTGTTACCTAACAATTACCATGAATGAACCCTACCTCTAAAGTATAGGGACCCTTAAAGTAAAAGAAGGCCCAACTTTCCCTGAAGGAACATCTGTAATTAATAGACATTATTTCATAAAGAATAAACATCACGGTTTACAGGACAGTCTTTTGAAAAATCAAAAAGCAATTGTCCCAAGCGCTTCCGTGTTGTACATGTATGTATGCCAAGACAATATTTTGAAAAGAAACACTCGTTTTAACCGAAGAAGAGAATAAAAATATTTTGGAATGTGTTAATTTATGTTAACTGCTTCATTGATTTACATTGTGTCACGGCTTCATAATGTGTCACGGCACAGGATGAGAGCACTACATAGAACTTTCTCAATATTGATCCAATATTGTCCAAAGCAATAATATCTATTACATTTAAGAATTTTTTTTATTTTTTTTTTTTATTTCTCCAATTGATATTAAAAGAAGTGATTTAGAAATGCATGACGCGTAATTTATCTTTTTCTCGCGTTAGATACATCTTGTATTAAACAATGAGTACTTTGTTTGTGATATTTTTAAGAAATGCAAAATTGAAAACTTTACTCGGGAGAAAATCACATGACACTAAAGTACATCTTTACTTAAATTGTATTCTAAGGAACAAAAAATCATTTCGTTGAGAATAAAGAATGCGCCAAATGAGAACATTTAAAATAAGATACCATCAACGACAAATGACAGGTAAATGAGAGAGAGAAAAAATAACAGCAAAACAAATACAGAACAAAGTAAAGCATAAAATATAAAATTGAGAATGGAAACGGGAAATATGTCAAAGAGACAACAACCCGACCAAATTAAGGAGCAGACAGTAGCCGAAGTCCACCAATGCAGCGAGAAATTCCTGCAACCGGAGTCGAGCCTTTTATAACCACCCCATTCCCCAAAAAATCAAACTTGACAATCAAATACTGTTATCGTAGAATTTTGACAGACATTAAAGTCTTACAATCATTGAAAATATGCAAAAGTTAATTTGTTGAACTACTTTAAGGTTGATATAAAAAAAAAATATATACCGGGCCTCCCTACAACCATATTTTTAGTTAAAACAAAAAGATCAAATATTAAAAAAACTGAAATTGTAAAGCGTTTCTCCTCTTCAGCACGATTTTCATAATAAAAAAAAATCTTGTTTTTTTAACCGGGAAACATTATTTTAAAACAAATTGTGCATGAAAGCCGCATACGCGTGGATTTGAATGTAGCGTAAATCCCACAATTTCCGTCCTTTTCACAAAACACCATACGCATTTATCTTATATTTCCTTTGTCTAGAGGTCACCTGGCATACACCCATATCTCCTTTCATTAACAGAAAACCACTTGTTTAACGACTAGACTGGACGTCAATATTACTAAACGTCTATATAATATGATTTTGAACATACGACGTTACCAAAAGTGACACCAACATCGAGCGTAACGTTATAAAAAAAAAAATCGTTAATCAGTTATTTTGCACTAAAAATTCCTGTTCCATGCCTTTATAATCATATTGCACATCGTTTATTATGGAACGCCACGACTGCCTTATGTTAATAATCAGCATTATACGCAGTGTTCACAGCATTATATGAAGTGGTCACAGCATTATATGTAGTGCTCACAACATTATATGAAGTGATCACAGCATTATATGCAGTGCTCGCAGCATTATATGCAGTGTTCACAACATTATATGAAGTGCTCACAACATTATATTAAGTGCTCACAACATTATATTAAGTGCTCACAACATTATATTAAGTGTTCACAACATTATACGTTTTTTGTTGTATGATGAGATTGATGTATGATGAGATTTATGAATGATGAGATCATTCGGTAAACTTCGTTTTTTTTAGCGGAAATTACCGAAAACATAATTGGTAAATTACGGTAAATTAATGCCCAGCAAACAAAGTAAAACAGTTATTATTATATATGTGATCATTAAGGCAGTATACAATATTTAAAACGGATTGAAATAAGTAAATTAAGAAGTATGATCAATTTAACCCAAGTTTATTCCACACCATGCACACTGTGTATCATCGGCACCGGAAATTGGGTACTAACGAAGCGGAGAGAAATAGAAAAAAAGTAAACAAGTTAAGAATTCATTCAAATTAAAGCATTTCCACTCATTTGATGAGGGTGCCGCTTAAGAAATGGTTTTCGAATATATAATTCTTTAAATTATTAGGCCGATTAGTACAAAATTAATACAAGATTTTGTGTAATACTCCAAAACTTGCCTCTTAGTACCGGAAAATTTCGAGGTCGATCGTCCTCTATCGCCCCATTCTCAAGATATTGAACTGTTTTTCATTATTTTTCTAGACACGTTTTTAGATTATTATAGTGTGGCATCATATTTACTGAAATTTGTTGTCAAAAAGATGTATTTTAAAGAATATAGACCATAAAAATTAAAGTCTAGGGTACGGCAACTTGCTCGTGTTGACTAATTTACTGTATGGCAACTTGTTTTCAACTGTATGGCAACTTTCTAATTTTAGAATATTCATTTACCGTCCTTTCAAAGAAAATAAAGTATTAAGTTCAAATATCTAAGGTGGGGGGTGTACCTTTTTATGTTAAACTGTTTTTGTCCTTTTCAAGGTTTTGTGTAAAACTGTTATTTGAGATAAATTTAAACGTACTGTTAACTGTTTTCGACCCACTGTCTGTAATTTGTTCTGTTAAAATTTGCAATGTTGTTAACTGTTTATTTGAAATTGGGGTTCCTGTTATCTGTTGCTTAATACCTAAAGTGTTCACTGTTTTTGACATCATTTTCTCTGTAAACTGATCTTAACTGTTATTTACAAGAATCACATTAAAATTTGCTGTCCATCTTTTTCTTTACGTTGCTTCCGCAAAGGAAAGACATAAACAGCATATATGTAACTGTCTTTAAAAGTCTTTGAGTATAGTAAATCCTTGATAAAAATGAGAATGGAAATGAGGAAAATGTTAAAGAATCAGAAGCCCGACCAAATAGAAGAAAACAACCCAACGCAGAGAGAAAATTGTGCACTATGGTAGGGTGGCAATACACAGATAGGAAAAAAAACCTTAAAATTGACACTCATAATCTTTAAACACCCTCCTTCCCTTCCTTCCTAACAAATAATGCTTAATATTTGAGTTATGCATGTGTATATTTATGGAAAGAGAATCGTCCATAGATTTGATTTCCAATAGTTATAATGGTGAAATATAATCTCTTTTTTTGTGTGTAACCATGGCAACAATCAGCATTTATTTAATACCAAATATTGCAAAATAGGGGGTTGAACATGTCACACAAAGGTCTCAAAAATTTGGTCCAAAGGAAAATTTCAATGTAGTTATTTCGGGCTTCTATTTGTAATGTATCCAAAACTTTAAAAGGAAGGGCCACTTCTTACCCAGCTAAAACCCTGGTCAGTCCTATGATGAAAATAATTCAGATGTATATGGAATGTTTGATAAGTTACATTGACCCAGAGTACCTGAATGGAATGGTGAAAAATGAAGTACCTTTTCAATTTTCAATCCGTAAAATAACTGAACAGTGTTGCCTGGTAGAAGAGGCCGAAAAATGAGGACTTGGTTCTCAAATTGATGTCAAATTTGCTAGTCTAAGACTTCGGAAATGTAAAGATGGACCAAGGCTTTTTTTATATCACCTCAATAAATAAAATCATGTAAGCAAAGAGTCGTATGAATACCCTGAGATGTTACCACAAATTATGAGAGCCCCCGCCATAAAAAAAATAATGTTCGCGCCCTATAGTATTCACTTATTCTATCTGTTTGTTACACTTTCCTACGTCATGACGATAACCCAAGTTTGCTACGACTGATTGACATAAAACATTTACTCAACAATATACATAACCAGAAGAAGCCTCCCTTTTGCTGTTTGAAGCATTTTCAATTCTTCATGATAAAGTCATTTTTCTTGGAGTCAATCACTCCGTCTGCTTTTCCATCCGTTCAATTGTCTGTCCATGTGTCAATAAAAAAAATATGGTACCTGCGTGTGTATTCTGAAAATAAGTCAGCTTTATAAAAGATTCCTTATAAAGCTTGGCATTTCTGCGACTTTGTACAGTGGTTTTCAAACTTTTGAATACATTGAAGATATGCACTTCAGAGGCGGATTTAGGGGGGCAGGGGGCCCGGCCCCCCCCTTTTTGGGAAAAAAATTGGTTGCTTATATAGGGAATCACTGAAGCGTGACTGGAGCGGGCCCCCTCTTAGGCAGTCAGTGGGCCCTCACTTATGAAAATTTCTGGATCCGCCAGTGCACTTCCCCTTTTCATTGCTTTTGGGTTCGTTTGGAAAAAAGGGTAAATTAAAGTTGCTGTTAACTGTTATCAGTATTTAAAATTTGTTGTTAACTGTTTTTGCCAAAATCGAGGTGTTGTTAACATGTTAACGGACCCCCTATTGCGCCCCGCAATCCCCCCATATAATTATGCATTAGATAAAATGCATTAGATAGAAATATCGTTCGCTTGACAGCATTTAAGATGTATACACATTATATATTTTCAAAAAGAAACTGACAAGAAAATTAATTCGAAATGCATTTCACGATTTATTTTTCCTTACTTTTACAAATGAATCATTTCAGAAATTAAATAATCAAACAGTATATTTAACCCAGCATAATACTTTATGTGTCTGTCCAAATTCTCGATCCTGTGGTTCGGTGCACGTTGTCGTTGGTTCATCTTTATCATATTTGTTGTTTTTCATAAATTGTTTTGTTATGAGTTAGGCCGTTAGTTTTCTTGTTGAATCCTTCCACATTTTTCGGTCGGTGCTTTTTAAAGCCGACTATAAGGTACGAGTTTTCGTTGTTGAAGGCCGTACGATAGCATATAATTGCTTACATACACTTTATTTGATCCTGATGGATAGTTATCTTATTTGCTATCATACCACATCTCCACTGCCTGGTTTTATCTAAAAAAAAACAACTAGCACCAACAAAAGATGAATGGGCGGTTTATTTTATTGAACTTACAAAATTTCACCCTAACAACAAATAAGACAACAGTCGTTAGTAGTATAACGATATATGAATGTATTTAGGATAATATGGTTGAAAAAAAACCTTTTTGTACAAAGTCGAATAGCGGGACGCAACGACGACTTATGAACGGTTAACGGCATATATTTAATAATGTTTGATAAGTAAGTCATTTAAAATTTGTATATTTGTAAGCCTGTAAATCTTTGATATCAACAAAATATCGTCACTCGATATTATCTAAACAGTGATTAATTTCCTCTTAAAATTATAATATATTGCAAGACGCCGTACAGACAAAAGTTGTTATTTTGCAATTCGCCGTACAACGGCCTGCAATTCGCCGTACAATAAACAAACAATGTTTTTGTCCGTATTCTTTAAAAAACATCTTTTTGACAACAAATTTCAGTAAATATGATGCCAAACTATTATAATAATAATCTAAAAACGTGTCTGGAAAAATAATGAATAACAGTTCAATATCGTGAGAATAGGGCGACAGAGGACGATCGACCTCAAAATTTTCCGGTACTAAGTGGCAAGTTTTGGAGTATAACACAAAATCTTGTACTAATTTTGTACTAATCGGCCTAATAATCTAAAGAATTATATATCAGAAAATCAATTCTTATGCGGCACCCTCATCAAATGAGTGGAAGAGCTTTAAATTGAATGAATTCTTAACTTGTTTACTTTTTTTTCTATTTCTCTCCGCTTCGTTAGTACCCAATTTCCGGTGGCGATGATACACAGTGATGCAGGGCATTTTAAACTTATTTTGAGGATTAGTTTCACCATATTCACAACTTAATATGTATATATATTTACTAGAACACATCCGTGATATCGCGGGTCTGTGACTGAATTAAAGAATATAACTATGCGTAAGCCTTATTTTAGTATTGGTATTGTCATCTGATAAAGTCATGCCGATTATAAGATGAAGTTTTCTCTGCTTTTAACATCTTTCTGTTTGAACCCGTCGACCTGGAACTTGTCAATTTAATATTGGTATTATTGATTTTGTTTGGAAAACAAAAGTCTCTGGAAAGGAGTATTTTTTAATCAACAGTTTTGTCCTTTATGAGTTATGAATAAAATTGAATCTTTGATTCGCTGTTTTACGTCTAACAAATTGAAAACTGTACATGCTGTACCTATACGCCTTATTTTAAGTCCAGATTTTTATTATTCGTATTGCCATCTTAGAAAGTCATACTGATTAAAGTACTACAATCGGGAACAATGTGAAAATGATTGAATTAAGTAGTTTCAACCCTGTGATTACGACCCGTGTCTATAGCAAAATCTTAAATACAGCATTTCGTGGTACTCCTGTCAGATGCGGAACGTACAGATAATGTAATAGTTAACAGGTGAATATATTATTGGTATCGATTCGACCCGGAACTTCTTAATTATTGGCAATATTAATTATGTGGAAAACAAAAGGGTCTGGAGTGATGTAATTTTTAATCAACAGCATGGTACTATATTAGTTATATATACTCTCAGATCAGTACTTATAGTGTCTTTTTATTGTTGGGATATACAAGTACCCGCCCACATGCACGTTCACTATATTTTCTTGTTAGATCATATGTATTTATATTTGTACCCATCTAATGAGTTAATATAAAAAAGAAGATGTGGTATGATTGCCAATGAGACAACTATCCACAAAATACCAAAATGACACACACATTAACAACTATAGGTCACCGTACGGCCTTCAACAATGAGCAAAGCCCATACCGCATAGTCAGCTATAAAAGGCCCCGATACGACCATGTAAAACAATTCAAATGAGAAAACTAACAAGCCTTTTACAACTGATTTTCATAGTTCGTTCTTATGTTGTTCTGTTACGCCACTGTCCCAGGTTAGAGGGAGGATACCAACATCCCGCTAACATGTTAAAACCCGCCACATTTTGCATATATGTGGCCGTCCCAAGTCAGGAGGAGCCTTTATTTCAGTGGTTGCCGTTTGTTAATTAATGTGTTATATACATGTTAATTTTTCGATCGTTTGTTTGTACATAAATTAGGAATATTTTTCGTTTATCATTTCGGGGCCTTCTATAGCTGACTATCCGGTATGGGCTTTCCTCATTGTTGAAGGTCGTACTGTGGCCGTTTAACTGTTTAAAATTTCTGTGATGTCATTTTGTCTCTTGTGGAAAGTTGTTTCATTGGCAAGCACACCACTTTTATATATATATGTACCGTGCAAACTGACGAACAAACGTAGTAAACGTTTTATTCATCCCCACAAACTCAATTTTCATAAGAGATGATAACTTTAAATGAAAATGTTAAACAGGGTCTTGAAAGGGTAAATTTTTCTATGAAAGTTTAAATTTCTATATAAGACTGCTGATCATATTTAGAAGACAATCTTAGTACTTGCCGTGCTAAAAAGCTTGTAAAAAAATGGAATAATTGATGTAAAGTTATGTTTAACACCTACAGTGAAATGCTTTAAACTGCATTTTCCATATCTGTTAGATACTTATTCATGTAAAAATGCCAAATTCTGAAAATCGATGCCAAAAATGACTCTATCATGACATATATAAGCTAGCGTAATATGGCACCTATGTGTTATAGAAAGCTGACTGTTTTATTTAAAAGGTTATTAAGCTTTTTAAAACTGAGTACGGACTATAAAGTGGCACCTTGCTAAATTTCTTCAGTAGGAAATGAACTCGAGAATATATCATACAAATTTTCCTACGATATTTCATTAAATAAACTTTTTATTATTTAACTTACATTTTGCCATTCGTATTTCTTACGACGAACAGAACTACTTCAATCATTCACCTCTCAGTTTCATCTTTTCCTTACTTATTTCAATCAGTTTTAAATATTGTATGCTACCTTATGATAACATGATTTTAATAACTTTTTAAATTTGTTTGCTGGGCATTACCGTAATTTACCAATTATGGATTCGGTAATTTCCGCTAAAAAACGAAGTTTACCGAATGATCTCATCATTCATAAATCTCATCATACATCAATCTCATCATACAACAAAAAACGTATAATGTTGTGAACACTTAATATAATGTTGTGAGCACTTAATATAATGTTGTGAGCACTTAATATAATGTTGTGAGCACTTCATATAATGTTGTGAACACTGCATATAATGCTGTGAACACTGCACATAATGCTGTGAGCACTGCATATAATGCTGTGATCACTTCATATAATGTTGTGAGCACTACATATAATGCTGTGATCACTTCATATAATGCTGTGAACACTGCGTATAATGCTGATTATTAACATAAGGCAGTCGTGGCGTTCCATAGTTTATGTTTCAGTAAAATTGTATTCCCAATGACATCGCTGACCAACATAAATTAATTTATTTCAAAAATGCAATAACATTGAGAATGGAAAATCATCTTTTTGGTAGCATTTGCAAACGGAGTTCATTATGATGGAAAGAATGACATTTAAAGTATAAAATTGTTTTTATGGTCCTGGATTATAAATAGATGTAATTTGTTCACGTTAAAATCTGAAATTGTAAAGATGTGTTCATTGCGGGAAATTTTCTGTATCATTTCCTTAAAAAAATGTTTTTAACTTTTTATACATTGTGACTTGGATGTGTCTCATTACCATATCTTCTAATCTATATTATCATACAATTATAGCCTTTGTATGAGGTCGATACAAGGATATATTGATCTGAAAGACGTATATTGACTGAGGACGAAGTCCAAGGTCGATATACTTCTTTGGGTCGATATATTCTGTATTGACCTAATACATAGGCTATTATGTTCTAATTCGTAACCTCAACCGAACATAAAACATTTATCAATTAAATACAAAACTCTCATATGGGAGTAGCCACTTGCAAAAGTCAAGTGCATTTTCGACTGTAAATATTTTCATTCTAGCCAAGCGGCCACCTGTAAATATTGTCATTCTAGCCAAGCGGCAACCTGTAAATATTTCCATTCTAGCCAAGCGGCAATCTGTAATATTGTTCTAGCCAAGCGGCTATATATCTGTAATGTTATTTTGACCAAGCGACAATCTATATTGTTATTTTAGCCAAGCGGCCAACCGTAAATATTGTCATTCCAGCCAAGCGGCATGTTTATATTGTTATTCTAGCCAAGCGGCATATCTTACGCGTTACTCTAGCCAAGCGGCATATCTATAATGTTATACTAGACAATAATGTTGAGTAGAAAATACATAAACCATAACAAACTACACAAATTTAAGAAGATTTATCATTATTCAAAACCAATCAATTATATCAATATTAGATCACAATGGGTACACCAATTACAGTGCTTTCAAATCATTTGAACCAGACAGTGATTTATTTTAAGAACCATGAATAAAAATGTCTTTAGTATCATTGAATTCAAGCATCAATGTCACACAATGTTGGCATAACAAATTATTCTAATATAACAAGGCCTAAAATGGCGAATATAATGTTTAATAACTATACATACTAAATGTATAGGGGGGAACAACCAAGTGTTGTCATCCTTTCAGTTGAAGCAAAACGCAATCACACCTGATGAACCTGGTGTATAACATCTAGAATAAAATAATTCAATTTTCTTGTCATCACTGTCAGCAAATCTATCAACTGAATGAGGTCCATACATATAATCTATAAATTCAAAAAGAAAACTAAACACTGACGCCCCAATCGTCAAAATCAAAAACCTTGCTTATAGCATCTGCTTTATCATTTTTATCTCTTGGTATCCATTCAATATCTAAATTACACAGGCACTTGTCTCAGAAAAAAATTTCCTCTATACCTTAATATAACATTATATTAAGGTATATAGGAAATTTATTTTCTGAGACAAGTGCCTGTGCTAAATTAATAGAATTCTTTGCACAACTAGAAAATACTGACATCACCAACTATGTAGTTGTGTTTTTACCACTACCTGACTCCACTTTACCCACACAATTCTGACTGTCCGTAAACCACTTCAAAACATTCCCGCATGGATAACTGACCTTGAATAGTATCTATACATAATTCTATAGCCTTCTTTTCTCTCCATATCAAACTTAATCCTGTCCCTCAACCAGTCCACATTTTATAAAAAAAAATTAAAAAAAAATCTGATTCAATAAGATCCTTAAGCAAAACTGCTAGCATCCGAATACACAATTATAGTTGGAACCTTATACTAGAAAAATTATCTCCCCTTGACCACTGACCCTTTCCTCATGCATTTGAACTATTATTTTATATTTCTTTAATCACTCTGTAATGTTTATGTGATGACGTTATTAATGATATGCTCTTATTGGGCCCTTTAGTTTTAAAATAAAATATTGTATTGTATACTCTGAAAAACATTTCGAATTTAAAGCAAAATTTTATGTTTCCAAAACTGTAACTCACATATGACCTCTTGTACCCTCAGTCAAGATAAAACTATAGTCCCATGAAACACGTGACTCAATCAATCTATCTATACAAATTTCTGGTTATCAATCTGGTTACATTACCTATGACAAGCGACATAGTAATTACTCAGGCTAAAAGCATGCACTAATAAAAGGGAAAGCTTATATCGAAATTGTTAACGGATTTATAACATGAGGTCTGGTTTTAACTTCTTCAATACAATCATTAACCAAAAGATCGTCAATAGATCGTGATCATGACAATAATGATTTTTTGCATTATCAATAGCAGATTTATTGTTTTTACTAAAAGGAATAGCATATCCGTTTAAAATAATGTCTAACACATATGAATTTGCTTCTGACGTTGCGCACGATATTGGTGTCACTTTGGAAATATGGGTTAGAAGGCGGGTTATTCAAATTCAAGCTCTTATCCTATACAATAAATATCCATGTTATGCATATCATTCGAAAGGAAATAAACCACAGAAATCAATAACATAGATGATTTTGTGCTTATCTATTTTTTAATGAAAAACTTTGCTCATTTCGATGCCTATAACGTCATTTCAAGGGTGTCCCGCTGTTACAATTTTGTTTTATGTGAGTCTTTAAAATCCCAGAGCGGATTCATTAGTAAGTAGAATGGTTAAAAATTTTGCAATTGTTTTGTATACATTTAACCTAAAATGAAGTAACAGACGTTTTTAACTTTAAGAGAAGGAAGATCGTCAAAAGAGTTTAAATAAAAAAGAGAAAAAATGTCCCAATTAGCTGCTCAACCCGTAAATTTTTTTTCTGTCTTCACTTTCATAAGATATAACGGACGAAAATGGATTTTAATAATATCAGAAAAATTATACATGTCCCGAAGAAGCTATCTGAAGTTATCATTAAGTAACTGCGGTCTTATTTTAAAAACATCGTCATTTTTCCCGTGTCCAATAAAATGTCCCGATGGACAAAATAACACAAAGAATAATTCAGAGGCTTTTTATCAAACGAAATTCTGCTATATCTCAATTTTTTAACACCTGCTAACTGATATGAATGGAAAATACATTTAATTTCCTTTAAAATGATATGATATGTATTTTTGTTTGAGTTGCAGTTAGAAAATCCGAAACGATCTAAGATGTCCAATGAAATGTCCCCGTAACCGTAATTTGACGTTCGCGTTATAATAACGTTAAACTGTATACGAATTTTCTTGCATATTTGGCATAACATAATTTCATGATATGGTCTGATCTATATAAAATAAAGTTCTCGTTTAATATGCATTAAAATACAGTTCTGCATTAATTCATGCATATAAGATGTCGAAATATTTAACTCGGATATTTCATAAAGACAAGGCCACGGAGGTATAACAAATAGATAACTTACTAATAACCACACTCCCACTTTATAAAAGCAAGATACATTGAAAGAGAAAATACGATCAAAAGTGAGATCTTCTTAATTATCCTCCTAAGCCAGATAGTATCTGTAATTCCTAGCGTTGCTATTAAAAGATTCGAAGCTATACACATGAATAAAAATTCTCACAAAAAAATTATGAGAAAAAGTACACCTTAGTCGTGAACATTTCAGTAACACGTGCAATCATATTTTTTGCCACATCGACTCATTTAACAAAACGTTTTATGAGAGAAATATGTATGTCATAAACATTTCAGTATAGCTAACGATCATTTTTTATCTTCTGTGAGTAGAACAATTCCTAGTCATGCATCTACCTAGCAATATGTGTTTGAAAAATAAGGTTAATAATTACATTTAGAAGTAGTGTGGCAGAATGAAGATTATTTTCTCGAATCTCCAACAGAATTGCATGGTACATAGGCATGTGATGAAACTAGTATATTGAAATTGAAACTTTTCTTTTACCATAGTTTGAAAAAGAACGAAAGAGAGAGAGTGAGAGAGTAGTTATCCGACATATATGATGGATGGCACACAAACATGTAGCAGCTAGCTCCAAGGTATTAATTTACAGACACTCCCAACTCATTCTAGAAAAAAAATCAACCAATCAATCTGCGGCGTAAAGTAGATCTTTTTTTTTTATCTTCGCAGAACGCCACAAAACATAGCTTGATTTTAATTTTTACATCGCGATGACCGTGAGGGCATTCCGATGTATTGTTGCCATAGAGATTTGACTTTCGTTTTTGACTGGTAACCGATCGTATAAATACGCGGATATCATCGAGTGCAAAATAACATTTCTTATCGCTTGTTATAAATTCACTTCTTCAATGAATACTCATAAGAACAGAAATTTATAATACGAAAATATTATGTCGTTACAAATACATGTATTTATATGCATTAAAAAATGCACACGTACAAAAAAATTTGTTAACGCATGCGGAAGAATATCACAAGAAAGTTTTTTTGGGGAAAATATGAATGTCTACTCAAATCCAATCTATTGGAAAAATCGAATTGTTATAGAAGAGTGTCCACCATGCACTTGTACTGCACTTTTATTAGAATCGTAGAATAGAATGATATACAATTGGATGAAAATTATACATACATGTAACTGCTATATACAATTATAAATATAATATATAACAACAAACTAGAGTATACGTATTTGTATCACCACAATATAATAGATATTAAAGCAGTGAAGTTGAATTCCTTGTCATTTATTCATCATCCACGCACGAACTTGTCTCAGAAAAAATATATCTCTGTACATAAACCTCAGTTTTCCGGTATAAAATGTGATTTTTTTTTCTGAGACAAGTGCTTGTGACCATCCACAAGAACTTGCGGTCATCCGAGGTTCAGTACTTCAGTACTTTGATTATACTTTGAAAACAATGTAAAAAGGAAAGCAAAAAGATTGAAACCGATTGAAAAACATAAAAATAATCAGATGAATGTCAAAGAAGATTTTGTGTAAACCGATACTCAGTTATATGTTGAAAATGGAAGCGCGGAACCAAAAATATTGTATAGTATAAAAAATGCATGAAATGCATTCCTGACGGTCCATAGTTGTTCGCTTTAGAAACACTGAACTATGTAAACATGCACATATATAGCAGTTACTTAAAAAAATCACATCTAGTAAAAAAAAAAGTTGTATTATTCAAAATCGGATTTTCGACCTGCTGGTAATCTGTGATGTAGGTATTGGTCTGTGTAAAAGTTTTCCATGTGATGTTCCGAATGGACGTTGTATAGCAGCACGAAGTTTTTGCACAGATCACAGATCCAAATACGGAGAGTTTATAAGTCTTTATTTGCACTTGTTTCCTCACATTTAAATCTTATAGGTCACTATACCTTGTTTAGATAATTATTTCAGGCATTTTTGTATATTGCACGGTGTTTTTGAACTAATATAATTTGCTGGCCTTGCTGGACGGCCATCAAAATTTTCAGCGCCATTTTTGAATTCTGAATTTTGAGTAATAAATTTTATTTTTTCATACAGTAAGTCAAAGTCTTTCCGTGACTTATAAATAAATAGATTAAATAAATTCATACTTTTGTACAATCATCTTGATTATTTAAATAAACTTTTCCATTCCATATTCGACAACTTTGACCCCTCCTCCTTTATTTTCTAAATAAATTGTTCATACTTTTGGATAATCATTTCGATTATTTAAATAAATTTTTGCTTTCCATTTTCTACCTTAAATTTCGCCAATAAAGTCTTTTGTTTAAGACCCCTCCCCCTTTTATCTTTAAATTTTTTGTACTGCATAGATAAATACTTAAAATAGTTAAAATTAAATTTTTTTCTTAAACACACTGTACTTGTGTTTCAACTAATATCCTGTTTTGAGCTGATAGAAAACCTAGTATTCTGTTCCTCAAAAGATTGATACATGTCTGAGAATAAAATTATAAAGTCAAGCAGATACTTCAGAGTAAATAAGAGAGATATTCAGGATAAAACAGCCCAAAGCCAACCCATTATTATATCGGATAGTAAAGGAAACTACATAAAAAGAGCTATAACAACTGAAGATTTCCTAAACATCAAATTCATCACAAAAAAAGGACAAAAAGTACAGCAAGCTATTGATTGGGCTGAAAAAGAATTACCATCAATCTGCCATCAACACAAAAACATCACTTTTTATATTTGGCTAGGAACTTGTAATTTAACCGAACTTAACAGAACTACCAGATACATCTCTCTTGTGAACCAAAACGATTCAAACGTCAGATATCTAAGAAGAAAATTCATCGAACTTAAGGAACTCATCACCAAAATAAAACCAAATTCAAAAATCATCTTCTTAGAAATTCCGCCATACTCTATTCAGCGTTGGAACAGATCTCAAGGCCACAAAAACCCGGACATTTTCAGTGACGACGACCAAACACTTCAAAACCAGTTATATCTCTTAAATACCTTCATCCAAGAAATAAATCAATCTACAGAAAAATCACCTAAATTTGATCTTGACATTCGAAAAACATCTAAAAGAAAAGGCGGTACTGACGAATACTACAACTTTAATCTATACAGAACTGACGGCGTACATCCAAATTCATTACTAGCAAAGCTCTGGATGAGAAGAATAGCAACCAAAATTCTCCATCAATGTTATAGATAGAGTAGAATAGAACACTATACATATATAAACTTCATATCAACCATATTTATCCATTCCATATACAATAACATTCATATATAGAAATATAAGCAGCTTTTATATAACACCAGTCTATATTGTATAACCTGCAAATATAGAGATATCTATCTACATACTCATTAAACCCGGATATCGGAAGATATAAAAGTTAACTGGAAAATTCTAATCTAAGCTAGCTTTCAGTGGGGACGCCCCGCTGATTGCACATTAACTTACATAGAACTTCTTTGTTAAAAGAAAACAACAATATATATAAAGTGAAAAATGAGTATCCAGACTAGAACATCAGCAAGAACCAAGAGCAAACCTCAGCCCTATACACCAGCTAAATATGAAAACTTTAGTATCAATAAAACCAGGGCCCTGGACAAAAAACTAGAAGCATGTAATAGAGCAATGGACATGAAAATTGAGCAGAAACATCAAAACTACATCCTAGAGCTATCAGCAGCTGCTTATGAAGTCTTAAAGGGGGAAATAGACATATACTTCGAACAACACTCTACATACAAGCTCTTGCCCAAACACCAGCATGATAATCAAGGGCTATGCATCAGAACTTCACATTCGGTCAGAAATAGAAGTAATAACAGACAACTCTATCGCATCAATCTATTCCATACTACATCAAAGGTAGAGGTTAATGGCCAAGGTATGGAACTCTTCTTGACACACATTGAAGATATAAAAGAAAGAATGAAATCAAGAGGGAACTATAAGATTTACAACAAACAGATAGAGGAACAAATAAACATAATCAAGAGAAATGAAGTTGATATAGAAATAAGAGGAACAGTGAATGAATCATTCACAACAAATAATCAACCTAAAATCAACCACATAAATAGAATACAAGTATCCAAAGGGACAGAATGTATACAAAATACAGACACAGAATTATTAAGTGACTGGAATAGAGCCATTGAATGGTCAGAAGATGAAACAACACCCAGTCAGGACACAAGTACAGTCAACATGTCTACTATACATAACTACTGTGCCATATGCAATCAGACAGCACAACCAGAAACATCCATAGATTGTATTGCATGCAGTCAACTGTTTCACTATGCATGTGAAAACATTGATCCTGCAAGAATAAGCCAAACTGAAGAAGAACAATATTCATGTAGGAGTTGCTCTATCATGGACATGGACGTGGTAAATATATCAACAAGAAGCAATAACTCAATTATAGATACAGAAGAAACAATACCAAAGTTACTTCTAGATGAACAAAGCGTGACAGAGGATTATAGCGAAATAGGCCATATAGTTAAAAATATGCCAGAATATACATCTAAAAACAGTCCAACTAGAACGCAGATCACGAAGGAAGAAACAAGAAATTCTAACACAGAAGTACCAGACATGGTAGAAATGAACAAAACGGCTTCATACAAACAACAAAACCAAATGGTTAAGCACAGCAGGAATGAACAAATAGAAAATGTAGATGAGACAAAAAACATCAAGGCAAAACCGAAAAGGCAATATAAGTGCAAAAATGTAAATGAAACTACCCAACAGCTTGAAGATCAATTAGCACAATGCAGAGCAAGACTAGTCATAATGGAAGATACCAATAGAGACTATAGAAACACAATCAATCTACTTAGGATGCAATCAGAAGAAAGCACTATTGACAAAAGTAACTTAAATACCTACCAGCCAAAGTGTGACTGTAGCAACAACTTGCAGGAACAGACTATAAACAAAGTCGATATGATGCTGAACAACTTCAGGTTAGAAATGGAAAATAGAGACCTAAGAATAAAACATCAAATGGAGATGAACGAATTAAGAAACAAACTGCAAATAATGGAATTACAGAAAGAAGTAGGAATGTGGCAAAGAACAGGAAGTCATGAATATTATCCTTATAATCAGAATATTGACAATACTAGGAACTCAAACCAACATCAAATGAGTGATCAGCACTCTGGTGCACAGCTTATAAATCAGCAATCCAGGATTCCTAACCAAGCCAATCCACTATTCATGACACCTATGGCACCTCCACACTATAGCCAAATACCAACAGAGCAGAGCAGAATAAATCCTGGCCATATTCAAGCGCCAATGTACTATAATAACAGAATACAGGCTATACCTGTAAATAGCCAAAGTAGCCACCATTATCCTGGCTATAGAAGTATACATGTACCAACTGGCAGTATCAACACTAACATGATACAAAATGCACATTTATACAGACAGCAATATAGGATGACTCCACAACCTATACCACAAAATATAGATCAACACCAAGGATATAGTCAGCAACAGACAAACAGAAAGGAACAAAGTCAAAGAAACATCAATAAAAGAGTTTATGACCAAAGAACAAGCATGCCAGTAATAGCTAAACAAAGTCATGCAGAAGAACTTGAAAGACAAAATCAATTGCAACAACTAACAAATCAGGATGATAATACTAACCAAATAGACAAAGAACCAACAAAAGAAGCTAGAATGACCATCAATCTGACAAATTCAGCTGCCGCCAAAAATAATGAAGCCAAAGCACATACAGAAGTAAGCCATCAAGTAGATGTCATGCCCAGAACTGGTCTTATAACAACGGCTTCTAGTGGGGACGCCCCGCTGGAAGCGGACTGCCATCAGAAGTTCCCCTCTCAAAGGGGGGCCAATGTTGGTGGTCCTAAGCATCTAAAGGGACTAGTTCAGGCGGACAATCTAGAAGCAAAAGAAGATGGGAATAGAAAGAAACCAAACCATTTTTTAGGCAGTGGCCGATCAAACAAGATAAAAGGGAGGATATCATTATAGGTACACTCAATGTACAAAATGTGAAATCAAATGCCCTCTATATCAAAAACTTGTTAAGGGATGTACATGTGCTATGCATTCAAGAACACTGGCTTTTCAATGCGGAAAAGAAAATCATAGCTGAAATTACTGAAAATAGCGGATACATAGCTAAAAGTGTTGATGATAATGATGATCCTGATTTCAACATATCAATGAAAAGGGGATATGGTGGAGTAGCCATAATCTGGAAAAAAGAAATTAATGAAAATATAAAGGAACTGATAGACGGTGGAAATAGAATACAAGCCATACATATTCAACAAGGAGACAAACCAATATGTCTTATAAATGTATATATGCCATCAGATAGCAAAAATGCAGACATCGAATACAAAGACACATTGGCTCAAATTGATGAAATGATAGAGAAATATAAAGACACACACGAAATTATAGTATGTGGAGACATGAACGGGTCCCTGGATAGAAGCTCGACACCTCATGATAAAATCCTAAAGACTTTCTGCAAGGAAAAATGTATAGGAAATACTGAGAAATGCCCAGTAAAAGAGACATTTTATCACCAGAATGGTATGTCGAAAGGACAAATTGATTACTTCCTCTTCAAAAGTAACTCAGAAATTATTAACAAAATCAGACAAATTGATGTCCTTGATACTGACCCAGAGAATACCTCGGACCATGTACCTGTTATCTTGACACTGAACAGCCAACTGAAAAAAAGTCAGGGAAAAAGCAACAACTATCATAGCAAAACCTAAATGGACTGACTGCGACCATCAAATTTATAAGGAAGTCATCAATAAAGAACTACCAAAACTCATGCAAAAATCAAAAGGAATTATTGAGAAAGATATAAAAAATCTAGAAAAACTGCTACATAAAGCCGGAGAAGCAGCAATCCCAAAGTATAGAAGAAAAATCAAAATCAAATCAAAGGGAAAGGCGATATGGAATGAACAAATAGATAAGGCATCAAAGCAATCAAAAAATGCATTTAAAGTTTGGAGGCAACATGGAGCACCTCAAGAAAGAAGTAATGAGCTCAAAATCAAAATGACAGCTGCAAAGAGAATACTTCGAAAAGCACAAAGACAAGCTTATGCCTCGCAGAGAGAATCAACAGCGGGAAAAATTATGAAAGCTTCAAACTCAGATACAAAACTTTTTTACAAGCTTATCAACATGCAAAGAAAAACACCACTTATTAATACCAAGATACTGAAACTAAACGAAAAGACTGCAGAAGATGGACCAAGCATAATGAACATCTGGCAAGAACATTTCCAACAACTAGCTACTCCAACAATAGAGGAAAATTTTGACACTGAAAAACTAGAGCTAGTAGAGATACAAAACAATATAATAGAATCCATAGAAAGGGAAAAAGGTCAAGGCATAGATCTTGTTAATGTAAAGGAAGTAAATAAAGCTATAGAAAAACTTAAAGCAGGAAAAGCACCCGATGAAGATGGAATTTCGGCAGAACACTACAAACATGGGATGGAAGAGTTAACTCCCTTTATAGTACATTTGCTAAATTTAATCTTAACCTATTTGGATGTACCAATCTTCCTAAAGACAGGGATTCTAACACCAATCTTAAAGAAAGAAAAAGACAAAACATTACCATCTAGTTATAGAGGAATAACTGTAACTAAAACCTTTGCAAAAATATTACAAAGTATATTGAAGGATAGAGTTGACTCTGTATTTAACAACATACAAAACTCCCTGCAAAGAGGCTTTACAGA
Source organism: Mytilus galloprovincialis (assembly GCF_965363235.1). Taxonomy (NCBI): domain Eukaryota; kingdom Metazoa; phylum Mollusca; class Bivalvia; order Mytilida; family Mytilidae; genus Mytilus; species Mytilus galloprovincialis. Next base: position 26,938,296 of record NC_134847.1, on the reverse strand, counting down.
AGGAGTATCATCACTATGTGCAGCATTCCTCACATCAGAAGCAATCGAAGAAAGTAAGAAATTAAAGATACTGCTGATCTTAGTAACTCTTGACGCAGAAAAGGCATTTGACAAGCTAAACCATGAAATACTATTCAACAAACTGTACCATTATGGAATAAAAGGAAAACTATGGATATTACTGAGAAACTTGTATAAAGGAATGAGCATCAAGGTTAAATGGGAAGGGCAATGTACAGAAGATGTCATGGTTCTACAAGGAATTCAACAAGGTGCAAAACTATCTACGACGCTATATAAATGCTACAACAACGTCATACTTGATAGCATATTAAAAAGTGGACTTGGAGCATGTATTGGTGATATACAAGTCCCTGCGCCAACATGTGCCGATGACATTGCTGTCCTGGCAAATAGTACTGCAGATGCACAAGGAATATTAGACATCGTACAACACCATACGAGCAGAGATCTAGTCAAAATCAATCCAACTAAATCTGAAGCGGTTCTATACAATGCAAAAGGCTCAAACATATCAACGTTGAAATTTGAAGACAATGACATCAATATAACCAATGAAACCAAACATCTAGGTATCAAAAGAAACGAGCAAAACCGTGCAAATATCTCAGAAAGAATAAGAACCGGAAGGGCAACAATATACAGCCTTCTTGGAGCTGGGTTACATGTCAGAAGGGGATTCTCACCCATGGTTGCATACAAGCTATGGAGAACATATGCAGTACCAAGAAGCATATACGGACTTGAGGTGATGAACTTACTTGCAAAAGAAAAGGATATGCTAGAACTGGCAGAGAGAAAAATCCTCCGACAAATTCAAGGACTTCCAAATAATACAGTAAATATGGCTGTATATACCCTGGTAGGAGCAGAACCTATTGCCATCACATTAGACAAAAATGTACTTACCTTCTTCATGAATATTGTTCGAAATCCAGGAACCATAGAATGTGAAATTCTGCGCCGACAAATAGTATTCTCAGACCAAAGAGGAAAAGACTTTATCAACAGAGTAGAAAAAACTCTATCAAAATACAATTTGAAATCCAGTAGCTACTACATAGAAAATCCACTGAATAAAATGGAATGGAAAAGACTAGTAGGAATAAAGATCAAGGAATACTGGAAAAATGAATGTCATAATGAAAAAATGGAAAAAACATCACTTAAATACATAGAGATACAGAACAATCCATTAAATGAAGCTCACAATATATGGAAAAGTGTAAAAAACAATAGTAAAGATGTAAAGGCAGGAGAAATAAAAGCAAGAATAAGTACTCAAACGTACATATTCCAAGCCAAAAGAGCTAAGTTCGATCCAAAAGTTAACCCTTTGTGTACAATTTGCGAACAGGAAAATGAAGATCTAGAACATTTTATTCTACACTGCAAAGAACTAGAGCAAATAAGATCTAAATACTGCTCAAAAATCGAACAGACAATGGATGAAATTGATACGTCAACATACAAGAAGATCAAACAACAAGGGAATTTACTGCAGCTCATAATAGACTGTACTAGCAAGGACATAAACTGTTACCCAACTGTGTATGAAAACATTGAAACTCTGGCTAGAAATATGTGTTATGAGATGCACTTGCTGCGCACAAAAAGGATAAAAAACCTGATCACAAGTACAGTATAAGTAAACTTCTTAAAATTGTTACTTACAAATAGTATACCATCCAACTATTTTACGGCTTATAAGTTTTTAAAAATAAATCTTCCCTTTAAAATTGTAAGATATCAGGTATAATTTAAAAAGAGTAATGACAAGATCTCCATATAGAAATGAAACTGTAAAGAAAATTTCTGTATATATTATACCTTAAATTTATGTCCAAACCCCAACAACTTTACATAAGTCTTACAGGAAATTTTCATTATTATTCCTGATATATGTATAGCACCCTCAGCTATGATTACAAGTAATTTTAAACTTTTGACAATTTTAATTCTTGTAAATACATGTATATGCAGTTGTTTTTTAACATTTTCCTACACCCTAGCACATATAAATCATTATATATTTTTTAAAAACTTTATGATGACAATCCTATGAATTAATTATGATATCTATTATTTAGTGATCATTATAACCAAATTCAGTCATCTGTATATAATATAATAAATTGTTTCCCTATGTTTTAAGGTGTAAATAGTTGCTCAAACTATACCCTTTGGGTAGTGCTCCACATTTAATGGAGGAATATACAAGAAACTGAACTGAACTGAACCATACTTTGCCAAATTCTATAATTTCAAATATTTAAAAAAAAAAAAGTATTGATTGCCGACCCTTTTTTGAAGCTTGAGTTTGTGAAAAAATATCAGATGAAAGGATAGCTTGCAAAATATGTTTTCGAAAGCAAAAACAAAACAATACAGAATCACGGTTCTCATTTTCACAATAAAGTAGAAGATGCGGCCGTATAAGACCAATTAATAATTTCTATATGCAAAACAACAATGAGCAAAACCCTTACCTTATATTCAGCTATGAAAAGCCCCGAAATGACAAATGTAAAACAATTCAAACGAGAAAACTAACGGCCTGATTTATGTGCAAAATATGTAAATTCCTACATAACATGAATTTTCTTAATTATTTGCCTGGTAAAACAATCATGATTTATAAAAAAATTAATCAATGAAAACGTTTTCTTTTAAAAAAAATAATTTAGACCCCGACCAACTTTAAATTATTGAAAGTTGGCAACGGCAGCATAAGAGCACGTATTTATACTGCCTACATCTTTCACATAATCAAAGACAAATCAAGAAGCATTTAAATATTAATTGAGGGAGCGAAATTACCAAATTACAACAAACATATATAAACGTGTAATTGGGGAAAAGAGACAGAAACAAGAAACGAAATATTTACAATTTCACTAGCAAAGATAGGAAACGTCTTCTGGCAGAGAGAGCATTGCTCAATTTTAAGAAATAGAACAAACTGATTGTTGAAGGCCGTACAGTGACCTATAGTTGTTAATTTCTGTGTCATTTTAATCTCTTGTGGAGAGTTGTCTCATTGGCAATCATACCACATCTTCTTTTTATATATTTAAATCATTGTACAAGACATCAAATTGTCATTTTGTGCTATTGTTGCAGACAATTCTTCGCAAAAATTAAAAATTGTTCATGTATCTAAAATTTTGTTTTAACTCAATGGAATTTTGCATTTGCACCGGCTTGAAAAAAATAAAACCATATAAAGAAGCAACTTCGAACATCTCTTTACTTTAAGCGGCATTTTCACATGAGTAGAATATAAGGTCAACGTTTGAAACTTTCCGTGGAACAACGTCAGGAACGTCGTGTAACACTGAGTGGCACCAATACCGTGCGTAACGTCTCTATCATTTTCAATAATCGAGATATTTTTTCCGTCTACCTTTAACAGATTGTAGTACACTAAATGATTGCTCATATTCATACGAATCCAGTTGTAAAGTATTTAACTGCTCTTTTAAATGACGTTTATCACTGACAACAAAATCAAAAATAATACTTATCATTTATATCTTCGTCCGCAACTTGTTGGGTTGTTAAACTTTGAACAGTTTCGTCTCCAGTGACCCATCGTCTGGCAACCAAAGCAGATTTCTGTGGATTCAGGTCCAGTGTTGTTTTTCTAGTAGACACAAAAACTACGATCAGTAACAATAGTAACAGTTCAATTGGTATTCTCTACGGGTATTAGGAATAGTCTCTTCATTTTCAGTATTTCCCATACTTAGTTGAATGTATCAAATTGTAAGAATTCGAAAAAAGCATCTAGAGCACTTGACTACAATGACTCGAATGACTTAACTACTATCAAACCACCCGTGCATGAAATTCTTCCCGCATACTTTATATATCAAATCAAACAGACCTTTCTATAAATAGCATAAACAAATGTTCCTTACCAAACAAAACAAACTAGCATCGATATATGTAAAACTTTGATAAATATAATAATTGTTATATTATTAATTTCCGACCATACTGGTATCAAAATCGTGATTTTGTTGGAATTTTATAGATATCATATTGTCTCTAAGACAATAACACCATATTAGTTGTTATTTCATTTACTTTTTTTTTCATGTTATGTATATAAAGATTTGTTTTCTTCAAATAATCTATCATAGATATTTTTTATAAAACTTTTGACAATATCATGAAATTCATTACATGACGTCACAGAGTATATCGGTTTTTAGATATTCTAAAAATAACCGTGCAATATGCTTTTTGCTATCCGCCGTTTTTACTCTACCTTCGGAAATTAAGTTTAACATGTGACTATCCCTGAACGAATGAAATTAGTTAAAATATACGAATTAATAATATCAAGGAAGATCAAACAGTTTTAACTTCTACCAAATGGGAAGTACATGGTGGCGTTGCGTTTTTTATTGCCACTCACTGAAACTGAAAGGAACAATACTGGAAAAACTATATGAGGGGGAGGATAGGGGGGTACCCTTCTCCCTTCTCCCACCTGTCTTCTCCTTTCTCCTACCCCCGTTCTCCTTTCTCCCATTAGAATAAAACATCTCCATTTGAGATATTTTTTCTTGAAATATTAGAAAAAAATTTAAAAGGAGAGATATTTTATTTTTTCTCCTTTCTCCAACTTTTTCTCCTTTTTCCCAGCCTTCCCCTTTTTTCTCCTACCCCCTTTCTCCTTTCTCCCACCCCCTTTCTCCTTTCTCCTACCCCCTTTCTCCCTGTCTCCCTTACCCCTGTCCTCCCCCTCCTATATGATACGGGTTATTCTCGTATATCTTTTGATGGTATGATACAAAACCCCCAACGGGAGGGATTGTCCTTGATTTTCAATTGATGAAAAAAATATCTTTCACTCAGTTTAATTGAGGTCTGGAGCTGGCATGTCAGTAACTGATAGTAGTCCTTTGTTAATTTATGTATCATTGTCATTTTGCTTAGTTTATATTGTTACCTATTCTGACAAAGGACTCTGACTACTTTTAAATTGAGTTTTACTGTGCATATTGCTGTGTGTTTCTTTAATCTACATTGGCTAGAGGTATAGAGAGAAGGTTGAATTAATATCACAAAACATGCTTTACCCCGCCGCATTTTTGCTCCTGTTCCAAGTTCTGTAACCTTTGTTAGTCCTGTATGTATTTTTATTTTTACTTCATTTATATGTTTTGGAGTTCAGTATGAATTCCATTTTCCCTGTCATACTAGTACATATTATTTTAGGGCCAGCTTAGGCCAACCTCCGGGGGCGGGATGGTCTCGCTGCGTTGAAGTGCCGTTGGTGGCCTTCGGCTGTTATCTTCTCTTTTGTCGGGTTGTTGTCTCTTTGACATATTTCCCATTTCCATTCTCAATTGTATTAGACTAATCTATTTTCCGAATATTTTCCAAAACTCGTTAAACCTCCTCGTGTAGTTTGAAAAGTATATCAAACTACGATCAGAACTTTTGATTTGTTTTGAAACAACTTTGAAACCCAACAATGGAAAAACCGATATAATGATCGAATTAAAATGGTTTGACTGCTACAAATGTATTGCTCTAAATTGATCTTAAAAATTTACTCAAAACAGTCACATGTATAGATTTTAATTACTTTAAACATAATTTCTTAACACATTCTTAATAAGCGAATAAGAGGATCTTATATGATTATCATAAGCACTACTGCTTTGTGATACTAGCCCTGGTATACCTTAAAAAAACAAAACCCAAAGCATATGAAATATCTATCAATGACACAAAGTGAGGGCCCTCATGGGGTTTTTGATTATGTGATTACTTGGCCGTTTTTTTAATGATTATTTGATTATTAAGCCAAATATTTCATGATTATTTGATTACCTAGGACTGTATTTTTAGTTTATGATTATTTGATTACTAAAGATAAGCAAATATTTAATGATTATGTGATTATATTGGCAAAAAAATGGTGATTATGTGATTACTAGGACCCCCCATGAGGGGCCTCCAAAGTCAGTACATGCACAACAAAAACACACAAAAAGCACAGGAACAGCGCTTGTAATGCAGTTCTTCATCTCAAAGTCATAATGCGGCCTTCAAAATGGAACAAAAATTATCTTGTCTCTTGCAAGTTTAAGACGACCCTAGCACAAGCTTGAATGGAATTCTTTGCACAAATAATTTGGATAGACTTTGTAAGATGCAACACCACACAAATCGCACCGGATCAAAAAAATGCATTCTTACTAGAAAGAAGTACATATTAAACAAAATAGTTCCTACGCATATGTGTAAATATAAAACTATGTAGAATTTATTATAGTAATGTGAAGGTATCACTTTCAAGGTGAAGGACTGGCAGTCCTGTTAGAACACATATTGACTGATAGTTTTGAATAATGCAGAATGTACGCATGAATTCTAGAATTGAGGGCATGTATATTTTGTCCGTTTCTTATATATGAGGTACCTGCTTCCTGTAACCAGTACACTCTAATTTATAAATAACTGTAGTTTAGTTTTATTTTCAAGACGATAACTTTGTATAAATGTTGTCTGAAATTTTAGGTTGAAGTTTATTTTGTCAGGTATAACACGTGTTAAGTAGTACAAAATCATATTGTAATAGTATTTGAATTCATGAGTTTTTTAAATTCGATACTTAAATTCGGTTAAGACAAACTAAATTTAGAATGCGAAACGAAAATTGGACGAACGGAAATCCAGACGGACGGAAGGACGATCGGACGGTCAAGGGTTACACCTAATGGCCTCCTACCAGTTATTAGTCCTTCCTCGATAAATTTGCATGCGAGATTGGGCCCCTGCGCCTAAGGCGGGGACATAAAAATAGTCAAGCGGTCAGGAACGGACTAAATCGGCTAAGAATAAGAGAAATATAAATAAATACTACGTATGACTGAAAATGTATTTCAATTTGATAAATACGGGCATATACGGTATATGGCAGTCATTAATAATCAACAATATAGTTTGAACGGGGTGCTTAAAAGATTCTTATCACAATCAGCTTCGGTGCAACTAAATAAGTTGTAATATGTTTGTTCTCAAAAATTGATATAGTATGACGGCATCATATGGATCATTCAGTTTTTCTAAAGAACTTTCCTCCATTAGTACATTGCATAATTTGAAGACTTCGCGGTTGCAAGGTTCGACAGGCACATTAATTTCTTCTTCACAAACTGACACATCTACTGGGTCTGCATCACACAATTTGTCTTCGTATCCATACAAATGAGGAAGTGAATACAAAACAGCAGGTTTTCCGCTAGGAAGTGGTGCGTTTGATGATTTTCTTATCCTATGCTTGTTCCAAACAGATACAACACTGTCAAGATCAGCCTGGAAATATAAATGTGGTTTTTTTTCATAATAAATGGTCGTTTTATCTACTTTTATATTTAAACGTCCGTGGCTTGTACTTGTTTTACATTTGTCGTTAAGGGTTCTTTCTAACTGACTTTAAATTTTTGATATGGGAGTTTAATTAAAGATTAAAATAATTTAAGAAATATTGTGTGGAATAAAGCAGGCCGCATATGGTAACGGTTTTGCTCATTATTGAAGGTTGTACGGTTACCTTTAGATGCTAATACCAACGTTGTTTTACAGCTGAGTTGTCTCATAGGCAATCATTCCGCAACTCCTAATACTAAATAATTCAAGAAATCTTATGTGGAATCAAATCGGCCGCAGGAAAAAAAACAGTAAACGAGGCCTGGCAAGACGATACAAACCGCCGGCATTTTTAATATTGGCAAGTAGGTGTTCTTCTGGTAACAGAAGTAACAAAAGTTCCTCTAAGCAAAATTAGAGTGAACGAGGAGCACGACCCCACACTGACGCTAGGCCAATACTTGAATAACGCTTCCTCGGTACTCGGAGGATAAAATTCAAAACTGGTAACAGTGATGAACCGGCCGCTCTGGTAAACAAGAGAAAGCCGTTTATAAAAAAACACAACTTCCCTGTGGTACCACAGTAGAATATTTTAGCATATGGTCTAACGTAGAATTATAGGGTCATGACCCCCCTGTCATCTTGCCAGATCCCGCCAAAATGAGAAGGTCTATACACTCTCATCCCCAACGAAACGAGTTTACTACACCGTACTGAAATATAGTTTATAGTCTCGTCAATTAGGAAATACTCGACGGTCCGAACTTGCAAACAACTCTAAAGCTCCCTGAACATTATTTAAGAAAACATCATTACGGTCAACTGACAAGTGCACTCCGTCAAGCCTGAAATAAACCTCTATCTTGAGTTTTTATATTTGTATGGCAAATTACAAGGCCATGATTTAATTCTTCTTAAATATATTGAACAATTGCCTTCACTCGTTTACGAGTCGAATTGATAGCCACCTGATTGTCTGACAAGTGTCAGTATCTACGAGGCAAAATTTCACTCCACACCAAGGAGAGATTTTGCAATAACACATGTGATTGCACAATGTCCAACTTTATTTGCTCAATAAGCTTTTTTCTTTTGATTAAACCCAAAACTTAGAACCCAAATGGATGATCAAAATTTGTGGAGGTGGATAACATCTCCACTTCTGATCGCCCAATATACAAAAGATGATCCCATGACCAAAACTTGACGGGATTTTACAATGACAAAATTCTTAATGTTCTGTTAAAACCTTTACAAAACATATTAAAATACACTTCGAAGATCTTCGTATCTATAAATCTATCAAATCCAAATGTAACTAGTGTATGCATCAACCTAAACCAAACTTCCCGTCCCCACTTCTTAATTTCTGAATCCGAAGCCCCCATTCTGCTATACTGGGATGCTCCGCCTATTCTAAACAATTTTGAATGAATGCGGTCTTTAACGCCACAAAATAAAGAGGGTTTCTTAAGTATAGAAATAATCTGAAAACGAGTCAATGGAGACCAATTAAAATGTTAAAACAAGGGTTTGTCAGAAACAGGGTATATTATTCCCCAAAAGGCACGCAACAGCTCACAGGACAAAGATTTGCTTCCCTTTGAGGAATAACCAAAGTCGTTGAAGTACCTCTCTGATCAGCTTTCGAACTGCAAATCTTCAAATGCAATTCATATTTATTATTTGAAAATTTCAATGACAGATTATTAAAGAAAATTGGTGGGCTCCGATATATGTACTCGTATCGGCCGTGATCTCACCTATTCTAAATAAAGCAAAAAATGCAAGACTAAATGCAGAAGCGAACAGACAAGATTCATGATAGGAGCAAACGAATGGTAGTGATCGTATAATTTTGTGCAAAATTTCTAAAGTAACAGGAGCGCGAATACCTGATAATTTGGGACTCTTCCTTCGAACTCCCTCTGACATTTAGAAACTATGAAAGTACATGTAATGTCAGTTATTATTAATACCTAAAAAATTTATGATTTATGGCTAATCCCGGATAAGTATCATGTATGTATTGATTGTAGATGATGTTAATCCAGAATACGATAAGTAAGCTATAAAACATGTGAACACAACAATTTGTATAGGCCATGATATATTTAAGTCATATTCCTTGCTGATTGGTAATTCGAGGAGGGATGAGAATTATTGCTCATGACTACAGACGATTACTGATTGACATTCCCCGTCACCACGCACAAAACCCACAATTCCTGATCAATGACTCCCCAGGAAGATGATGGAAAGCGCTCTTTTTTTGGTCGGTACTGATCATCGTACACGGCCCAACCATGATTGGTACCAATAGACGACGCTAATCGAATGCTTTGCATATATATATTTCCAATACTCTTGGGCTTTCATAGGCCATTTTTCTAATAGAATTGCCATATAAATCATAAAGACCGAAGATGCGCTTACAGGGTTTTTTTTCACCTCAGAGAACACATAATTACCGCAAGAGACATGAAAACACTCGATAATCAATTTATTTCAAGGTGTAACGTATACCACGCGTATTATAAGCGAATAAGGAACGAATAAGTAGCAGGGTATCAGTGTAGCGCTGAAACGGGTACATATGCGCTAATAGGTTTTTTTCACCTCAGAGAACACATAATTACCGCAAGAGACATGAAAACACTCGATAATCAATTTATTTTAAGGTGCAACGTATACCACGCGTATTATAAGCGAATAAGGAACGAATAAGTAACAGGGTATCAGTGTAGCGCTGAAACGGGTACATATGCGCTAATAGGTTTTTTTCACCTCAGAGAACACATTATTACCGCCAGAGACATGAAAAAAAATGATAATCGATTTATTTCAAGGTGCAACGTTTGACACGCGTATAAAAAATGAATAAGGAACGAATAAGTAACAGGGTATCAGCGTAGCGGTGAAACGGGTACAAATGCGCTAATAGTTTTTTTTCACCTCATAGAACACATACTTACCGCGAGAGACATGAAAACACTCGATAATCGATTTATTTCAAGTTGCAACGTATACCACGCGAATTATAAGGGAATAAGGAACGAATAAGTAACAGGGTATTAGTCGAGCGCTGAAACGGGTACATATGTTCTATTAGGGTTATTTCACCTCTAAGAACCGACAGTTACCACCAGAGACACAAAAATATTCCTTTTTTAAAGTGCAACACATAACACACGTTTTATAAGCGAATAAGGAACGAATAAGTAACAGGGTATCAGTGTAGCGCTGAAATGGGTACATATGCGCTAATAGGGTTTTTTCAACTCAGAGAACATATAATTACCGCCAGAGACATGAAAACAATTGATTATCGATTTATTTCAAGGTGCAACATATACCACGCGTATTATAAGCGAATAAGGAACGAATAAGTAACAGGGTATCAGTCGAGCGCTGAAACGGGTACATATGTTCTATTAGGGTTATTTCACCTCTAAGAACCGACAGTTACCACCAGAGACACAAAAATATTTCTTTTTTAAAGTGCAACACATAACACACGTTTTATAAGCGAATAAGGAACGAATAAGTAACAGGGTATCAGTGTAGCGCTGAAACGGGTACATATGCGCTAATAGGGTTTTTTCAACTCAGAGAACATATGATTACCGCCAGAGACATGAAAACAAGTGATTATCGATTTATTTCAAGGTGCAACATATACCACGCGTACTATAAGCGAATAAGGAACGAATAAGTAACAGGGTATCAGTCGAGCGCTGAAACGGGTACATGTGTTCTATTAGGGTTATTTCACCTCTAAGAACCGACAGTTACCGCCAGAGACACAAAAATATTTATTTTTTAAAGTGCAACGCATAACACACGTTTTATAAGCGAATAAGGAACGAATAAGTAACAGGGTATCAGTGTAGCGCTGAAATGGGTACATATGCGCTAATAGGGTTTTTCAACTCAGAGAACATATGATTACCGCCAGAGACATGAAAACAATTGATTATCGATTTATTTCAAGGTGCAACATATACCACGCGTACTATAGGCGAATAAGGAACGAATAAGTAACAGGGTTTCAGTCGAGCGCTGAAACGGGTACATGTGTTCTATTAGGGTTATTTCACCTCTAAGAACCGACAGTTACCGCCAGAGACACAAAAATATTAATTTTTTAAAGTGCAACGCATAACACACGTTTTATAAGCGAATAAGGAACGAATAAGTAACAGTGTATCAGTGTAGCGCTGAAATGGGTACATATGCGCTAATAGGGTTTTTCAACTCAGAGAACATATAATTACCGCCAGAGACATGAAAACAATTGATTATCGATTTGTTTCAAGGTGCAACATATACCACGCGTATTATAAGCGAATAAGGAACGAATAAGTAACAGGGTATCAGTCGAGCGCTGAAACGGGTACATATATTCTATTAGGGTTATTTCACCTCTAAGAACCGACAGTTACCACCAGAGACACAAAAATATTTCTTTTTTAAAGTGCAACACATAACACACGTTTTATTAGCGAATAAGGAACGAATAAGTAACAGGGTATCAATGTAGCGCTGAAACGGGTACATATGCGCTAATAGGGTTTTTTTCAACTCAGAGAACACATAATTACCGCCAGAGACATGAAAACAATTGATTATCGATTTATTTCAAGGCGCAACGAACACCACGCGTATTAAAAGCGAAAAAGGAACGAATAAGTAACAGGGTATCAGTGTAGCGGTGAAACGGGTACATATTTGCTGATAGGATATTTTCACCTCAGAGAACACATAATTACCACCAGAGATATGAAAACAATCGATAATCGATTTTTTTCAAGGTGCAACGTATACCACGCGTATTAAAAGTGAATAAGGAACGAATAAGTAACAGGGTATCAGTCGAGCGCTGAAACGGGTACATATGTTCTATTAGGGTTATTTATCCTCTAAGAACCGGCAGTAACCACCAAAATATTTCTTTTTAAAAATGGAACGTATAACACACGTTTTATAAGCGAATAAGGAACGAATAAGTAACAGGATAATAGTGTAGCGTTGAAACGGGTACATATGCGCTAATAGGTTTTTTTCCCCTCTTAGAACACATAGGTACCACCAGAGACAAGAAAACAATTGAAAATCATTTTCTAAAAGGTGCAACGTATAACAAACGAGTAAGTTACAGGGTAACAGTCGAAACGGGTACATACGCGCTTATAGGGTTAAATCACCTCTTAGAACCCAAATTTACCACCATTGACAAGACAACAATTGAAAATCATTTTTTTTTAATGTGCAAAGTATTACACACGTATTATACGCGAATCAGGAACGAATAAGTAAGGCAGCAACCATTTGATTTTCTGGGGGGGGGCTATGGTTTTTTTTGGAAAAAAAAGTTTGTTTCCAGTTTTTGGAGAAAAAAATAATTTGTTTTTGATTCTGAGAAAAAAAAATTGTTTGTTTCACCCCCAGCTGCCACTATATGTAATGCTAAAATTGAAAGAAAAAAATTGTTTTCGATTTGTCGTGAAAAAAATAGATTGTTTTTCGCCGCAGGCGAAAAAAAAAGTTTGTACAGAAAAAAAAACCATAGCCCCCCCAGAAAATCAAATGGTTGCTGCCTAACAGGGTATCAGTCGAGCGCTGAAACTGCTACATACGGGCAGATAGGGTTATATCACCTCTTAGAAACGCACTACTGAGAAACAGGAAAACAATTTAAAATCTTTTTTTAAAAGATGCAACGTATACCACGCGTATTAAAAACGATTAAACAACGAATAAGTAACAGGTTATAAACCGAGCGCAAGAACGGGTACATACGCGCTAATAGGGTGATTTCATCTCTAAGAACACATAGTTACCGCCAGGGACAAGAACACAATTGAAAATCATTTTCTAAAAGGTGCAACGTATAATACGCGTGTTATAAACAAGGTATTAGTCAAGCTCCGAAACGATGTACACCCCGCTAGCATGTTTTATAGCTGACCATGCGGTATGGGCTTTGCTTATTGTTGAAGGCCGTATCGTGACCTGTAGTTGTTAATTTCTGTGTCATTTTGGTCTATTGTGGGGAGTTATCTCATTGGCGATCATACCACATCTTCATTTTTATACAAGCGCTAAAAGGTGAGTTCACCTCTTCGAACCAAGAACCAGATCTTCAAACAAACGAAATATAAAACATTTAAAAGGTAGAACGCAAACAAATCAAATAAGAAACAAATAAGTATCGAACATAAAGCAACAGGATCGGTTGAGCACAAACACTTATAAATAGGTCATAAAAAGTTCATTTTACCTCAACAAATTTAGAACTATAACTAGTAACGAATAGGTAACGAATAGGTAATAAGGAATAAGTAACGAATAGGTAACAAATAGGGAATAAGGAATAAGTAACGAATAAGGAATAGGGAATAAGTAACGAATAAGTAACGAATATGTAGGGAATAGGGAATAATTAAGTAACGAATAAGGAATAGGGAATAAGTAACGAATAAGGAATAAGGAATAAGTAACCAACTTGACGTCCATGGTTTATGCTTATCCCCCTTTTTATATGCTGGTGCGACTCTAGCGTGTTTCCAGTCGTTAGGAATGCCTCATGATACGAACTTTCCGTCGGTCACATGTCCAATGCCCTTGACCTCATTTTCATGGTTCAGCGACTACTTGAAAAAAAAGTTCAGATTTTTTGTAATGTTAAATTCTCTCTTCTTTCAAGTAATAGGATAATTATATTTGGTATGTGCGTACCTTGCTATGTCCTCATGCCCGTCAGACAGTTTTCATGGCACCTCGACCTCATTTCATGGATCAGTGAACAAAGTTAGGTTTTGGTGATCAAGTCCATATCTCAGATACTATAAGCAGTAGGTCTAGTATATTCGGTGTATGGAAGGACTGATAGGTGTACATATCCAACTGGCAGGTGTCATCTGACCTTGGCCTCATTTTCATGGTTCAGTGGTTATAGCAAGGATTTACTATACAAATCCTTGGTTATAGTTAAGTTTTTGTGTTTTGGTCTGTTTTTCTTATACTATATGCAATAGGTCTACTATATTTGGTGTATGCAATGATTGTAAGGTGTAGAGTGGGGTGCTCATTTTCGCCACATCTTTCCATGTTTTCTACAGTTTATGTTCAGGTCTAAATGTTTTTGAAGTATACTGATATTTCTATATGAAGATAACTTCAAATGCAAAATATACTTAAGCTTGAAAACCGGTTTGTTTTAAGAAAATCATCTGAAAAGTTAGATTAAAGGGTGTTTGAAATTTCCCGATGTTTTGTCAATGGCGGACATATATTCGCCGTTGTTACACATCTATTTAAAACCAAATAACCGCAGCTTTGACAATTTTTATCAAATCAATTGCATTAAAGATGAATAGCAGACATGTCAAAGGTATAAAGAATTCAAAATTAGGGCATTCAGTCAAAAATTTACTTAGAAATACTTCTTTGAAAACGTGTCTAGCTGACAGGTATCATCTGACCTTGACCTCATTTTCATGGTTCAGTGGTCAAAGTTAAGTTTTTGAGTTTTGGTCCTTTTTCTTAAACTATATATGCAATAGTTCAACTATATTTGGTGTATGGAAATATTTTATAATCTATATGTCAGTCGCGCATATTTTATTTGACCTTGACCTCATTTTGACGGTTCATTGCAAAGTGCGTAAAGTATTTGTGTTTTGGTCTGATTTTGTAAATTATAAGCAATAGATCAACTTTATTTGTTGTATGGAAGAATTGTTAGCTGTACATGTCTGCCTAGCATGGTTCATCTGACCTTGACCTCATTTTCATGGTTCATTGATCAATATTTTTTTTTCTTGGTTAATGTTGAGTTTATGTGACAGTTATAATAAAGCTTTATATTTAGGACTATCAACATGATATCAATGATAAGCAAAGAAGGCGAGACATTTCAGCGTGTGCACTCTTGTTATTAGTTGTTATTGGCTTTGAACCAGCTGTCCATAACTGTAAATAGTCTCAGATCTGTACTTTGTGTTTTTGTTGTTGTGAGGGATGTGTCACGTAAGTGTTAAATATTTGTGTGATTCGCATCGATCTGATGAGTTTAATAAGACCTTTTAGAATAATTTTTAACCCCGCCACATTTTTAATGTGCCTGTCCAAAGTCAGTAGCTGGTATTTTAGTGGTTAATTGTCGTTGGTTCGTGTTTGATATTTGATTTACGTATATAGATTTGTGGTAATTCATCAGCTTGCCCCTCTCGAACCATCATGAAAGAGGCCTAATTTTCTAGATTTTAAAATAAGCTCAGGATATAAAATCAGTACTTATTCAAATATATTGAGTGTCATCTCTCAGACTATATGTCTGATCAATCGTTATTGGGAGTGCTGTGTATTTCTTTGTGTTTCATGGATTCATATGAATTCCAAAACATGATATTCATAAAATCACACAGGTGGATGTCTTGGTAGAAGTTGGAATTACTCATCTTTTCGGGGCACATATTTCATCTACTTGTTATCTTATTTTTTGGCTGTCGGATTAAATGGGCTGTCGGAATATTGGGCTGTCGGAATAATGGTTGTCGGACTAATGGGATATCACCCCCCCCCCCCACTCAGCCCCTTGTTACAGACTTATTTTCTGTATATTTGTATGACACTGATTTTATTGCACAACATATGTTCCATGTACTAGTATTAATTTTCACAAATTTGCTCAGGATGAAAAGGTCAAAAGTCAAATGTATGAAATATCTGGGAGAATCATAACCACCAAAACCTTACAGAACCAACAAACAACTAATATAGGTTTATACAAAAACCCAAAATAAAATTCAGTCCAGACAAAAAAACACTTGATAATATTATAACAGATGACAAAAACACAAAAACACAAAATCATAAAAGATTTTATGGTTGACTTTCTGAAACAATTTGATTTAAAATTCCTTGAATTTTCCACACAGCATGCGCAAACAGAGGAAAAGGGTCTGTCAAATGAAGCAATGTCTCGTCAAGTCTTTCATTTATCTTGTCCACGAAATCTGATGACATCATTAAACTATGTTCTCTATGCTTGTGAAAAATATTTTCCAGAATTTTGAAGACGTTGTATAAATTCCAGTATTTCAAAAGATCAATATCTTCCTTCTTTTGTTGTACATTTCGTAGGTGATTTGAAAATTCTTCAATTACTGTTAGTGTCATTTTTACTATTCTTTCAAATAATTTGACATGACAAAAGGACGTAACAAGTGTCACTAGACATTCTGCTTCCTCCTGAAAAAATACAAATAATTAGACCTTTTTATGATACATTATCATGTTAAATTATATTTATCATTGTTACAAACAATGACCATAACATAAATACCATAGTAGCAACTTCATTAGCTTGTAATTCAGTGGTTGTTGTTTTTTGTTGTGTAACATGCTTTTATTTCATTTTATTTTACATTAAGGATGTTCTTAGGTGAGGTTAGGTGAAAATTAATAAATTAAGGAGTTAAAATTGATACTATAAGCTGGTAGAGGTTCAATTAAGGATAAAAATAAGCTAAAAATATTGATAGGTCATGGACCTCCTTTTTCGAGATATTTGAGATTCAAAATATGGCGGGAAAAGGCTGACTCGGACTTTTACCTTATATTTGCATTGACATTATTAGGTCTCAAAACAAAAGAAAGAAAATTAAGAATCTTCTAAAATTTTGGTAAATGACTTTTCATGAGCTATTATTAAAGTCTTGTATGAAAAAATAAATGGGTGTTATGGGGCAAAATATTTTACATTGTATTGTATGGAAAAACACCAAGGAGTCTGAATATTTGACACAAATTCCCAAACTTCACCTAAGTACATCCTTAATTAGACTGTTAGTTTTCTTGTTTAAATTGTTTTATTCTATCATTTTGTGCCTTTTATAGCAGACTATGTTGTGTGGGCCCTTGTACATTGTTGAAGGCCATATAGTGACCTATAGATGTTAATTTCTGTATCATTTGGTCACTTTTTGTGGAGAGTTGTCTCATTTGCAATCATACCACATCTTTTTTTTTATATTGCATGCTTTTTGTGTGTAAAATGAAATCATGCTTTTTAAACTGTTTACATGTAATTTTCCTTTCACTTGTTGTAATCATGCGTTCAACATCTTCATACAAAATAGATTTTTACGGAAAATGTTTTAGTAACTACTGAGCAGCTATGAATATTTCAATATTTTTAAAGCATTTAAACTGTTCGTAAATTATATATTACCTACCATACTTTCAAGTTCTTTAAACAGCAACATATTCAGTATACACATCACAATATCTATAATACAGTCAACAACTTGTACCAAGTCAACAATCTTTTCTGAGTCCAACACTCCCATAATAACCTGCACATTTTTCTGGATTGACGATAGAGGAATATTAGCCTCATTTTCAATACAGTATTTAACCATGGTCAAACTGTTCTTGAGTGTTGTATAAGTAACTGAGGTTAATTGAGGTGTTCTGGTGATCGATTGTAGGTTCAAAATGCTCTGTAAAAAGGCAGTGTTTTGAATTAGTTTGCTGTTGTCTGTTGTGGATTGTACTGTACATGTTGTCGTCCCAGATGACGGCGGTGTCAGGCATTGTGGTTCTTCTGCTTGTACTGAAACAAATTATAAGATAAAAATATATAAATCTATAAATGAGGGGATAAAAAACTATCTTTGAATGTGATACTAAGTAAAAAGAATAAAAATGACATAGAACAATTTTTTTTTTAACATGTACTAAAATTTTCATTAGATCAAATTTAGATATATCGGTAATTAAATTTTTTAAAGCTTAAACAAACAAACACATATTTGTGAGCACACACCCCACAAAACAAAAGCTCTTTTTCTGGGTTTTTTTTCATACCTAAGTCTTTGAGGATGAGTTATACAGACCTATAATTTGTAATTTTGGGTGTTTTTATTTGTAAAACATTCTAGTTTAAATCCATTGATTCCAAACCAACTGAGCAATATTTAATTTCAAACTTTAATTTCTTAAGTTGCATTTTAAGATTTTTTTATTGCTAAGTATGAAAATTATTGATTACAAAAAATATGTCATTGATTTCATGAAATTGATTTTTGACTTATGTTTGTATACTTTAAACTGCTAAAATTTCATAACATCCAGTTTTATCATCACATCCATGTGACAATTACTCCACATGGATTTTGATAAATTGGAAATCAATTATATTAAACCATTTTGAAACTAGGCCTCATGAATAAGATAAACAAAAGATATAGAAATTACAGCTATTATGTCACCGATATGTATGATGTATCTATATACATGCATATCAAAAGCTATTACAACTTTACCTGTTAATTGAAACTAGTGCTTGTGATGAGATAAGTTAAAGCTTATGTGAAAAAAAACCATCACCTGAAATATGCAAAATATTTGGTGTTCAGGAAGTTTTTGAGTATCAATTGTTCCCTACAGAGCTCCTCTTAATGATCAACATGATATAAACTCAAAATGTCATTCATAATACACTTTACAAATAAATTAGCCAAATTTATATATGTAAATTTTTAAATTGACAAATACCTGTGTTTCTCAAAGGTAAAAATGCATTTTGTCCAAGTGTAGACTGTAGAACTAATTGCTGTCGCAGCTGAAGGATTTCATTTTCTGCTGATTTCAGTTTATCCTGGCATTCTTGCTGTTTCTGTAAATAGTTCTGACAAAGTTGTTCTGTGTATTCTTTAGCAGTCAAGCCTTCTGGTTTACTTCTTATACAGGCCATTGCTATTGCCATTTTCATGGTTTTTATATAGGTTTCATCTAATAAATTAAAAGAAATCTTCTTTTGATTATGAACCAAATACTTTATCGGTATGTCATCTTTATGAACATTATAATTTATTAAAAACACTTGTTTGGAGAGTGTCAAGTTATCTGCATGCAATATTTAATTTCATCCTATTATAGTACCAGCCTTCAACACTCGAGCTTCAACCTTAACTTTTGAGTCCACAATTTGATTCTGTTGCCAGTGTTGGTTTGTAGAGAAGAAATATATAATATTCAATCCTGAAATCAATTTTACAAGCCAATGATGTAGCCTTGTAGTTAAGCGTGAAGATTTTAAAACTGAAAGTTGCACATATACCATGTATACCTTAAATAGAAAATGACTGTCTTTCAAATAGAACTGCTTGCACTCTTTATTATGACTTGAAGTCGACTTCAATGAACCTTATTCACTGGCGGATATAGAAATTTTCATAAGTGAGGGCCCACTGACTGCGCTAAGAGGGGGCCCGCTCCAGTCACGCTTCAGTGATTCCCTATATAAGCAACCAATTTTTTTTCCCAAAAAGGGGGGGGGCCCGGGCCCCCTGGCCCCCCTCTAAATCCGCCTCTGTTATTTTCTTATTATAGTCGAGTTAAATTTTTAGAATAAGATAAGTTTCCAAATGGAAAAATTTACAAAACCATGCAAGTATTTTCGGCTTGTCACGTTAGTGAATTATCACAGATGTGCATGTTAATATAATATTCCTATTCATATGAATTGTTTGTGAATGCATAAGATCATAAAATGAAATTTACCAGTTTCAGTTGTTGCCATTTTCATTTATAAAGTTGAAAGGCGGGATGGATTTGAAAAAGTTATCCGGAAATTTCGAGTTATCTCCCATTTCGTAACAGGTGTGCTGTACAAGTGTAAGTCCATCACCGATTTTCAAAAGTTAGAGAATAGAAGACACACGTTGGCGTGTTTCTCAATCCCACCAGTTTGGACTGTGCAAGGCAATCATTTTTTTTATAAATAATAAATAAATATAAGCTATACATAAGCTAAGCTGCTTTATTTAGAGTCAAACTGCATAGTATACAAACAAGGAAACATAAGCTCTAAATGAGCTTTTAAACGACATAATACTTATCTTTGATTAATATTGTCTTTGAACAAAATATTGACTATAACTTAATAGCTTTACACCCTGAAACATCATGTATAATCTGGGCCTTTTACACATAATAGACCCCCTTATATATTATACGTCTAGTTCTAGATATAATACATTTTTATTGTTAATGGTTAATCATACATGTTGTAAATAAAAAATACCCTGAAAAACAACTCCACCGTCAGCACTAGAGATATATTTCAACTAACAAACACAAAACCCCAAACAAATCGCGGCAAGTTAAACAAATGGGCGGATTTATAAACTGGTTTGTTTTGTTTTTGTTATTTGTTTGGTCAGTTCTTTTGGGTTTTTTTGGGGGGAAGGAGGGGGTCTCCTCCTTCCCATTTTATCTCAGTCAATGGATTTACAGGCTGGCCTGACATATATAGATAACAAAAAGAAGATGTGGTATGATAGTCAATGAGACGGCAACTCTCCACAAGAGACCAATTCAAATGACACAGAAATTAACCTCTTTATGTCACCGTACGGCCTTCAACAGTGAGCAAAGCCCAACCCGCATAGTCAGCTATAAAAGGCCTCGAAATGACAAATGTATCAAAACAATTCGAATAAGAAAATTAAGGGCCTTATTTATGCACAAAAAATGAATAAAAAACAAACGACATCCACTGAATTACAGGCTTCTTGTCTTGGGACATGCACATATATACAGAATGGCGGGGTTAAAAATATATGTTAGCGGGATCCCAATCCTTCCCCTAACCTGGAACAGTGGTGTAACAGTACAACATATGAACGAATTATAAAAATCAGTTGAAAAAGGCTGAACTCATCAGAAGGATTCAAATAGAAATACATCTTACAAAAACACAGAGTGGGCGCATGTTTTTGACTCGGGGGGGCCACTTGCTATATAATAAGTGGTAGGGATGAGCCGCTGGAATAGGTCACTTTTTCATGCTCTATGATATATGAAAAGGGTGAGAAATTCAGATTAAATATATCAATAGGTTGGTATTATCACTTGCTTGATTATATCATAAGTATCTGAAACTAATCAGATGTCCGTATTTATTCTTGATGCGGTTAAACCACAGTCGTAAATGCTTCAGTTATTTGTCAAACCAATTATACTCTATTTATTCTGATGTGGTATTTCCACTGATGCCAGTGATAGATGCAATAAATCCAACTATTTTGACATTTGCACCTAATTAACATTCAAGGGTTTGTATACATAAAACATGATAACAATTATTTAAAGAAATTCCATTGTGACAGCGTCCTTTAAGAGGGAACGGCAATGACACTTTTTATCAGTTTTTAATTAATATTTAAACATGTTAAAATCAGTGAAGGTGTTACACTCTGGGGTGATATTACATTTATCTGACCACAGATGTAATACCATCTATGATCTGACCAAACGTCTTTTATATGTATTGTATTTTGGAATTGAAATATCTTCATAATGAAAGATGTAAAATGGGCAATAAGAAAAAAGTGTTTAAGATGTGACGAATTTATTGGAAAAGAAGGTGATATTATTGCGACTATTTTGCTTCTTAACAAGATGATGAGCGGGGAAAATATTGAAATATATCTATGGGTCTGTTTTTTGTTGATTAATATATGACAAGGTATATATTTTTGATTAACAAAATATATGAAAAGGGTGGGGTACTTGATGTCTCAGCTGCTCACCCCTACCAAAAAAAGTTTGAAGTGGCCCCCCCCCCCCGAGGTTTTTGAACAAGCCTTGTTCAAGACCAGAGACATATATGATATATTATAACCGTCAGTAGATATAAGAAGATGTGGTATGAGTTCTAATGAGACAACTCTCGTAAAAGACTCCATCCAAGTAACAATTTATAAAAGTAAATCATTATATGATAAGGTACGGCCTTCAACACCGAGCTTTAGCTTACACCGAACAGCAAACTTTAAAGCCCCCCCCCCCCTAAATTACTACTGTAAAACCATTCCAAGCCTGTAATATGACCTTTGTTGTCTTTGGTTAATTATTTGTTGCTAAATAAGAAATCAGCAGTTGTATGGCACATCATCTACTAGTTTTCTTCATCATAGATTCGATACGGCAAAATTGCAAAATTTACGGTACACGATATTGCAATTCCTCCGAACATAAAATTTAATTTTTCTAAATTTCTAGAACAACGATTGGACAGCATCATAACTAATTATAACCTTTTTGATATCAGTAAGTCTAGGAAGCATGTATGTAAGTATTAAATCAATTTTACCTAATCAAAATTATTCGATTGTTTCTTTATAGTCAAAAACTAATACTGTGTCATGACAGTTTTATTTAACGACCAGGGAATTTTACTTCCTGAATTTAAATGCCTTGGTCTTCAGAGTTTTATATCTGTTTTTGAAAAATACTTCGATTGGCAAAGGTCCATGTAGCTCATAAAAATTTGTCCTACTTCGGAATTGCTGTGTAAAATGGTTATCCGATGAAATTTATATATACGAGATGAGGAGTTTATTGCACTACTATCTTTTCTGTAGGTATCATTTTTTTACCCAAATTTACTAGTTTTCACATTTAAATCTATTTTGTTTATTTATTAATTTTTATTTATTATATGTTTTTTTTACTATCATTGGTATATTTCATCATCATCATTATTTTTTTATACCTGATTTTTTTAAATTACATATTTTGTTTTTTCTATTCCCAATATACCTTGTATATTTGATCGGATATTTGAGTATCATAATACCAAATTGGTGCTTAGTTGCTTTTTAAATTACTGCTTCGGTTGTGTACAATGAATGGAAAAAGATTTCCGCGCATCAAACCACAAGTGTATCTTTGAAATCATCTTGTATGTCCGGCTAGATTTCATTTCTGTTGTTTTTTTCTACATACACGTCAATCCGATAACTCTTTTTTTTTTATTATAATACACAAAAGAAAGAAGAAAAATGAAGTTAAGAAAGTACTTGTATATTAAGTAATGATCTTGTAAAAGTACTATATTTGTTTAGGGGCCAACTGAAGGACGCCTCCGGGTGCGGGAATTTCTCGCTGCATTGAAGACCTGTTGGTGACCTTCTGCTGTTGTCTGTTGTTGTCTCTTTATACATTCCCCATTTCCATTTTCAATTTTATGTTTGAAGCCTCATCAACATATAATAACTACCCTACAAAGAGTCATGAAATACTTCTGATCATAAATATCAAAGGAAATCGTTCGTATTTAGAAAATATTAAGAAATTAAGATTCCAACTTCCTTAACTTACAGTGTTTACAGACAATAATGGGCATACAGAACACAAAACATACAAAAATAATAAACAGAGGGGGGAAATGTTATTATTAAAGAATAATTGGGGTGGGGTGGGGGTTGCTTATATATAAATGAAAGTCTAAAACATTTTTTTTTAAAGAAATGAAGGAACCCTCTCTATCCAGACCCCAGATATATGATTTGTCCTATATGAAAACAAATTTTAAACGCAATTCATGTAAAGATCATTTTTATTTATCTATTCAAAATATGTTTTACTGCATAATTTGAAATGAAAGCTGGCGAGAAATAAACTTTCAGCATATTTCCCATCAAATTTTTAACCTGCTTAACTATACCTACTGAAAAAATAAAATGTTCTCGTCCTGAATATGCCTGAAATATTTGCCACTGGATGTTAGACTGCAACAAACAAACACAATACGATTTAAAGAATTTATTACAATTCATTTATATTACCTAGGCAGAACACAATTTCAAAACAATATGCTAAGTCATCTTAAACTTTGGTTATGCCATTGATTTATAGCTGTATCATTTGTAAAGATTTGTAACTATGGTTTGATGTAATGTTGAAAAGAGGTATAGACGAGTTCCACTGAATTTATTTCTCATTATAGCTGTTCTTAATAAATTTAACCTATAGACTATATATCATTCATAGCAACATAGCTTATATTAATACGTTTATAAGATATACCAATGTTTGTTGTTGTGTTTTTCTTAAAATCAATCAAATTCTAATTAATAATAAATATAATGTAAACTTTCAGCTAATTATTGGAAAGTAGAATACTTCTGTTACATAAATATGGGCTGTTTTTGACAATATAATGCACATATAACAGGAACTAGGGTCATTAAGTCATGCTGAATTACTGAAATCTTCACAATTTTAGCATTTGAGTTACATTTTAGACGGTTTTCGTCTTAAATGGAAGTGGCCGCATTCGTGTTCATTCTTAATATTTAAATGTAAATTGTATCTGATAATAATACATAACATATATAAAGGTTGAGGGTGAACACGGATGCGGCAACTTTCATTTTTGACAAAAACTATCTGAAAAGTGACATACTATGGCATAATTGATAGATTTTTCATATTTAAGCTTGAATATGAGCGTCTTAAATGAATAAATCAGTTCAAATCTTTCACAACTTAATCGACCGAAGTAGTGTGTCCCTTAAGTGTTTAAAACGTGTACAAAATCTTTCTTCAGATGAACCTGAAATTTTGGGTCAAAATAGGCCCTTACCGGACCTGCTGCTTTGAGTATCTATAAATGAAAATGAGAATTTTCCAAATTAAAACCAATATTCTATAGAAAGCATAGCTTATAATGGCTCTCAGATAATAAATAATTCCGAGTAAAACATTCTTTCGATTTCGAATTCGAATTGATACAAAACAGTAAATAAATATGAAATGCGCTATATATAAAATTAGTCACACGTCTGTATTTTTTTCAACAAAATCAAAGGCATTATTTAGGAGATAGAGGAAAGAAAATGGTTGTTCTCGTATTTTGAAATATGATATCCGAAATACAAATTGTATAAAGTAATAACAGATATTTTATTTAAGAAACGGGAGGGACTAACAAGTGATAATCATTACAGATCATTACACATGTTTTTCATTTTTAATAAATCCCATCCATTTATCTTACTTCCATCGTTTTATTTAGTTGCAGGTTTTATTGAGCAATTCTACCAGTATCAGACGACGGTTGTTAAGTTAGAAGTCTTGTTAACTTTGGACATCCATAATAGGACTGCTAGCATTGATATTTACAATGATACGCACGCAGGTCGACAGATCCAAACAAAACTCTTGGACAGATTCTTAAATGGCAGTTGTATTCTAGACATGAAATATAAACCAGATATACGTAATGAAACTGTCGTACTGAAAGTGACAAGATTTGTAGATATACCATGCAGTCCGTAAGTTTTAATTTTCTCTTGGTAAATAAAAGTGATAAGGGTCGGAATTTTTAACATCCAGTGTTGGAAAAGTACAGGGGTAGTTTATATAAAAAAAGAATACAGAAATGAAGGGATCCATCTAGACCCTCTTCTGTGCATAGTAACAAAGGCTATGTATTCTTTTTTGGAACGCTTTGGAAAATTTTAACCAGAATACAAATATAGCCTTTACATATATGTGTGAAGCCTAGGTGGGCGAGTGGTCTAGCGTGTCGGATACAGTGCAAGGTGATTTGGTGTCACGATACTTCAGTAGCATGAGTTCGAATCCCGGCGAGGGAAGAACAAAAAATTTGCAAAAGCAAATTTCGCAAATTTACAGATCTAACATTTTTGGGCTGATGTGTATGAAAATCTAATTAAAAAAGTTGAAATAAACGACAAAAAATGTCAATATAGCTTTTGTTTTACAACATTTTTAGATATAACTAAGAAATCTGTTATGCGATATTAATCAATTATGTATTATCAATTACAAACGAAAGTGAACCTACGCCTGGTGAAACTGTAGTACGGTATAGTCCATAAAGTGGATACCTCGGGTATGCAGGGTCGTTATGATAAAAAAAAAAACATAAAATGTAGAGAGTCTTATAACAACAACACTTTAGGGACTGCTGCAGAAATGTATTGATCGACATGTTTGATGTCCTTCGTATAATAGAAAAGCACCACCGTATAAAAGAAAACCACCATCGTATAATAGAAAACCTCCTTCGGATAATAGAAAACCACCATCGTATAAAAGAAAACCACCTTCGTATAATAGAAAACCACCATCGTATAATAGAAAAGCACCTTCGTATAATAGAAAAGCACCTTCGTATAATAAAAAAGACACATAAGACAGCTATGGTGTTCCATATTTATATAAAATCAACCAATTAAATAGAAAGGCTTACGCATAACAGCCTCAAAGATGTCACAAAATGCATAAACTTACATATGGTATCATGGTATCCTATAAATACGGGTAAATCTACAATTTATTATGGGCAGATGGGGTTTTTCCCTAATTCTACAGCATTTGTATACTCATTTTCTTTAGATCCAATAATAGTGGTACTGACATTGTGACCGAAGGTTTAGGTCAAATACATAATGCATTAAGTCATCTAGATACAAACCATATTCTCAAATCTGTTATAAATGGAACTTTTCATATTTTTTGTGGAGCTGAGATGATCAACAATTGTGCTGATGTAAGAAAATGTGAAAAACACAAACAATACGAACATGTAAAATGTATGGAACGAGGAGGTAAATTAACTTAAGTTTCATTTAAAACTAGTAATAACAAAACCTAGCTGTAATTTCAACAGGCATGCACAAAAATCTTTTTCACTCTTAAAAGTTATACACATTTTATCTATATCTAAATATGACTGAATACGACATGACATTCTTACCTTCATTTTTACTTACCTATAGGAACAATTCTATTTGACCTAATATTTACTCACGGTAAGAGAAAGTTACCATAGCACGAAAACCCATGAAGTTCTCACGAGGTCCGTTATATTATATCAAATTGAACAAGCGCTGACACATTGCTGTTGAAGAACAGCAATGTGACAGCGCTTGTTGAATTTTATTTAATATAACGGACCTCGTGAGACCTTCATAGGTTTTCGTGCTAAAACAGCCGGTAAAATTTTGCATCGAAGGACAGTTAAAATGAAAAGTATAAAAAAAAGTTTTAAACTTAATATCATAATTGTAAAACAAAATTGTGTCATCATTGTAAATCTGAATGGTGTCATCATTGTGAAATTAAACGGTGTCATCATTGTGAAATTAAAGGTGTCATAGTTGTGAAATTAAATGTAGTCATCATTATAAACTAAATGGTGTCATCATTGTAAACAAAATGGTGTCATATATTGTAGGAACCACAGAAAGTCATAAAATTATATGGTGTCATTTATTGAAAGAATGTGATTAAAACGATGTCTTCGGAGAAACAAGAGAACGACCGGAGCCAGAATTTCGTCCCTATACCTTGTTGCATTTAGGTTACCATCAATAATTTGAAATCGGTGCGTTCTTGTTCGGTTATTCCGCCCCATACCATCATTATCAAGTTTAGAAAATACTTGTTTATTAAGTAATGATCTTGAAAAAGTACTTTATTTGTTTAGGGGCCAGTTGAAGGACGCCTCCGGGTGCGGGAATTTCTCGCTGCATTGAAGACCTGTTGGTGACCTTCTGCTGTTGTCTGTTCTATGAGTGGGTTGTTGTCTCTTTGACACATTCCCCATTTCCATTCTCAATTTTATGTTTGAAGCCTCATCAACATATAATAACTACCCTACAAAGAGTCATGAAATACTTCTGATCATAAATATCAAAGGTAATATTTTCGTTCGTATTTAGAAAATATTAAGAAATTAAGATTCCAACTTCCTTATCTTTATACAGTGTTTACAGACAATAATGGGCATACAGAACACAATATACAAAAATAATAAACAGAGGGGGAAAATGTTATTAATAAAGAATAATTGGGGTGGGGTGGGGGTTGCTTGTATATAAATAATAGTCCAAAACATGTTTTTAAAAAGAAATGAAGGAACCCTCTCTATCCAGACCCCAGATATATGATTTGTCCTATATGAAAACAAATTTTAAACGCAATTCATGTAAAGATCATTTTTATTTATCTATTCAAAATATTTTTTTACTGCATAATCTGAAATGAAAGCTGGCGAGAAATAAACTTTCAGCATATTTCCCATCAAATTTCTAACCTGCTTAACTATACCTACTGTAAAAAAAAATGTTCTCGTCCTGAATATGCCTGAAATATTTGCCATGGATGTTAGACTGCAACAAACAAACACAATACGATTTAAAGAATTTAATTACATTTCATTTATATTACCTGTCAGAACACAATTTCAAAACAATGTTAAGTCGTCTTAAACTTTAGTTATGCCATTGATTTATAGCTATATCATTTGTAAAGATTTGTAACTATGATTTGATATAATGTTGAAAAGAGGTATAGGCGAGTTCCACTGAATTTATTTCTCATTATAGCTGTTCTTAATAAACCTATAGACTATATATCATTCATAGCAACATAGCTTATATTAATACGTTTAAGATATACCAATGTTTATTGTTGTGTTTTAGTTTTCTTAACATCAATCAAATTCTAATTAGTATTTAGACCAGCGTCGTTTATTAATTCAAGCAAAAGGAGTAGGTTCAGTAAGACCCCTTTTTGGCCTCAAAATATATCAGTTTTGCAAATTTTTTAAAATGTAAACTTCCAGCTATTTATTGGAAATTAGAATACTTCTGTTACATAAATATGGGCTTTTTTGACAATATAATGCACATATATCAGGTACTAGCATCATTAAGTCATGCTAAATTACTGAAATCTTCACAATTTTAGCATTTGAGTTACATTTTAGACGGTTTTCGTCTTAAATGGAAGTGGCCGCATTCGTGTTCATTCTTAATATTTAAATGTAAATTGTATCTGATAATAATACATAACATATATAAAGGTTGAGGGTGAACACGGATGCGGCAACTTTCATTTTTGACAAAAACTTATCTGAAAAGTGACATATTATGGCATAATTGATAGATTTTTGCATATTTAAGCTTGAATATGAGCGTCTTAAATGAATAAGTCAGTTCAAATCTTTCACAACTGAATCGACCGAAGTAGTGTGACACGACACTTAAGTGTTTAAAACGTGTACAAAATCTTTCTTCAGATGAACCTGAAATTTTGAGTCAAAATAGGCCCTTACCGGACCTGCTCCTTTGAGTATCTATAAATGAAAATGAGAATTTTTGCAAATTAAAACCAATATGCTATAGAAAGCATAGCCTATAATGTCTCTCAGATAATAAATAATTCCGAGTAAAACATTCTTTCGATTTCGAACTCGAATTCATACAAAACAGTAAAATAAATATGAAATGCATTAGTTAAAACTTAAAACGCTATATTATAAAACTAGTCACACGTCTGTATTTTTTTCAACAAAGTCAAAGGCATTATTTAGGAGATAGAGGAAAGAAAATGGTTGTTCTCGTATTTTGAAATATGATATCCGAAATACAAATTGTATAAAGTAATAACAGATATTTTATTTAAGAAACGGGAGGGACTAACAAGTGATAACCATTACAGATCATTACACATGTTTTTCATTTTTAATAAATCACATCCATTTATATCTTACTTCCATCGTTTTATTTAGTTGCAGGTTTTATTGAGCAATTCTACCAGTATCAGACGACGGTTGTCAAGTTAGAAGTCTTGTTCACTTTGGACATCCATAATAGGACTGCTAGCATTGATATTTACAATGATACGCACGCAGGCCGACAGATCCAAACAAAACTCTTGGACAGATTCTTAAATGGCAGTTGTATTCTAGACATGAAATATAAACCAGATATACGTAATGAAACTGTCGTACTGAAAGTGACAAGATTTGTAGATATACCATGCAGTCCGTAAGTTTTAATTTTCTCTTGGTAAATAAAAGTGATAAGGGTTGGAATTTTTAACTTTAAGTGTTGGAAAAGTACAGGGGTAGTTTATATAAAAAAAAGAATACAGAAATGAAGGGGTCCATCTAGACCCTCTTCTGTGCATAGTAACAAAGGCAATGTATTCTTTTTTGGAACGCTTTGGAAAATTTTAACCAGAATACAAATATAGCCTTTACATATATATTTGTGAAGCCTAGGTGGGCGAGTTGTCTAGCGTGTCGGATACAGTGCAAGGTTATTTGGTGTCACGATACTTCAGTAGCATGAGTTCGAATCCCGGCGAGGGAAGAACAAAAAATTTGCAAAAGCAAATTTCGCAAATTTACAGATCTAACATTGTTGGGCTGATGTGTATGAAAATCTAATTAAAAAAGTTGAAATAAACGACAAAAAATGTCAATATAGCTTTTGTTTTACAACATTTTTAGATATAACTAAGAAATCTGTTATGCGAAAGTGAACCAACGCCTTGTGAAACTGTAGTACGGTAGAGTCAATAAGGTGGATACCTCGGGTATGCAGGGTCGTTATGATAAAAAAAAAAACACAAAATGTAGAGAGTCTTATAACAACAACACTTTAGGGACTGCTGCAGAAATTTATTGATCGACATGTTTGATGTCCTTCGTATAATAGAAAAGCACCATCGTATAATAGAAAACCACCTTCGTATAATAGAAAACCACCTTCGTATAATAGAAAACCACCTTCGTATAATAAAAAAGACACATAAGACAGCTATGGCGTTCCATATTTATATAATACCAACCAATTAAATAGAAAGGCTTACGTATTACAGCCTCAAAGATGTCACAAAATGCCTAAACTTACATATGGCATCATGGTATCCTATAGATTCGGGTAAATCTACAATTTATTATGGGCAGGTGTTTTTTTTCCCAATTCTACAGCATTTGTATTCTCATTTCTTTTTAGATCTAATAATAGTGGTACTGACATTGTGACCGAAGGTTTAGGTCAAATACATAATGCATTAAATCATCTAGATACAAACCATATTCTCAAATTTGTTACAAATGGAACTTTTCATATTTTTTGTGGAGCTGAGATGATCAACAATTGTGCTGATGTAAAAAAATGTGAAAAACACAAACAATACGAACATGTGAAATGTATGGAACGAGGAGGTAAATTAACTTAAGTTTCATTTAAAACTAGTAATAACAAAAAACCTATAATTTCAAAGGCATGCACAAAAATCATAGCTATTCCTGTCTTTTTCTCTCTATAAAATATCAACATATTTTATCTATATCGAAATATGACTGCATATGACAAGATTCTTACCTACATTTTTACTTACCTTTACGACCAATTATATTTGACATAATACTTACTCACGGTAAGAGAAAGTTACCCTAGCAAGAAAACTCATGAAGCTCTCACGAGGTCGGTTATATTAAATCAAAATCAACAACCGCTGACACAATGATGTTGAAGACACGCTTGCCATTTTAACATGTTTTAGCCAGTAAATTTTTGCATCGAAGGACATTTGGTTAAAATGTAACGGATAAAAAAAATGATGTCATATATGTTAAACAAAATTGTATCATCAATGTGAAATTTAACGGTGTCATCATTGTGAAATTAAAGGTGTCATCATTGTAAATTTAAATGGTTTCATCATTGTAAACTTAATGTTGTCATATATTGTAGGAACCACAGCAAGTTATTCATCAGAAGCTGTAACAATTGGGTCCGTGGTTGGTAGTCACCGTACAGATGCTGCGCTGTCTGGTAAATTAAATCAAAATTAAAAGACAAGATTGCCGGTAAAATGTTCATCGAAGGACATGTGGTTTAAATGGAACGGATAAAACAAGTTTAAAACTTAATGTAATAATTGTAAAACTGATTGGTGTCATCACCGTGAAATAAACGGTGTCATTGTTGAATTAAACGATGCCATTTAAATTGTTTCATCATTGTAACATTAACCATGGAAGTTCGTTTGTCATGTTTTGGAATTTTGGTCAGATTTTCGGAATCCTCTGATTTTATCCATTATTCTGAATGCCTTAAAAAATTTTGCCCGGTGACCCCCATTTTTCTTTTTATAATTCTTTTACATGTATAATGATAAGCTGTCTGTATAAGTCTTATAAAATTTTAATTATATTTTAATACTTTTTGAGGACTTTTTAAACTTGTCAATGATAAAGCTATGAAAAGTCAAGAGAGAAAAATTTCCCGGCAAAATTTCAATGGCTAATATTTCGAAAACAAGCACGGTAACCTATGTATTGTTTTGCTCTTTTTGATTCCTTTATTAATGCCCTATCAATATATGCTAGAGTTTTGAAAAGTTAATTACTTTGAAACTGAGAAGCCAACTCCCTTAAACGGTTTCATCAATGTAAACTAAATGGTTTCATCATTGTAAACTAAATGGTGTCATTGTAGGAAACACAGGAAGTTATTCATCAGAAGCTGTAACCATTGGGTCCTTGGTTGGTAAAGATACTGCGCTGTCTGGTAAATTAAATCAAAATCAAAAGACACGCTTACCATTTCATCTTGTATTAGCCGGTAAAATTTTGCATGGAAGGACATATTACAAAAATGCAATACTGTGTGAACATAAATAATCTTTCGATAAGATTATGATTTTTGTTAAGATTGTCGTTATACTTTATTGCTAGATAATAACAGTTTGACAAAATCATTCAATACTTAGATTGGAACAAATCTAGTCAAGATCGAAGGGCTGTTTACTGAGATAAATTACAAATATTTCTCATGCATGTCATGTCATTAACCCAAGATATCGACAGCCAAAACATGTATCAGTGGTATCCAAAGTGCAAAACGAGTTGCAGTGGAACCGATTTTCAGAGATCACTTAAGGGAGAGCAAAACAGTGGTCTCTTAAAAGACAGGTGGTCTTTAAATACAGGTTCAACTTATATGAAATGTACTACAGAGGAACTAAAATTAATGGTATTACAACACATGCAGGTTGTTGCTTAATACAGATGGTCTTTTGAGCAGGTTTGACTGTATATGTACATTGCATGAAGTTACACTTCCTGCTATTGTGGTCTGCTCGGTGGTAGTAAATCAATAAAACGATGGAAGTATGCTTCTTTTTTTTTTTTTATAAATGTCACTTTGAATAATTTGAATTTCCCTTCGATATTTACTTGTCACTTTACTATCAATTTTTGGGGTTAGAATTTAAAACTTAATGTCATAATTGTAAAACAAAATTGTATCATCATTGTAAAACTGATTGGTGTCATCATTGATCATTATTGTGAAATTAAACGGTATCATCATTGTGAACTAAATGTTGTCATATATTGTAGGAAACACAGGAAGTCATTCATCAGAATCTGTAACAATTGGGTCCATGGTTGGTACAGAACAGCTGTCTGGTAAATTTAATCAAAATCAAAATCAAAAGACACGCTTACCATTTCATCTTGTATTAGCCGGTAAAAATATGCATGGAAGGACATATTACAAAATTGCAATACCGCGTGAACATAGAACTTCTTTCGATAAAATTATGATTTTTTGTTAAGATTGTCGTTATACTTTATTGCTAGATAATACCAGTTTGACAAAATCATTCAAAACTTCGATTAGAACAACTCTAGTCAAGATCGAAGGACTGTTTACTGAGATTATCGAAGAAGAAAAAATACAAATATTTCTCATGCATGTCATGTCATCAACCCAAGATATCGACAGCCAGAACATGTATCAGTGGTATCCAAAGTGCAAAACCAGTTGCAGTGGAACCTGTTTTCAGAGATCACTTAAGGGAGAGCAAAACAGTGGTCTCTTAAAAGACCGGTGGTATTTAAATACAGGTTCAACTTATATGAAATGTACTACAGAGGATGTAAAATTAATGGTATTACAACACAGGTTGTTGCTTAAGATAAGTGGTCTCTTGAGCAGGTTTGGCTGTATATGTACATTGCACAAATACTTCCTGATATTGTGGTCTAGTCGGTGCGCGGTAGTAGATCAATAAAACGATGGAAGTATTTTTTTTTTTTATAAATTTGAATACTTTAAATTTCCCTTCGATATTGAACAGCTAGGCATTTACCCGTAATTTTACAATCAATTTTTTGGGATAGAATGTAACGGATAAACGAAAAGTTTTAAACTTTAATAATGTCATATTGTAAAACAAAATGGTATCATTATTGTAAAACTAAATGGTGTCATCATTGGAAAAAATCTATGGTGTCATATATTGTAGGTCTTTCATCAGCAAATAGAGAAACAGAAAGCGACTCATCAAAAGCTGTCACTATTGGGGCCGTCGTTGGTACAGTGGCTGCGCTGTCTGGATTGGTGGCAGCTGCCACGTTTCTGCGTCGCAAATGCAAGAAAAACGCTAGTGTATCTGATGATACTTCAGATATTTCTAGTAATGTTAGCAGTGATCAGGATGACAAACTCTTTTTTCCAAGAATGTTTGAGACAAATGTGGCGTCCAGCAGACCGCCTCAGAAGACAGCCGTTTGAATTCCAAGATATCTAAGAAAAGGATATAATCGAACTTTCATTTTCAATGTTAATTCTTCGATTCCATTTTCAAACAGTCTCTGTATCTGTTATCTCAACGGAACGACAAACTTTTATTTGAAGTGTGAGATCCAATAATAAAACCAAAAATACATCCGGAATAGTGTAAATATCCTTAAAGAAATTTATAATGCGAACTGTCATAAACCAATGATAAGAAAAATAAAAGTTTGCATGTATGTTCCTCTGACTTTCTAGACTTGAACTTGAAGTATCCGGCTTTCTCGAAAAACTGTATGAAAAACATGTATAATGCAATTCTTATGGTAGTGAAAGAATCGTTTGCGGATTATGAATTTCAATATATCAATTTGTGTCTATCTCTAGTGTGTGACATGTGTAGTTATAGAAAAAAGTCTATTATTGACTTCACTTTGTTAAAATGTTCTGTATATTCTTTTTACATACGAGTTGTATTTTGAATAATGCCATCATTGAACAAGAGAACCAGTGCACATGCTGAAATGTCTCGCCTTCTCTACTAATCATTGATATTATGTTGATAGTCCTAGATATAAAGCTTTGCTACAACTATCACATAAACTTAAAATGATCCAAGAAAAATACGTCAAGGTCATATAAACCAATTAAGAAATACATGTATACCTTACAATCATTCAATACAATAAATATAGTTGATCTAATGCTTATAATTTCTAATAAACAGACTTATCCAAGAAAACTAAACATTGACCTATGAACCATGAAAATGAGGTCAAGGTCAGATGAACCACGCAAGGCAGTCAAGTGCAGCTTACTATCCTTCCATACAAAAAACACAGTTGACATTTTTTTTTATACTTTTAGAACCAGATGCTCCGCAGAGCGCCGCTTTATACGACCGCAGAGGTCGAACCCTAGACGGTTGGGGCAAGTAGGGACACAACATTCAAGCTGGATTCAGCTCTGAATTTGGATTGTGATTAAATAGTTGACACAGCATAGGTTTCTGAAACAGAATGAATGTGGACTAATGAACATAAAACATTTTTTTTTGGCTTTGAGCAATTCACTTTGCTGTTGAATATTAATCCTCTCAAAAAAATGTTTGAAGAAATTTTCTTTAAATTTCTGAAATCTGAAATGAGAAAAATTGACCCCTCCTTTTTTTCACCTCCCCTTTCCCTTATTCCAAAACTGATCTTAATTCAAATTCCTAGTGGAGTTTGCAACTCTAACTACTCATCTAAATACATCATAAAATATTAAAATATAAAAAAAGTACTTGTAATCACTGAATGGTAAAGATTGTTTTAATTTATTAGTTGGTAGTAAAAGTGAATATTGCATTGTATATTGTATATAGCATTGATTTGTGTTGATTCAACTACTATTATGGACAAAGAAAGATAACTGCAATTTTCAAAGAATATTTCATAAAGCATTGGTTTAAGGTGATTCAACAACCATTCTGGAAAAAGACAGATAACTCCAATTTATTGTCTTGAAACTACGAAAATACTTTGGTCCCTTTTTGGCCCTTTACTCCTAGACTGTTTGCCCC
This sequence comes from Mytilus galloprovincialis, assembly GCF_965363235.1. NCBI lineage: Eukaryota > Metazoa > Mollusca > Bivalvia > Mytilida > Mytilidae > Mytilus > Mytilus galloprovincialis. The sequence goes on along the minus strand of NC_134847.1, from coordinate 26,902,092 downwards.
ATAACCCTTAAAATATATCCCAACCCTCTACTTATGGTATTTAACATTGTGGTACAATTTCAGAACAATTGAAATACTTATACACAACTTATTGTCCTGACACCAGATAAATGCTTGTTTTTGGACCTTCGGGCCCCTAATTCCTAAACCTTAAGGACCATAACCCCAGTTGTTGTATATATATATATATATATATATATACAACTCGTCTAAACATCAACCCAACAATGTTAGATCTGTAAATTTGCTTTCGCAAATTTTTGGTTCTTCCCTCGCCGGGATTCGAACCCATGCTACTGTGATATCGTGACACCAAATCGCCCGCTAGACCACACGACCACCTGGGCTCTATATACAACTCGTCTAAACATCGGCCAAACAATTTTAGATCTGTAAATTTGCAAAAATTTGGTTCTTCCCTCGCCGGGATTAGAACTCATGCAACCGAGATATCGCGACATCAAATCGCCTGCACTGTACCCGACGCTTTTTTTTTCTCTTGATAAAGTTGTATTCAAATATGTACAATGAAAATTCACCAGACAGTACCTTGTATCACAAACAGACAGTTACATACCTATTAGTTTAATTATATATACAACTCGTCTAAACACCAGCCCTACGATGCTAGATCTGTAAATTTGCTTTCGCATTATTTTTTTTGTTCTTCCCTCACTAGGATTCGAACTCATGCTACTGAGATATTATGACACCAAATCGCCTGCACTGTATCCGACGCGCTAGACCACTCGACCACATTGGCTTCACAATAATATAGCTTTCGTTGGCCGGGTGTTACCTTTCGTTGTCAGTTTTAATCTAGTGTCTGTGATCCGATGGATAGATATGTTGTAGAGTTGTCACTGGTTCAGACGTACTTTTATGTTCTAATTCGTAACCTCAACCGAACATAAAACATTTATCAATATAATACAAAACTCTCAATTGGGAGTAGCCACTTGCAAAAGTCAAGTGCATTTTATTCAGATAATAAATACACGTAATTCATTTAATACCAATGAGTATTGTGATAAATTAATTGTCTGTCTCTGACTAGCACATCAATGTTTGCGACCCATCCTGGACTATCAACCTGTAAATAAATATTTTTTTATAATTATTTATTTAGAAAAAAGCCTCTGGAACACTTGACTGCAATGACTCGAATGACTTGAACTACCTTAAAACCACCCGTGCATGAAATGTTACCCGCATTCCTTATATATCCAATCATACAGACCTATCTATAAATAGCATACACACGTGTACCTTACCAAACAAAACAAACTTGCATCGATATATGTACAACTTTGATAAATATAAATATATACACATGGAAAAAAGTATTGCAACACCAAATTGAAATTGAAATTAAAAAAACACTTTTTATTTTTTTGTGATATAATTTGGTAAAATAGAACTACTTAAACATTATTCAAGTATCACCTGAGTTTAATCAATAAATATCGACTCGGTAAGTTTTATCTGCACATGCAGCTACTGTACCCGTAAACAGCAAAACAGGTGTTTTCATCCTCATTGTTTTCAACACTTTAAATAACCAAAATTTTAAAGTTATGTGATTGACACCTTGTAATGGGTCATCGACAACTCTTAACTGCAGCAAGATGACAGATTATCAGCATGAGTGAAGCAGGAGGTCGCTGTAATAACTGCACGTATTGTTGGTCATCACCATTCCACTAGAAGTCGTTTTGAGAATTAAAAATGGCACTAAACGATGTTAAAGACCTTCCGAAATAAAGAAGACCCTCTATACCATTTGCTAGGGAAAATCAAGCATAAAAAAGGTTGGTCAGAAGGAAACCCCTTGCATACAATACAATCCAAAAAAGAGAGTGTTTGGCATACAGGGACCTTTTAACAAGAACTGTTCGAGATTGACTCACCGCTACTGGTTATCGTGCGATAAGACCATTTCGGAGACCTTTGTTCACGAACAGACACACAGTTTTCCGTATCCAATGTAGTGCAGAGCTCGCTAAAATTGAAAATTAGCATCATGGAGGAAGATTCATTGTTCCAATGGAATTCGGGTCATCTTCCGTGGACGGATCGTAGCCCAGATTTGAACCATATCGAGCATATATGGGACACTTTTGGGCGGGAAGTGCGCGAAAGGACACCCCAGTTCAAACACATCATGAAATAAACAATGCCCTTCATCAGAAATGGTTGCTGCTACCTTAGCAACAAATTAGTCGATTTTTGGCAGGAATCAGAAGACGTTAAGATGCGGTTATCCGTTTGAATGGAGGCTGCGCACAAAGTACTAATTCTTTGGCGTATAACGATCAACCATGATGTGAACAGTCATCTGAAGATTAATTTTGAAATGTCTGACATTGTAAAGTTCGACTACAGTCAAAGTTGTAAAATGCATTTTTTTGTACAAAAAACGCTTCATTTTGTTATTAAAATTGTGGTTATATAAATCATTTTTTTTTAAACATTTTTTGTTCGTTTCAATGCCAATGTTATCATAAACTATGTTTCAATAATATTATACAAATATCTTATTATATATCATCCAAAAAAAGAGGCTGATTTTTCAATATTTGAAAAATCAAGGTGTTGCAATACTTTTTGCCATGTGTATATATTACATTAATTTGTAGGATCCTTTACTATAGAGAATTTAGCTGATCTGTAACAATAACATCTTCATGCCTTATATATCATGTACTGTAGTACGCCGCTAGATTAAAACTGACGAGGAAAGGTAACACACGGCCAGCGAAAGCTCTTTTTTTGAGAGCCCAAGGTGGTTGTGTGGTCTCGCTGGACGGCTGCAGTGCAGGCGATTTGGTGTAACGATATCACAGTAGCATGGGTTCGAATCCCGGCGAGGGAAGAACCAAAAAATTTGCGTAAGCAAATTTACAGATCTAACAATGTTGGGTTGATGTTTAGACGAGTTGTATATATATATATATGAAAAACAGACCAAAACATAAAAACTTAAATATAACCACTGAACCATAAAAATGCGGTCAAGGTAGATGACACTTGCCATGCAGCTAGACATGTACACCTTACAATTATTCTATACACCAAATATAATAGATTTATAAGAATAAGCCAATACAATGCTTCGATGAGCGCAGCCTGATACGACCGCAGAGGTTGAACCCTGAATAGTTGTGGCAAATTTGGACAATATTCAGACTATTCAAGCTTGATTGTGATCACATTTTTTGACAAAGTATAGGTTTTCTGACACAAAATAAATGTCAAGATCTTACAAATATTTTGCACAATACTGTTCAATTAATGATTCTTCTTGAAAATTGAAAAAAAAATTGAACTCCGTCCTTGGGGCAATTACCACACACTCAAACCCAGCCTTTCCTTTGTAGTGCGATTTCAGAATGATCCATATTCTTAAGCACGAGTTATTGTCAAGAAACTAGAAAAATGCTTGTTTTTTGGCCCCCCAATTCCCGCATAAATTAGGCAATTACCCCCCGAACTCAATCCCAGACTTCCTTATGTGAATAGAACCTTGTGGTACAATGCAAGAGAAATCCATACACTTACACACAAGATATTGTCCAGAAACTACAAAAATGCTAGTTTTTTTGGCACCATAACCCCAAACAGGAATCCAAACCTTCTATTTGTGGTACAATTGAAATACTTATACACAAGTTAATATACTGAAAGTAGAAAAATGTTTGTTTGGGCCTTTAATTCCAAAACGGTTGGGACCATCATCCCCAAAAGTAATCCCAACCTTCCTTTTGTGGTATTGAACCTTCTTATTAAATTTCATAAAGATCCATTCACTTAAATTAAAATAATTGTCTGGACAAAATCATGCCATTATACGATCCCAAATTTTTTTTTGCGGTCGTATAACGGACCAAAACACAACCAGATGCTCTGCAGGGCGCAGCTTTATACGACCGCAGAGTTCGAACCCTGAACAGTTGGGGCAAGTATGGACACAACATTCAAGCTTGATACAGCTCTGAATTTGGATTGTGATTAAATAGTTGACACAACATAGGTTTCTGACACAGAATGAATGTGGTCTAAGAACTTAAAATTAACACTTAAATTTTTTTTAAATTGGACATTTTCCTATTATGGTCCAATGTCCAAAATCTAAATACATGGTTAGATTCAGCATATCAAAGAACCCAAAGGAATCAGGTTTTGATGAAATCAAATAAAGTTTAATTTTGGACCCTTTAGACCTTAATGTGGACCAATTTGATAACCGGGCCCAAATATCAAAAATCTAAATACATGGTTAGATTCAGCATATATCAAAGAACCCCATATATTCATTTTTTGTTGAAATCAAACAAAGTTTAATTTCGACCAACTTGCTCCCCAAGGGTGACTGGGGAATAGAAATATGGTCACTTGATCTTCTCCCGACCGGCAGTAAAACGCTTGCTGAAGTGGGGCGTCCGTTTGGCTGTGCGGGATGTATCAAGTTCGCAGTCACGTCCGGTCGGAATGGGGACGTTAAATCCGATGTCTCGTGTAAAGAGAGTGCCACGCTCTTTGCACGTTAAGAACCCTTGCAACAACTCTTTGAGGGGTCCGTAGGTGGCCTGTTGCAAGGCAAAATTTCTGTCCCTATTCAATATACCTTCATTTTCCAGTGGCAGTCCAAATTTCCCCGACCATCATCCCAGATGACCTCTATTGTGACAAGACCTACCTATTGTATTTATTGTGAACTTGTTCTCGTCCTGAATATGCATGAAATATTTGCCACTGGACGTTAAGCAACCAACAAACAATCAATCAATCAATCAATCGACCAACTTGAAAACTGGGCCTATAATCAAAAATCTAAATACACATGTTTAGATTTAGTATATCAAAGAACCGCAGGGATTCAATTTTTGTTGATATCAAACAAAGTTTAATTTTGGGACCACGATTTGGACCAACTTGAAAACTAGCCCAATAAGCAAAAATCTTAATACATGTTTAGATTCAGCATATCAAAGAACCCCAATGATTCAAATTTTGTTGAAATCAAACAAAGATTAATTTTGGACCCCGATTTGGACAAACTTGAAAACTGGGCCCATAATCAAAAATCTAAGTACATGTTAAGTTTCAGCATATCAAAGAACCCCAAGATTTCAATTTTTGTTAATATCAAACTTAGTTTAGTTTTGGACCCTTTGGAACTTAATGTAGACCAATTTGAAAACAGGACCAAAAATTAAGAATCCACAGTAAAACTCCAATTATTCAATTTTTGATGAAATCAAACAAAGTTTAATGTTGGACCCTTTGGGCCCCCAATTCCTAAACTGTTGGGACCAAAACTCCCAAAATCAATCACAACCTTCCTTTTATGGTCATAAACCTAGTGTTTTAATTTCATAGATTCTATTTAATTATACTAAGGTAATGGTGCGAAAACCAAAAAAAAATGCTTATTTGGGACCCTTTTTCCTAAACTGTTGGGACCAAAACTCCCAACCTTCCTTTTGTGTTCATAAACCTTGTGTTTAAATTTCATAGATTTCTATTAACTTATACTAAAGTTATTGTGCGAAAACCAAGAAAAATGCTTATTTGGCCCCTAATTCCTAAACTGTTGGGGCAAAAACTCCCAAAATCAATCCCAACCTTCTGTTTGTGGTCATAAATAAACCTTGTGTTTAAATTTTATAGATTTATATTTACTAAAGTTGTAGTGCGAAAACTAATGTGTCTTCGGATGATGACGACGATATATGACTGCAAAAAAATTATGCAGTCGTATATAAACTGAACTATAACAATTGAACCATGAAAAGGAGGTCAAAGTCAGGTGAGACCTGCACACATTATCCTTCCATACACCAAATAAACTAGACCATTTTGCATATAGTATCTGAGATGTGGACTTAACCTCGACTGATCCATGAAATGAGGTAGAGGTTCAAACACATACCAAATATCATTATCTAGAGAAAAATTAGCATTACAAAAAATATAAACCTTTTTTCAAGTACTGTAATACTGAACCATGAAAATAAGGTCAAGGGACTATGGATATGCCACCGACAGAAACTTCGTAACATAAGGCAATATATACAAAGTATGAACCATCCAGAGCTTGAACCTCCTAATATATAAAGCTTTTTTGCCCACACTGCCGGATGACCATCCCTATGTCCAGCTTTCTGGTGACAAAAGTTGACTTGATAATAAAACCATTAAATTAATTTCTCATTTTCTTGGAGATTGTTGTACATGCAATTTAAATTGGATACAAAAATGTGTGCAAAGCACCTTTCTTGAGTATACAAGTACGTTCATAACAGTAATTTAAATAAAAAGAACCTACTGTTATACATTTTTTTTAATTGTCAATTCAAACAAGCTAAAAGTGACACCACCCAAATTGAAACTTAATTGGTGTAATGGTAATAAATATATGTTAGAATTCCTTTTCCATTTGGTGGAAGTAAACTAAAGTGAGATTAGAAACCAATTTTGGGAAGTTTGTACATACCAAGGTAAAATTAAATGCTCCCTCCTCTACAGCATACAAAATCCATCACATTGACCAATAAACCATAGAAATGAGGTCAAACAAACAAGACCTGCCAATGTAATATTTTCACACAAAATAAGACTGAACTCAATACATTATTTCAGACTCCAAATATTTTATTGTTGAAACCATGATTTCATCATCCTGTTTATAGACCATTGTTGGAATTTTTACAAGTGTAGCAGGAACTCTACATTCTTCCTCTTCAGTAGTATAAATACAGTCTGCACGGTTTGCCACTATTCCTTTGCCCCAGACAAGTAAAATTTCATTTGGACTAGCAAGTTGTTGCAAAATTTTGTTTGGACCAAAAAGAAAAATGTCAAATTACTGGTCTTCAGACTTGTTGAAAAAGTTTTTGCTGCAGACTGCAAATACCCTACCAAGCAGCTTATTTTGCCATGGGTTAATGTTTTGTTTGCTTAGTGGTTTTCATTCTCCCTTGATGTTCAATATTTGAGAATTTAGTTCTCACAGAATGGTATAAATGCATTTAAAGGATGACAATGTGACTGCTTATTTGGTTTGGATGCTGTCAATCTGATCTGCAGAAAAGTTCAGTTGCAGACATTTTTATTATCAAGTTTTCTGTATATTGATACTATTGAATATCAGCTGGAAGTCAATAAATAGAGATTTTTGTTAAATGACCACAGTGATCAAATTCATATATTAAATAAGATAAAATCTGTGTTTTTATGTGTGGCATAAACAACCGTTTTCTTTTTTAAACAGCAAACTTGAAGAGAAATTGTTCTAATCAAACATATCCAACATCACAAAGCAGTGATAAATAATTTCTAATTTTTGGAAAGAGCTCAATACTCTATATAAAAGCAAGGACAAGTAAAAAGATATGTAGGCAACAAGTATGATCTAATTGTGGACTTAAAAATATTCTATCAAAAACCTTAACCAATTCTTTTGTATCTCGTTCTACACAAGTTGTGTTCTATTTACACAGACATAATCATGTGCAATGTAGATTTTGTAATTGTAACTTGATATACATTTTTAAAATATAAGATACAAATTCTTCCATTTTTTTTTATTTGATGCAGTCTCTAACAGTTTATTTGGCTGCCATTCTGCGATCTCTCTCTTCAGCAATACTCAATTTGACACCTTTACCACGTGGAAGTGACACATATGGTTTGTTTCCTTTTCCGATGATGAAAACGTAACTTAATCTGAAAATATATAGCATACATGTGTAGTGTAAATTGAAAAACATCAAATAACAAATTCCAATACTTTTTTATACAGCAAACAGTAATTGTAAACTTCTACATGTCATTTGATCTCTGGTGGTGTGTTGCATCATAAGCAATCTTACCAAATCTGATTTTTTTTAAATACAGGGTGGTTCTGATTATGCATCAATTACTTTTAAAGAACATATATTGCAGCAACAAAAAATAAGAAGAATTGTTCCCCATATGGTCTTCTTCCTCAGTAACTGCCACATAGTAGCTATGAGAAAGTGATGGAATATATGGGGTTCAGACCTGTACAGAGCAGTCCAAGCCTGGGTTTATATCCAATGTTGTGGAACGGGAATATGCATCAAGTCCTTGTGAGACATTCAGCTCCCATATGCCACAAAGACAGAGCCTAGCATGGTTTGACAGAAATCAATATGCCAGGATATCAACATTGGGAAATACAAATAATTCACGAAGTTTTATAATAGTAACATTGTACAATGTTGTATCTGTTCATATCTAGAATTTTACATTCTTGTGTGCATAAATTGTATTTCACAAACAAATTATTAACATTAGAACTCTTGTTAGACACACTGATATTGATGTGTTCCATTACCATTGTTTTGAATATTCAATTGAAATACCGAGTTTTTAAGATATCTCACTCTTTTTTATTCCCCTTAAACTTGACAAACATAATGTGTATTCTTTCTTGTGATAGAACATACAAAAGAAACAATTAAATCCTTTAAACTTCGGTATTGATTCTATTGATTTACTTTAAATATTTCTTTTTATTTCAATACCATTAATTTACACATTTAAGATATGAATATTTAAATAATGTTACTTTATTATTATTGTCAAAACAGTTATCTTACCTGGTAGCAAAACTATGTCCTAAAGAATCTTTAATGTGAACAATGTCGAATGATCCTGGATGTCTTTCTCTGTGCTGAATAACTCCAACTCTTCCCAAATTATGGCCTCCAGTTATCATACAGAGATTTCCTGTAAAGAAATATTCATTACTCACTAGCAGATATTTGAGTTAGAAACACTACCTTAAAAGACCATGTTTACTTTCTGAATAGACAATATTCAAACAATGCAAATATTGTTCCCCATATGGTCTTCTTCCTCGGTAACTGCCACATAGTAGCTATGAGAAAGTGATGGAATATATGGGGTTCAGGTTAAAACCTGGGTTTATATCCAATGTTGTGGAACGGGAATATGCATCAAGTCCTTGAGAGACATTCAGCTCCCATACGCCACAAAGACAGAGCCAAGCATATTCTGACAAAAGCCAGACACGCAAGGATGTCAACATTGGGGTTAATCTAAAGCTCTGAAGGGTTCAAACTTGCAAGACCTATAATTTTTTTTATACCTTTAAAACCAGATGCTCCGCAGGGCGTAGCTTTATACGACCGCAGAGGTTGAACCCTGAACGGTTGGGGCAAGTATGGACACAACATTCAAGCTGGATTCAGCTCTAAATTTGGATTGTGATTAAATAGTTGACACAGCATAGGTTTCTGACACAGAATGAATGTGTTCTAATGAACTTTAAATTTTTGTTTTCTCTGAGAGCAATTCACTATGCTGTTGAATATTAATCCTCTCAAAAAAATGTTTGAAGAAATTTTCTTTTTATTTATGAAATTTCAAATGAGAAAAATTGAACGCAATTTTTTTAATCACATCCCCCTTTCCCTTATTCCAAAACTAATCTCAATTAAAATTTCTAATGGAGTTTGCAACAATAACTACTCATTTAAATACATCATAAAATATTAAGATGTAAAAAAACTGCTTGTTATCACTGAATGGTAAAGATTATTTTAATTTATCAGTTGGTAGTAAAAAGTGAATATACATTGTATATTGTATATAACAAAGATTTAAGTTGATTCTGGACAAAGAAAGATAACTCCAATTGAAAAAATTCTTGCTATTGCACAATATAGTGAAATTAGATATTTCTTGCTTACTATTCTGGACAAAGAAAGATAACTCTAATTAAAAAAAATAATTTGCTATTTCACAATATTGTGCAATTAAATATTTCTTGCCATTGCGCAATACTGTGCAATTGAAAAGACTTGCTATTGCACAATACTTAATACAATAATTTAAGGTCCTGATTCGGACCAACTGGAAAACTGGGCCCATGATAAAAAATCTAAGTACATGTTTGGATTCAGCATAACAAAAAACCCCAAGATTTCAATTTTTGTTAAAATCAAACTAAGTTTAATTTTGGACCCTTTGGACTTTAATGAAGACCAATTTGAAAACAGGACCAAAAATGAAGAATCTACATACACAGTTAGATTTGGCATATCAAAGAACCCCATTTATTCAATTTTTGATGAAATCAAACAAAGTTTAATTTTGGACCCCGATTTAGACCAACTTGAAAACTGGGCCAATAATCAAGAATCTAAGTACATTTTTAGATTCAGCAAATCAAAGAACCTAACCGATTCATTTTTTGTCAAAATCAAACTAAGTTTAATTTTGGACCCTTTGGACCTTAATGTAGACCAATATGAAAACGGGACCAAAAGTTAAGAATCTACATACACAGTTAGATTCAGCATATCAAAGAACCCCAATTATTCAATTTTGATGAAATCAAACAAAGTTTAATTTTGGACCCTTTGGGCCCCTTATTCCTAAACTGTTGGGACCAAAACTCCCAAAATCAATACCAACCTTCCTTTCATGGTCATAAACCTTGTGTTTAAATTTCATAGATTTCTATTTACTTATACTAATGTTATGGTGCAAAAACCAAGAAAAATGCTTATTTGGGTCCCTTTTTGGCCCCTTATTCCTAAACTCTTGGGACCTAAACTCCCAAAATCAATACCAACCTTCCTTTTGTGGTCATAAACATTGTGTTTAAATTTCATTGATTTCTATTTACTTAAACTAAAGTTATTGTGCGAAAACCAAGAATAATGCTTATTTGGGCCCTTTTTTGGCCCCTTATTCCTAAACTGTTGAAACCAAAACTCCCAAAATCAATCCCAACCTTTCTTTTGTAGTCATAAACCTTGTGTCAAAATTTCATAGATTTCTATTAACTTAAACTAAAGTTATAGTGCGAAAACCAAGAAAATGCTTATTTGGGCCCTTTTTGGCCCCTAATTCCTAAAATGTTGGGACCAAAACTCCCAAAATCAATACCAACCTTCCTTTTGTGGTCAAAAACCTTGTGTTAAAATTTCATAGATTTCTATTCACTTTTACTAAAGTTAGAGTGCGAAAACTAAAAGTATTCGGACGACGACGACGCCGACGTGATAGCAATATACGACGAAAAAATTTTCAAATTTTGCGGTCGTATAAAAATGATGGTTCATGGCAACATTGCGCTAAATAAATAAGGTTACCACATATGATTTTGTCTGCTTATTTGGTGTCTCTAATAACTGCAGTACAACAAGGTTTAAGAAAATTTACATTTTGTCCAACCATTCTCAATCATAAATACAATATAAAAGAATAAACCACACAACTAACACAAAACTTGAGGCAATAACAAAATCATTTCTGTTTGCTAATCAATATAAAGCACAATACTAGCAAGAAAAATATTTGCAAACGAGGACAGAGATACAAGAAATATTAAATGTATTCTTTTTTGGAAATCACACTTTTCACCAGATGCTAAGAAATATCTCTCATCAGTTAGGTTGTGATTTAAAGCGCCTTTCAAGGTGGGACAAAGATATAATTATGTAATTGATTGTTTTGAACATTATGGTACATAATGTGCAAATATTTTGATATATATATTTTGTTGCTTGTTCCCCATATGGTCTTCTTCCTCGGTAACTGCCACATAGTAGCTATGAGAAAGTGATGGAATATATGGGGTTCAGGTTAAAACCGGAGTTAATTTCCAATGTTGTGGAACGGGAATATGCATCAAGTCCTTGTGAGACATTCAGCTCCCATATGCCACAAAGACAGAGCCTAGCATGGTTTGACAGAAATCAATATGCCAGGATATCAACATTGGGAAATACAAATAATTCACGAAGTTGCATTGCATATTATATCTATCGGAGTTTGCCATCCCTTAAGGATTTCTATTAATATTAAAGAATAATCCAACCCAAACTTGAAGCACAAAAGCCAATCAAAATAAAACTTGCCCATCCGCTAACCCTACCTACCATAATTTTTAAGTATATCCAAATGTGTGTGTTTTTTTTTTTAAAGTCATTTTTGAACCTCTTTACAAAAGTCAAAAACATTTAAAGAAGTTTATTTGCTCACCTACTTTATCAAATTTTGTTCATATAAATTTATTTCAGTTTGCTCTATGAAAAGACCTATGAGATGTAATAGTAAGCAAACAACCAAATGTTCTTTTGTGCGTCTTCTTAATATATTTCATGAGCACTTTTCAACATTGTGGACTAGACCATTATTAATTCAACTTGTATTGGTGTCACCCCATGATCATTTTTAATTTTAAATATTATGGGTAAGAATGGTCTTATGTCAGGTTCTACGACTTTCAACATCTCTAAAATGATGCATAACTATAACTTTGCCATACATTGTTTTGAACATGACATACTGATGTGCAAATATTCTGATATATATTGAAGTTGTTTGTTCCCCATATGGTCTTCTTCCTCAGTAACTGCCACATAGTAGCTATGAGAAAGTGATGGAATATATGGGGTTCAGGTTAAAACCGGAGTTAATTTCCAATGTTGTGGAACGGGAATATGCATCAAGTCCTTGTGAGACATTCAGCTCCCATATGCCACAAAGACAATGCCTAGCATATTCTGACAAAAGCCAGAAACACCAGGATGTCAACATTGTGAAAAAAATCTAAAGAACTGAAATTAAAAACATGCAAGTGCCGAAATTTTATAAACTTTAAGCAAGTCTGATGCTGCATGGTTTTAATAAATCATATTTACATATATATGTCTATATTTGTCTGTATTGTGTAGACTAGTAAAAATTAATAAGAAAACTAAACATTCTTAATGAATCTGCATGTACAAGTAAGACCCTTACAACTGAATCCAACCTTGAATCAATAGGGCCTTAAACAGAAATTCTTGCATTTCTGCTTACCATACCTACCCTAATACAAGCACTATCAGTTGGGAAGGTTCCACCTGTTTATAGAAGTTAATAACTTTGCAATAAAAAAAACCAACAACATTAGCCTGCCAACCTACCCTTATTTTTTTCATGATGAGGCCATAAAAAAGAATAGGTTTGTTTGCCCAAACCCTACCTACCCAGAAAAAAGCTGCCTACTCAAATTCTTTTATTGTCCGGATTTGAAGAAGTTTTTTTTTTAATCAGATAGGCATGTAGACTAATAAACATCCAATACCTTAATTTCTTAAAAAAAAAAAAAAAAAAAAATGCCTACCTACCTACCCACTGTCTTAACCTTGGGTAGGGTTTGGGCAAACCAAAATATTTTTAATTGTGGCCTGAAAGAGGTTTCTTTATTAAATTTTTGATGGACCTATACAAAAATCATTTTGGTTTCCTCTACCAAAGTCATGAAGAAATGAAAGGGTAGCAAATATGATACAAATGTACAGAATTAAGGAATCTTGACCAGAATCTTTCTTTAATTTTTCATGTGCAACATGATTCAAAATTTAAATTTTCAGATAGAGAACTAATTCATGTACATGTTGACTAATAGGTCACAATTGCAAGGTACAACCGAAACAAATCAATATTTGATGTAATGTTTTCAATCAATTTATTATTTGCCTCACAAGGTGTGAAGAAACAACACCAAATCTTCAAGTTGTGGAACTAATCATCTCTGAAAGGATGATTAACATATACAATGATTATGTGGAAGACGGTTTTAATTGTGATGTGTGCAAATATTTTGACAATGTATTTTTAGTTGTTTGTTCCCCATATGGTCTTCTTCCTCAGTAACTGCCACATAGTAGCTATGAGAAAGTGATGGAATATATGGGGTCCAGACCTGTACAGAGCAGTCCAAGTCTGGGTTTATATCCAATGTTGTGGAACGGGAATATGCATCAAGTCCTTGCGAGACATTCAGCTCCCATACGCCACAAAGACAGAGCCTAGCATATTCTGACAAAAGCCAGAAACGCCAGAATGTCAACATTGGGAATTTTCTTTCCTCAATTTATCAGCATTTTTTTCTTCTAACAAGTTTTATAAGTGTGTGATCATATACCTGAATCAAACTTGATGAAATCTTTAATCTTTCCAGTTGCAATGTCAACCATTATTGTGTCGTTGACTTTGACCAATGGATCTGGATAACGAATTGTACGTCCGTCATGTGTGACAACATAGCAAACTCCCTTCAAAGCTACTCCAACTTTCTTTACACGGCACAGTTTGTACTGAAATACAAGATATATTATATAATGAATAATGTGCAAATATTTCATGCATTTTAAAAATACAGAAAGACCTAAAAAAAAGTTGCATCAATGGATGTCCAAAATACCTGATTTAGCAAGAAGCTGAAAATATGTTTAGAAATTGAATGTTCTCTTTCAGTTTTATTTGGGAATAAAGATTCAACTGTCAGATTAACCTTTTTTTGTGCATTATTTTCAAAGGTGCACATTATCAGTCCTTGTCCATCCCATACCTTGTAAAAATATTTGTATTTTTCTTTAATTACAATCAATTTCTTGCTTGCTAATCTGATTTTCTAATGATATTTTTAGACATCAAGCCTATCTTCATTCAATCAATTGTTATGAAATCAGCTAGATACTGGCCAAGAAATTACCTTTGCTTCTTCAGACTTGATGCGGTGGACAGCAAATCTACCTTTTACATCATACAGAAGACGGAAGTTTTCCTGTGTTTTATCAATGGTAACAACATCTGTAAAATAAGAATAAAACAATTATAAAATCACAATCTCAATTGAGAGAATATAACTGCCTCTTGTTTTGGTTTTATTTATTCCTGGTTTTGTTCAAGCCTTTGGTAATGCTTATTCAGACACAAGTCAGTAAGCGACCGTAGACTGGTATTGATTTTGGCCTCATTTTGACTGAACAAGACAAATTCATTCTTTTCCAGCTTCGATAGGGCCTGGTGTTATAATCAGCTGTTAATATCTTAATTGTCATTGTCATTTGGTTTTGGATGACAATAATTTTTGGGAAAGGATATTGAGATGAACATTTATATCTTAAATTAGGTAATTGTTGAAGACATAACTTAATGGTCCAAGTCTTATAATTTCCTTATAATTAAAAGAGAGGCAAAAGATACCAAAGGAACACTCAAACACATAGTCATAAGTCAATAACAAACTGAAATTTGTATGTAAAGGAAAAGATAAACAAAAGTACAGAATGCACAACTTAGAAAACTAAAGACTGAGCAGCATGAACGGAACCCCAACAACAAGTGAAACTGCGAGCTACTGCTCACTGATGATACCCCTGCCGCAAGTGGATAATATTAATAGTGTAAAAATATGCAAGTGTTCGGTAAACAGGAAGTTGTCGAGTGATAAATCTGAAAACGCATCACACGGTATAGCTGACTTATAAAAATCCTGAAACAAAATTTCAGACATCCTTGTATTGTAGTTCCTGAGAAAAATGTGACGAAAATTTTAAACTTGGTTATCATGTGTAAAACCATACAAGTGTTCGGTAAATAGGAAGTTGTCGAGTGATGAATCTGAAAACGCATCACACGGTATAGCTGACTTATATAAATCCTGAAACCAAATTTCAGAAATCCTTGTATTGTAGTTCCTGAGAAAAATGTGACGAAAATTTTCAACTTGGCTATCATGTGTAAAATCATACAAGTGTTCGGTAAACAGGAAGTTGTCGAGTGATGAATCTGAAAACGCATCACACGGTATAGCTGACTTATATAAATCCTGAAACCAAATTTCAGAAATCCTTGTATTGTAGTTCCTGAGAAAAATGTGATGAAAATTTTCAACTTGGCTTTCTTGTGTAAAATCAGACAAGTGTTCGGTAAACAGGAAGTTGTCAAGTGATGAATCTGAAAACGCATCACACGGTATGGCTGACATATATAAATGTTGATACCAAATTACAGAAAGGGTGGATGTGTAGTTCCTGATAAAAATGTGACGAAAGTTTCATGGGACGGACTGACTGACAGACAGAGGTAAAACAGTATACCCCCCCTTTTTTAAAGCGGGGGTATAATAATAAATAGGGTGTTCTCATAAACCCAAATCTGCTGCACATGTGGCATCCATCTTATAACAAATCAAGTGACAATTCTAAATTTTGGAGAGGGGGATGGGATTGTAGTAATCCCATCTCCCTTTCCAAAAATTAGACTTGTCACTGGATTTGAAATTTGCAGGGGCTCACAGGCCAATGGCCCCTAAAATTGGTGTGGGCTACCATTGCAAAAGTCTTAAGTTCTACCCCTGCGGCACTAGTTGTGACAATTTGAACATATTTGTTGTCTTCTGCGAGACAGATATTCCTCAAGTCTTCCAACTTGCAATTGGGTATGTAACATTTACAATAGGATGATTTCATCTTCACCACTTGGAACTCTTAAACTAATAGCTACACACTAAAAATAAAATCATGATAGATAATACAAGCACTGGATTATTCTATCAAATGGGAGATTAAGAAATGTATGTTCGTTATTAAAACTTTAAACAGCTAGGAAAAGGAAAGTGACCTACAATACTGCCATTCTTTATCAAGCTCATGTATGTAAGGAATCAATAAAACAAGTGGTACAGGTACTATTGGTTTTTTCCGAACATGTATAATAAAAGAATTTAAAATTGAAACATTGACATTTAACCAAAGGATTTTGGTTTGATCCAATTGCTTTTGTTCAAGCCTTTGGTAATGCTTATTCAGACACAAGTCAGTAAGCGACCGTAGACTGGTATTGATTTTGGCCTCATTTTGACTGAACAAGACAAAATAATTCTTTTCCAGCTTCGATAGGGCCTAGTGTACCAATTGTTTATGAAAATTCAATGATAACAGCAATTTATAATCAACTCAAAATGTTCATCAATTCCATTAGAAGACACTATTTTGTTCTTAATAATTTAACCTTTCATTTAGCATACAAGACAAATTATAACTGTTGCAACTTTGCAAACAAACTAATATGCAATTACATGTATTGTGTAAATCTTGGGATTGCTTAACAGTGAAAAGTCATCATCAATTGAAAAATATTTGTCTGATGGAGAAATAGTATATATGTAGAAAAAGTATTCATCTTTCCCAAATTTAACGGACAAATTTCAGAACCATGCAAGTTTATCCTTCTCACCAACTGAAAAAAATATACATTCAATTGTCAAACAAAATGAATGAAGTTACAGGCAATTGCATTGAGTGTGTAGGTAAAGGTAACATATTTGGTTATCTTGCTTTGCTAGCTAACCTGTGAAGTCATTATTAGGTTAGGTAAACTATCCTATACGAGTCAACTAGTCCGACAGATAACCAATCGATCTGTCTGTAGGATAAGACTACTTTGCAAGGAGGGTAGTATACCTTACTTAATAATGACTTCGCGGTTCAGCTCACAAGCAAGCTTACCAAAGATATTCCTTTTATCTGCACACCCAATGTAATCTGCTATAACAGTAAAAATAAATGTGTTATTCTCAGTTAATGAACCCAACATGCTAAAGTACTTAAAAACATGTTACAATGATGTTGCATATAGGTAGTTTGTTCAAGCCTTTGGTAATGCTTATGCAGACACAAGTCAGCAAGCGACCGTAGACTGGTATTGTTTTTGGCCTCATATTGACTGAACAAGACATTATAATCTTTTCCAGCTTCGATAGGGCCTAAATAGCTAGTGTTTGTTTTAATACAGCACTTCATCAATGCAAATTTGTTGATTTCAGGGTTCTCACTAAGGACTTTTGAACCAGTCCGCGGATTTGTCATTTTTGTCAATGGTGTCACAGTATAACAGTAAGAAGATGATATTGTATTGCAATATAACTGATCATTTAAGCCTCCATGACCTGATAGAGCAATAAAGTGACAAGAAATGCAGATTGACATTAAACTGTTGCTATAAAATGTTATGTGTGTTCAGTTTGTACAAAATATTTCAAACTTGATGCACCTTTGGACTCGCCAGTTTTGAAAATGAGGAGTCCAGGACTCTTGGACTGGTCTTAGCGATACCTTTAGCTTATATTTATTTATGAAGGTAAATCCAGAAAAGTGCTTTGTATGTAGGAAATTTATTCATGTTATCTATCTCCTCTTTGTTGCTGGTGTCAGATTTAAATAAATTTTCATGTCTCTGCAATATGGTGCTGGTACTGAATCAGGAAACAGACAACTAATATAATAATTTTACCGAATCCATGACAAGTCGCCCCACTTTTTCACCAACTCGCCCCACTTTAAAAAAAAACGGCCCAACCTGGATCACCAACTCGCCCCACTTGTGAAATGTGTTAAATCCCGTTAATATTACTCCTGAAATCAGAAAACTCGCCCCACTGAATGGAAAACGATAAAATCTAGATTAACATATTATTAACCAGGATGAATGTATTAATGCCAACTCGCCCCACTTATGGAAAAAGATGTTATTCCGTGAATATTACTCCTGCCAACTCGCCCCACTTGAAAGAAAACGATAATATCTAGATTTATATTATATTATTAACCAGGATGAATATAGTAATGCCAACTCGCCCCACTTATGGAAAAAGATGTTATCCCATTGTATATAAGTTAAATTCCGTAAATACTAGATATCATTGAGATGGGAGCCATCTCTGTGGGCCCCGCTGTGAATAATGTGCATTAAAAAATTGTATCTTTACCATAGGACATGGGTTTGTCAACTGAAACCAAAGTTTTTGACCTTGACCTTTGACCTAGGAAGTTGCACATAAATTATGACACACCCTTTGGTGTTGGTTTATATACATGTCAAGTATAAACTTTGAAATGATAACGGTTCTCAAGATATAGTGCGGACACGATCTTTACCATAGGACATGGGGTTGTCAACTGAAACCAAAGTTTTTGACCTTGACCTTTGACCTAGGAAGTTGTACATAATTATGACATACCCTCTGATATTGGTTTATATACATTTCAGGTATAAACTTCAAAATGATAACGGTTCTCAAGATATAGAGTGGACACAATCTTTACCATAGGACATGGGGTTGTCAACTGAAACCAAAGTTTTTGACCTTGACCTTTGACCTAGGAAGTTTTACATACATCATGACACACCCTCTGGTGTTGGTTAAAATGGATGTCAAGTATAAACTTTGAAATCTTAACGGTTCTCAAGATATAGAGCGGACACGATCTTCACCACAGGACACAGGGTTGTCAACTGAAATCAAAGTTTTTGACCTTGACCTTTGACCTAGGAAGTTTTACATACATCATGACACACCCTCTGGTGTTGGTTAAAATGGATGTCAAGTATAAACTTTGAAATCATAACGGTTCTCAAGATATAGAGCGGACACAAAGTTAAAGTGTTACGGACGGACGGACAGACGGACGGACGGACGGACAGACTGATCACTATAGGGCGACCCGCCTTAGTCGGCGGGGCCCTAATTACTCCTGCCAACTCGCCCCACTTATGGAAAAAGATGTTATCCCGTTGTATATAAGTTAAATTCCGTAAATATTACTCCTGCCAACTCGCCCCACTTATGGAAAAAGATGTTATCCCGTTGTATATAAGTTAAATTCCGTAAATATTACTCCTGCCAACTCGCCCCACTTATGGAAAAAGATGTTATCCCGTTGTATATAAGTTAAATTCCGTAAATATTACTCCTGCCAACTCGCCCCACTTATTTGCTATCCCATTGAAAACCTTATAGAAACTTCTTATATTATTCCTTTTTTTTAATATAGCAATAAGAAGTGAGTATTAATATTTCGGTAACGTGAATGTCAACTATTATGATATATTGCATTATGATACAATTAACAGGTTTCATTTCAATTGTTATGCAAATAACTAATCTTAAAAAAATACAGTTATTCTTCAATAATACGAAAATTATTTTTAAGTGGGGCGAGTTTTTATATTTTAATTTTATATCTAAATATTACCGTTTTCCATTAAGTGGGGCGAGTTGGCAGGAGTAATATTAAACATGATTTAACCAATTTCACATGTGGGGCGATTTTTTAAAAAGTGGGGCGAGTTGGTGATCCAGGTTGGGGCGTTTTTTTTTAAAGTGGGGCGAGTTGGTGAAAAAGTGGGGCGACTTGTCCTGCTTCCCTTTTACCACTGTTGATTGACACCTGCAATAATTGAGATATATGTATAACCCAATTAAAAGTGAAGATTTTCATGAATTTGTTAACCTAAATGTCAGACTGTATTTTAAGTTTAACAATTTACCCATAAATCCTGCTGGAAATGTCATATCTGTTCTGACTTTGCCGTCAACTTTGATCAATCTCTGGTGTACGATCTTCTTTACTTCATCGTATGTCAAAGCATACTTTAGTCTGTTTCTAAGAAATACAATCAAGGG
Source organism: Mytilus galloprovincialis (assembly GCF_965363235.1). Taxonomy (NCBI): domain Eukaryota; kingdom Metazoa; phylum Mollusca; class Bivalvia; order Mytilida; family Mytilidae; genus Mytilus; species Mytilus galloprovincialis. The sequence continues at coordinate 26,881,784 of NC_134847.1, read as the reverse complement.
CAGTGACTCCCTTAGTTTGTGAGGACCTGTGCTCGGTCGTGGAGCCTGTATAATGATAAAAAGAACACACAAATATTGAGACATTTTTGTTTTTTTATTTCATAAGCAGTTTTTACCCCTTTGAAAAGAATTTCACTTGTCATAGCATACAGACATCAGGTTATAAGTCTTTTTTTAAGTTTTTTATTAAGCTTTTAGAACAACTTTCACTTTTCCAGTTGATCAAGGTTAGATTGAATTCCGTTGTTTACATTCCTTTTTTTTTAATAAAACTTTTGTAAACAAGTACAACTGAAACAAGTTAAGCACATTGAATTTGGAATCCAGGCTCTTATTCATTTAGTTGTAAAAGCTGAACATTGTTTACTTTAACTAATTATTAATAGTAATTTCTAGATACCTTTCCCTAATTAAAATTGCCATCAGCTGAAGCTGCTCCAGATGATCTGAAAAGTACCTGGTGCATGTGTAGTGTAACGTTCAGTTAGACGTCACGATTTTTGCATAATGTCTAAGATTTTAAAACGCTATTTTAGTTATTTTCCTCTTTAAATATGTTTACGAAAATTATACCAATCGAAAGAGAATCATTTGTAGATTAATTTCATCTGTTTTTTATTCAACATTTGTACATTAACACTTACCCTCCGAATGTTAAAACTCGGCGACGTTTCCGATATTTATACGCGGTATGATAGTTGGACAGCGTAAATTTAGAGCGATCTTGAGTTCTGACTAAATTTGCCACCTTCGCCCGTTTGTTTACACATTTAAAATTAACATAAAATGAAAGCGCGTATTTTAAGCTTTATTTTCGTATAACTTTCTTGAAGATATTATAGCTGTATCAAAATTTTAAATTTAAAAAACAATTTCGTTTAAAATTTTCAATATTAATTTTATAAAAGTAATTGATAAAAGTTATACGTGTAAAAAATTTAAAACTAGCTCTTTCCAAACAGTAACTAGTCAAAAGATGCGAAACAAAAGCGATACTGACTTTACTTCGTTGAAAAAAGGTCACGACCGTCAAAATTTTCTGAAAGTCGATAACGTTCCAGATAAAAATGAATTCGATTTCTGTAGCCGCAGCGCAAATAAATGGCGTGTTTAAATCAGTAGAAGACGCGTGTAAACGTGAAAACATAGGTAATTTAGCACAGTAATATACGGATAAATGTTTCTTTGCTAAAATAAAGAACTTACGGATAACGGTAACATGAATGAACTACGTGAACTATTGATAAACAATACGAAAATCAAGTTTCACTTTCGATTTTACGCAATCCTCTTATGAAGAACTTGTATAAAATAAATATAGTTTCCTAACATCAAATAAACTAGATATTTGTAATGAAACTTGATTAATTATTCGAAAAAAAAACTTCCCACACTGTCGCATAAATTCAAGAAAAAAAGTGATCTAATTTTTATATAATAATGAAATAAAAGGCAATAGAGGGGGATGCATTTTTTTTTTTCAATAACTGTAGGTTCCTTTTCATTGTTTTTCAGATACGTATAATGCTTTCCTGATAAGATATTTAAAATAAAAAAAAGATATTCGAGAGAGAAAAATGAAATTTAATGACAATTTAATATCCTAGCAAGAGGGGTAGGGGATTTTTTTTCACAAAAATGTAGGTTACCTTTTTTTTATTTTTCAGACATAAATTATGCGTTCGTGATTCAGTTACGAGATATTCTTCGGTACGAACAACAAAATATACAAGAAAAGTTACCGAGTCTTCTTAAGAAAGTAAACTCAAGAGTAAAGATACCAAGTAAAATAAGTGATTTGATAAGGAAGATAGAAAACAAGTTTGATAAAGCAAATACAGAAGAATTAAAAGAAAAAGTTTTAAGAGAAGTTCTATTGTTGTCAGAAGATTCAACCGTCATAGGAATTCATTGTTCAAAATTCAGAATTTTTTCAAATAATTTGTATAATTTTGTTTGTGGTCAAGTCACGAATGGTGTTGTATATGAACTTGAAAAGTTTCGTAGCTCAAATAATTATACTTTCACAGAATTAACAAAGTGGGTTCATCATATAGTGGGGCTTAAAAGCGAAACTTTTTCAGAACATGCCATGCGTTACTCCGTTAAATCTTTATTAAAGAATCGTTTAGATATGAGTAGAAAAGGCTATAGCTTTTCGGAACAGTTTTTGAATGAAACCTATACATACCCAACCAGGTGCTCCGCAGGGCGCAGCTTTATACGACCGCAGAGGTCGAACCCTGAACAGTTGGGGCAAGTATGGACAAAACATTCAAGCATGATACAGCTCTGAATTTGGATTGTGATCAAATTTTTGACATTACATGGGTTTTTTTTACACAAAACAAATGCCAAGATTTTACAAATCAATTAAAGATTTCTTCTTCGAACTTTTTAAATCTAAAATTAAATAGTTGACACAGCATAGGTTTCTGACACAGAATGAATGTGGTCTAATGAACTTAAAAGGTTTTTTTTGCCTTTGAGCAAATCACTATGCTGTTGAATATTAATCCTCTCAAAAAAATGTTTGAAGAAATTTTCTTTTTATTTATGAAATCTGAAATGAGAAAAATTTAACCCCCCCCCTTTTTTTTCACATCCCCGTTTCCCTTTTTCAAAACTGATATCAATTCAAATTTCTAATGGAGTTTGCAACAATAACTACTCATTTAAATACATCATAAAATATTAAGATGTAAAAAAACTGCTTGTTATCACTGAATGGTAAAGATTATTTAAATTTATCAGTTGGTAGTAAAAAGTGTATATACATTGTATATTGTATATAACAAAGATTTAAGTTGATTCTGGACAAAGAAAGATAACTCCAATAAAAAAAAATTCTTGCTATTGCACAAATAGGATATTTCTTGCTTACTATTCTGGACAAAGAAAGATAACTCTAATTAAAAAAAAATTTGCTATTTCACAATATTGTGCAATTAGATATTTCTTGCCATTGCACAATACTGTGCAATTGAAAAGACTTGCTATTGCACAATACTTAATATAATAATTTTAGATCCTGATTTGGACCAACTTGAAAACTGGGCCCATAATCAAAAATCTAAGTACATGTTTAGATTCAGCATATCAAAGAGGCCCAAGAATTCAATTTTTGTTAAAATCAAACTTAGTTTAATTTTGGACCCTTTGGACTTTAATGTAGAATTTGAAATTTGAAAACAGGACCAAAAATGAAGAATCTACATACACAGTTAGATTTGGCATATCAAAGAACCCCAAGGATTCAATTTTTGATGAAATCAAACAAAGTTTAATTTTGGACCCTTTGGACCTTAATGTAGACCAATTTGAAAACTGGACCAAAAAAACTTCAATAATCAAGAATCTAAGTACATTTTTAGATTCAACATATCAAAGAACCCAACCGATTCATTTTTTGTCAAAATCAAACTAAGTTTAATTTTGGACCCTTTGGACCTTAATGTAGACCAATTTGAAAACGGGACCAAAAGTTGAGAATCTACATATACAGTTAGATTCGGCATATCAAAGAACCCCAATTATTCAATTTTGATGAAATCAAACAAAGTTTAATTTTGGACCCTTTGGGCCCCTTTTTCCTAAACTGTTGGGACCAAAACTCCCAAAATCAATACCAACCTTCCTTTTATGGTCATAAGCCTTGTGTTTAAATTTCATAGATTTGTATTTACTTATACTAACATTATAGTGCGAAAACCAAGAAAAATGCTTATTTGGGTCCCTTTTTGGCCCCTAATTCCTAATCTGTTGGGTCCTAAACTCCCAAAATAAATACCAACCTTCCTTTTGTGGTCATAAACATTGTGTTTAAATTTCATAGATTTCCATTTACTTAACCTAAGGTTATTGTGCAAAAACCAAGAAAAATGCTTATTTGGGCCCTTTATTGGCCCCTTATTCCTAAACTATTGAAACCAAAACTCCCAAAATCAATCCCAATCTTTCTTTTGTGGTCATAAACCTTGCGTCAAAATTTCATAGATTTCTATTAACTTAAACTAAAGTTATGGTGCGAAAACCAAGAAAATGCTTATTTGGGCCCTTTTTGGCCCCTTATTCCTAAAATGTTGGGACCAAAACTCCCAAAATCAATACCAACCTTCCTTTTATGGTCATAAACCTTGTGTTAAAATTTCATAGATTTCTATTCACTTTTACTAAAGTTAGAGTGCGAAAACTAAAAGTATTCGGACGCCGGACGACGACGACGACGCAGACGCCAACGTGATAGCAATATACGACGAAAATCTTTTCAAAATTTGCGGTCGTATAAAAATGGGTACTAATAAAGCAAGCTCAACAGACAACTTGGCAGAGGGTTGTGAAAATCCTAAGTGTTCGAAACAGAAATTAAAAACAATAAAGTGCTGTCAACAAATTCAAAATTTAAATTACCAACTTCAACATGAAAAAGAAGAAGTTGAAGAAGAACTTACACAAGAATATAAGGAAAATCAGCAATTATCTGATCAACTAAATAAAATCATAAAAGATAAAACAATATCAGACAAAGAACTTTCAGACTTGAAACAAAAATATGAAACTGTTATTAACAAACTTCAAAAGTATAATACTAGGAACATTAACAAAAAAATTCAGAGAAGAGACACTAAATTAGAGACAATAAACAAAACTTTAACAAATGAAAAAGAAAAATCTTCCTTTATGGAAGAAAGCATAACGCAAAGTGAAAAAGAAATCTTAGTCTTAAAAGAGGATAAAAGAAATTTACAAAAAAGAATATCATATCTTAAGTCAAAACCAGAACTTTTTGAAAATAAACAGAATGAAAATATTTCTAAATTGCGCGATGAAAACAAGGAACTTCAAGAATCGAATGCCATCCTACAGGAAATAATTGAAGAATGCACAAAAATACCTATTTTTAAAACGAGAAAAGATGGGTCGCGAGTTTTTTGTGATGAAATGAAAAAAACATATATGGAATTAATATCATTAGGTGTAAGCTGTAACATGTGCAGCAATGTAATTAAATCAGTCATAAAAAATATGACTGGTCAAGAACTGAATGATATGCCAGAAGTTACATTTGCTAAAAGAATGGCTCTGCAAGCTAATTTGATGGCAAAATTTCAATTGGCAGATACTATTTTAAGCAAGGACTCTGCAAACACGTTGCAGTTTGATGGCACAAGCAAGTGGGGGGAACATTTTTTTACTTTTGACATAACAACTTCAGAAAAAACATATTCAGCAAGTTTGATGGACTTAGCAACAGAAAACAGTGCAACACAATTAAATGCAACAAAAGCATTGTTTAACGAATTAGGTGAAATTTATGTATCATTGACTAATGAAAAAAATCCTGAAATATTAACAAAAGTCATTAGCAAAATGGTAAAAACTATTCATAATACTATGAGCGATAGAGGTCCAACAAACAAACCGTATGTTAAGCTATTTGAAGAATGGCGTAAATCATTATTACCCAAAGCTTTAGAAAACTGGGAAACTTTAAATGAAGAATGTCAGCAATCAATTATAGATATTCATGATTTTTATTGTGGTTTACATTTACTGACAAATTTTGCTGATTATTCTAACAAATGGTTGAAAAAATTTGAAGAAATTAGTACAGCAGAAAAAATTGGTATGAAAACTTTGTCACAATTTAGTAATTGGGGTACAAGGAGTGAGTCTGCTGCGCAAAGATTAATACGCTCGTGTTGTAACTTATTGCAAATACATGGTTGTGAAACTGCCGGTAGGCCACAGCAATTTAATGCCTATTTATTTGAAAATGGTTTAAAAAATTATCTTGTACCTTTCCGTGGGAATAGGTTTAACATTTTATTTCAAAATGCAAGAGCAGTATATGGTCATTTGACACATATCCAAGATTTTATTGAAATGTATGGTACAGGTAACAATCTGTTACTATCTGTGAATGCTGACATTGAATCCAAAATTGCCCTTGCTGGTGTTAGAGCTCTTGGTTTAGTTGATGTCCATATCAATCGTCCACTATGGAAACTTCTTGATTGTAATGATGTATCTATAACTGACATGTCACAATATTACCAAAAGTTACATGATAGTATTTCAAATTTAGTACAAGATTCTTCTCCGATGTTTGATGAAAATTATCAAATGTTTGAAAATTACCCTCCTGAAAAAGATTTGTTTGGTTTCTTTGCTTTACATGCTGTGGAAGAAAATAATGAAGAATTGGATGTTTTAACAACACAGGCTTTAGAACTTATATTGGCCAGTATTTTAAGCGTTATTAAAAGGCAGTTAGTCGATCACTTAACTGGAGGGAAGCATTCTGATCCCAATGAGGATTTGATGCTGATTAGTCAATCTGTTCCTAAAACAAACCAATCAAATGAATCAAATTTTGGTCAGTTAGACAGAATTAAAAGATTCAAACCTAATGCAACCACGGCTCATATTGAAGGAATGGTTTTATATGTTAATAATAAAACTTCTGATTGGCTTGACACGCAATGTAATGAGGCTGATATTATGCAAAAGGTATCTAAATTGTTGCCAAAATTTATAGAAAAGTGGCGACAAAGATCCAAAGATATAAAAAAAAAAAACGAATTGAAATGTTACAAATAAGAGCCGATGAAATCAAAAGAAAGAAAATGAAAAAAATTGCAGAGAAACAAAAGATAATAGATAACATATTAAGATATGGACAATGCAAAACTGAAGCGGATGTAAAGAAACTTCTATCAAAATTTAAAACTTCTCATATGAAATTAGTTGCTTTAAAATTTCAGTTAAAGTATTATAAATGCGTTTTAAGTTTTGAAGGAAATAATGTGTTTTACAAATTTTCATCTGAAGGAAAGGCATTTAGTGTAGAAATGTTAAAAAACAATTTTATCAAAATTATTCAAAAATATTCTTCTAATATACATATTGGTGTAGAAATTGACTTAGATGTCCCTAGGAAAGAAGAACATTTAAGACCATTAACAGAAAGAAATGAATTATTAAAGTCGGAAAAGGACAATTTAAAAAATGTCAGGGTTGTAAAAAAACAAAGCGCAGTTTAAAGCAAAAACGGTATACATAATTCCAACAAAACAAGGAAACGTAAGCTTGAAAATGAAAAGGAAGTAACTTCAGCGGTTAAACATGTTAAAAAACATAAGAGAAGCCATGATGTAAAAATCAATACAATTATGACTTTTATTAGTAATTATAAAGATTTTAAAGTAAATCAGTGGATTGCTGTCGCAGGTCTTTCAGATTGGTATATAGGTCAGGTTGAAGACATTTTATCGGAAGAAACTGCTACTGTTAATTTTATGGAACGATCTAATACAAATGCATGTACATTTAAGTGGTGTTCACCACCAGCAGTGGAAACTACTTTTATTAAAACTGTTATTCATTTTGATTTTGATAATGAAATTGGACCAAATGATTCTTCTCTTCGATCATGGAAGCTGGAAAAAAAATGTTTGCAATCAATCACTACCAAATATAGTAATTACTGCTCTAGTTCTAACTAAATGTGAAAGGTTTTTTTTGTTGATAGTGTTGTGAAGTTATTACTTACAGGTCTTATTTATTATTAATTATTAATAAATGTGTGGCAATTCAATTTTCTGATTTTATATGCATTTTTTTTTTGGAGGTTTTGCATTGAAAAGAATATCTGAAAAAAGGTGACAATTGACAGTACATGCATAATCACAAAAACAAATATATACTAACCAACTACATGTACATGTGTTTTGAGAATATACTTTAACAATGTTAAATGAAAAGAAAAACTCAAAAAGTCATTATAAACAAAAAAAAATTAAGGATGATATATATTAGCAAATGAGACAACCATCCACCATCTACCAGAGTCAGTGACCGAGATTTATCCGCATACTGATACAGCCTTCAACAATAAGTAAACTCAATACTACAATAATTGTATCAATAAATGTCACTCAGTCAGTGTTTCTTATATTCAAGCTGTTCAGATTCATTAAAGATGTATGAAGATTTGTTCGTAACAACTTGATATTTTTTAAAATTTTTTTACAATTTCAGAATTTATTCTGTTGCTATGGAAACAAAAATACATATATTATTATATTTTGTAAGCATTTTTAACTCTAAAATTGTCATAAAAATAAACCTCATCTTTTGTAGTTACAGAAAAGTTTCAATATTTTGAATTTTTATCATTTGAGAAGAAATTTCACGAAAAATACGAAATAATGCTTTCTGTTGCCATGGTAACTGAAAATTTTATAATCAAATATCAGAAAACAACAGCAGAAATTGAACCCCTAAACTTGTTTTATCAATAAACTAACAATTCCTATAAAAAAGCTGACTTATGTAGATACTATTGCAAGTAAAAAGCCCTCAAAGCAGTTATTTTCATTTTTTTCTGTTTCGTTACCATGGTTACTATTGATTTTTTTTCAATTTCCAACACAAAAAAAATTCAATTCTTATACTCATTTAAGGGTTCTTATATTTCTTTATATGTATTTAAAATTTTACATCAAAAGGTTGAGGCATTAAAAAGTTCTGTTATTTTCATTATTTGATTTTTGCTTTTTTAACTGTTTTCGGTGCCATATTACTGTATTAAAGTTATCATAGAAACGGTCTAAAAATATAACATATTCAACACATTCAAAATGTCGTACCTCAAAAACTATACATCCAATCTCCATGAAATAAAATGTAGTTTCTTTCTTTTTAAAAGATCTTTCAAATGCATTAAAGATAACTTAAATATGACTAATGAAATATTTGGCTGCACCAGGCTACAAAGGCTTGAAAATTTAAGTATTCAGTCTTAGATTATTCATGTTCAAGTCATCATCATCAGGTACACATAGGTTACCATAGTAGAAATTAAACATGATAAAGGTGGGAGACTACAAGTACACACTGTACTGTTACAATTTTACTTACGAACACTCCACTCATTTTGTCCAGCATCCATGATTTTGGTGCAGTTAGACGTTTAAGACACTTTCTACGCCCTCGATAACCCTGAAAAAGAAAATACAAGGTTATAACAGAAATGCCACTTAAGATGAACATTTGTTAAAACTTATAATTGGATAATGTGTCAGTGATATTCTTTTTCTTCCAAATACGGGAGTAGACTCCTAGGTAGGAGTGTAAAACTTCAAATATATTCAACCCGACAGTCATATTGACAAGATCTAACCTAAACTGAACATTGAAGTCTTAATTGGGGTCATATATATTTGCAGATTTATATAATGGATGTTAGGACTGCAGTAGACAAGAACTGTCAAGTACCTTGTTATTAACTCTTTGGTTATTAACTTCTATAACGTGCTAAATTTTCGTGTCATCACTCGTGCATAATTTTAATACACATCATAATTCACGAACAAGAGTTTTAATGAATCCTTGAGCTAGACGATTTTATGCTTTTCATAACTGTTCTCAATAGTTCGACAATGTTATCGATACCATTTAACGGATGTCAAGTTCCATCAATATATTTATAAATTTCAGGTATGGATCATTTACCCAAACTTCTTCTGTAATGTAAGGCTCATATTGAAATAATTGAGTTACACGTTTGATCTTATATATGTTAACTTAATGTTTAAGCTGTTATTTTGTAAATGTGTAGTCGGATCACTTAGGATGCAATGGATTTATATCACGCTTTAGATAATTTTGAACCCACCATGTTGGTTACCTTACAAAAAAGGAAGTTCCCAGAATGCAATGGAAGAGAAAATGGACGTCCCAATGATCTGTTGTTATATCCTTTTTAATTGGTCAAAGGATGAATCTTCAGCCAATGATTACGGTCATAACAATTCCGTGCATCTCCTACATTTACATGTCAAAATGGACCTAACTTCTTCAGACTTAGAACAAGATTTCGATTATTCAACAGGCGTTTGCTTCGATTCTGACGATTCAGATGAATTTACAAACAATAACTCTCTCGGTGATGACAACACTCCAAACGAAAATTACACAACGTCAACAACTAACGTTGAATTAAACGACAGAGATGAAAAGGGGGAAGAAAGTTCACATGTTTCAAAATTAAATGAAAACAATATCCAATACAACTTCAATGATAGTGAAACAGAAAATGACAGGGAAAATAATGGGTAAATTTTCTTTAAAGAATCAGTACTTCACACAACAACATGAATTTATTAATTTTCAACTGGCACGGTGACTATGGTGTTGCAACTTGCAAGCCTTATATACTGATATATAGTTGACATAACGCAAACAAGTCCAAATAATTATGAAGTCTAGGAGGGCTATTTTAAATTTTAGCTTTGACGCCTTTCTGCGTAAATGGTGGATAAAAAAAGTCAATTGAAAAATGCCCACACCAGCATGATCCATTAATATTATCTGGACTTTACGCTACCTTTACGCTGCCTTTAAATAACATGCACAAACTCTCCCAACCATTATTTGTAAATGGATATAAAGTGATGAAACACTGCCTATAACTAACATGCACAAACTCTCAACCATTATTTATAAATGGATATAAAGTGATGAAACACTGCCTAAATGTTTTGTAGATTTTGTTTTCTGTTGTGTTTTTTTTTTTTTTTTTTTTAAGTTTTGTACAAATTTACAACATTGTCCATGCTACATATGCATGGAGTCCAACAATTGAGGGGTGCTGTATATATATCAAACAATGCGTTCCCCTTCATTGCACAAATATATTTTGACAAGCCAATTCAAATGGTTACATTTCTTATACATCGTACATTTGAAATGCTTTTGTGTGACTATTGATATAAGAAAATGTGGTGTAAGTGCCAATATCTGTCAGTGGTGAATGAATCTAGCAAAAAGTTTATGTAATAATGATAGAGTAGTAATTTTTTTTATATATGGAGTTGCTTCCCGTATAAGGAAAGAATTGTGGATTTACAACTTTTGTTTATAAAAGTTTGGTTGATTGGAACAAAAAACTTACAAGACATACAGTTTTTTAGTATGTTTAAAATATATGCTTAAGCTTTATATACATTTTGTTTGTATCTACAATATTTTCAGACTGCTTTAAAATTGTCGAAATTGATTTAAAAAGTTCCAAATATCTTTGCTCAGGCCAAATAAAAAAAAATGTGTTTCCTATTACCCTACCCTCCCTATTTTTTAAAGCTCAAAAATAGCCTACCCTAAAGTTTTTTGTCATTTTGCAATAGGTACTGTACATGTTAAAACTTAAAGTAAGCATGTCCCTCCCATAGACTCAATGTAAAAAAAATATTTTTTAGCAAAATCCCTACCTACCTACATTTTGTACCCTATCTTTTTCAAACATGTCAAACATGTAAACAGGAAACACATATTATTTGTTTTCCTCAGCTGTACAGCAATACATTCCATCAACATACATGTATAATTTTTGAAAAACATGAAAATGAATTGTCATCTCACCGAAGAAAAGAAAAGAACAGACGCGCTTTGCATTTTTTAGCACTTAACTTGCACCTGAGAAAATTAATTAAATTTTACTTGTCTGGTAAAAACTGTCCATGAATTTCCAAATAGATATATATATATATATATATATAGTACGTGTTTTAGGGACGACATCAAAAGTTCAATGTAGGATAAAAAACTTGATTCATATAGTTTTTTCACTGACCCCCCCCCTCTTAACTTAATTTGGGAAAAGTTGATTGACCAATAAGGGTATATGTAAAATCGATGTCAATTAAACAAAACTTGCAGCAATTTTGCCCCCTACCCCAAACTATTTGAATTAAGTTTTTTATCCTTCATTGATTTTTTGATGTTGCCCCTTACTGTTTTTAATAAAAAAAGATTTATACTATCTATTTCAGATATATACAACACACAGTATCTGAAGATCAGATATGTATGCAGATAAACCCAGGAGACAGATCTATGCCCAGTAATCCATCACATGCTACTGTGACTGTGGAAAGTAGAAATCCAGAGACTAAACTAAAAGAAATTAAAAGGTAGATTTTCTATGTTATGTTTTATGTATTAGTGTTAGTCTGTCTGTCTTTTTATTTTTTAGCAATGGCATGGTAATTTTCGTTTCGACCTGTGAGTTTGAATGTTCCTTTGGTCTTTTCTTGAACTCAAAAATGGTGGAAATTATGTAGAAAACAAAATGGAAAAAGAAATTAAACTCTATGACAACAAACCTCACAGAATGGATTTGGCACGGTTGAATTACATGAAGCACTTTTTTATAGATATAAAAATATATAGACAATAACTTTAGTGTCTTAAGATATCAGCTGTATTTGTATGAGACTAACTAAGAAACATGTGTAAATCAAGCTTCAATTAGTTATTACTCCTATTTCAAGCCGAATACAGCTGATATTTAAGACAGCTTAAGACCCTAAACAGTTATTGTTCTTATCCTGCAATTAATTTTGCACATTGATTGATTGATTGTTGGTTGCTTTACGCCGCATTAGCACAACATTTTGCACATACTTTTTTTCCATCCCAATCGTTAAAATTACAATTAACGGTGACTGTAACATGCTGTAAGCTTGGTTCTTTACGGCAGGGGGTCTGGGGGCCGCTCAAGGCATAAATAGAGCAAACTCCTACATTCTCGCAATCTCCTGGCACCTAATTTCATCTTTCAAATGACCATTTTTTATGTATAAAATTAAATTAAAGAAAGAAATTTTTTTTTTTAAAATGGTTTGTTTTTTTATTTTCTTTACATTATGCTTAAAATTCATTTACTTTTTAAGGAGTTTTATTTCTATAATAATCCGATTTGTTAGAAATACTGATCAATTTATTTTGCATTACTACATGCATCAGTAAACAAATGACCCCCCTTTTTTCTCCAAAGACTGTTTGGGGTATTTAAATCATACAATTATTTCTCAAGCTTTGACAGAAAATTGATATATCCTCTGATTTTCTCTTGTTTTGTAAACTGTTCAATAAGTTGGATACATAAATCATTTGGAAATGTTATTTATTTGTGGTCGAGTCGACAATATTCTACTTTCGTTTTTGACCTTGATTCTCTGAACACCTAGTGGGCTTTGAAAGATGAACTTCAAAAGATACTGTTTTCCAGATTCAGAACAACATGATCTACTACACTTTCTTTTATATGACTGATATTATTTCATAACATAAAATGATTGTCGTCACGTTCTAAAAGCCAAAACCAATGAGTTAATGACCATCGGAATGTCTCTATTGTTATCGTTAAATGACCACCAGAACGTCTCTCTTGTTATCTTTGAAAAGAAACGCTGCAGTCTGACTTTAAATGTTTAAATAGACAACCAATCAGTGACCTGAATTCATGTGAACTATATTTAGACCAATGTAAACACTGACTTTTCATCCTTGTTTATCGTGACTGTGACTTTGCGACAATACGTCTCTCGGCTGCCTGTAAACATTTGATAAAGATATTTTTTATTTTTCGAATTTATATTTTTGTCAGTGAAGTAGCCGGCACTTGAAGCCTAGGTAAATGGCGGAAATCCGCTGTCTACCGGCTACTTTGGAAAACCAGGCGTTGAATTTGTTTTGAAAGAAATTGACATAAGTTAAATGAAGCTGCATTGAGAACCCTAAATTAAACTGTGACATAAAAGTGATTTGACATAACTGCTCTCAACAGAAGGATACCAGGAGACTAAATATGTATTTGCTTTGTATTACCTGTACACCTGTAATAGTACATGTATATAGAAGAAAGGTCAAATGCAATGGAGGATCAAAAAAATTATGCCAATTTTGTATTGGAGCTAGCATATATTTAGTAATTGAAAACCTTTATCATCATTGAAGAGCTGAAAATAGAAACTAGTACATATAAATTGGCGATTGTATAGCCAATTCTCTCATGAGAATTAAATGTGCATCAGATGCTTTGTAATTTTGAAATGAGTTTCTAAAAAGTTTTAACCACAAAATAATTTCAATAATCAATGAATTATGTTATTTTTATAGATACCAATGTGATTACACAGACTGTTCTAGAACTTACAGTACTGCTGGAAACCTCAGAACTCATAAGAAGACACACAAAGGTAAAGCCTGTACCACAAGTTTATATACTGCTAGGTTATTTGGTTAAAAATCACCTTTGATGAATGTTCACACTGATTAATGATGATTCATTATGATTTACCTCCCTTAGCAATAGCATTCAACAGGGATGTTAACTTGAGTCTTCTCTCTTTCATTCAATACCCTTCACAATGAATAAAAGTCAGCAATGATTAGCGACTGTTCACTTTGTTTAAAGTACTAGGTTGATCAATAACATAAAAACATATGATCTTAATTAAGGGGAGGTAACTCTGGATAAGTGATCCATGTGACTTTTGTCTGCATTTCTATTCTATTTAATTTGCAAACATTAAGACACAATCCTGTATTAATTATCTTCATCATGGTATAAGATATATATAAAAACATGCATGCAATATAAAGGCTTTTGGATAAATCATATAAAATGTGATTTGGCCAGGGGAGATAATTCAGACATAATATATTTTTATACGCCCGTCAAAATTTTGACGGGACGTATTATGGTATACAAATGTCCGGTGTCCGTCCGTCAGTCTGTCCATCTGTCCGTCTGTCCGGCGTAAACATGTCGCACCGTAACTTGAGAACGACTTATCCAAATTTCATGAAACTTAATATAGTTGTTTCTTATGATGGTCAAATGATCTGTATACTTTTTGGTGAAAATAAGATTTAAACTTTTTGAGTTACGGCACTTTGTAACTAAAACAGGGGTGTGTTTTTTTTCACATGTCGCACCGTATCTCAAAAACCTTTCTTGATTATTGCTTAAAACTTTACACACTTCTTAGTTATATTAATCTTAATATCTGTATATTTTTTGGTGATGATTCAAAATTTCATTTTTGAGTTTTTGAGTATTTTATAAAAAAGGGGGAGGGTTTTTTTAAATGTCGCGCCGTATCTCAAAAACGATTTATGATTATTGCTTAAAACTTTACACACTTCTTTGTTATATTAATCTAAAGATCTGTATACTTTTTGGTGATGATTGAAAATTTCATTTTTGAGTTATTGAGTATTTTGTAAAAAAGGGGGAGGGTTTTTTTACATGTCGTGCTGTATCTCAAAAACGATTTATGATTATTGCTTAAAACTTCCTCAGAAACTATTTATGATTATTGCATAAAACTTCCACACAAGACGTCGGGCGTATCATGCGCTCATGGCGCAGCTGTTTATTTATGTCTAAAATCATGACTGATTGCATTGCAACATACATATGCATCAACTGATTATTAAAAAAGAACTGTTATATGTTGTCACAATAACTTTTTAGCCTGAAGTATCCCTATAGATGTATGTGAGGGGAGGCCTAACATATTGTCAAGATAAAATTGAGAATGGAAATGGGGAATGTGTCAAAGAGACAACAACCCGACCAAATAAAAAACAACAGCAGAGGGTCACCAACAGGTCTTCAATATAGCGAGAAATTCCCGCACCCGGAGGCGTCCTTCAGCTGGCCTCTAAACAAATATATACTAGTCCAGTGATAATGAACGCCATACTAATTTCCAAATTGTACACAAGAAACTAAAATTAAAATAATTCAAGACTAACAAAGGCCAGAGGCTCCTGACTTGGGACAGGCGCAAAAATGCGGCGGGGTTAAACATGTTTGTGAGATCTCAACCCTCCCCCTATACCTCTAACCAATGTAGAAAAGTAAATTCATAACAATACGCACATTAAAATTCAGTTCAAGAGAAGTCCGAGTCTGATGTCAGAAGATGTAACCAAAGAAAATAAACAAAATGACAATAATACATAAATAACAACAGACTACTAGCAGTTAACTGACATGCCAGCTCCAGACTTCAATTAAACTGACTGAAAGATTATGATTTCATCATATGAACAAGAATCTACCAAAATTGATAAAAACATTTCAGAGTAGGCATTGAGAATAGCACAGAAATTGGACCAAAATGGTAACAATTCAAAAAATGAAAATTTGGATTTTAATGTATCTTAACTTTTCCTTACAGGAGAATTTACTTTTGTATGCAATGAAGGAGGCTGTGGCAAAGCTTTCCTTACTTCCTACAGCCTGAAAATCCATGTACGAGTTCATACAAAAGAAAAACCATACAACTGTGATTTACCTGAATGTGAAAAGGCTTTCACCACACTATACAGGTATGATGAATTATGTACTACCATTTATCCCGAAAGTTCTTTGAATTTCAAAAGTCTGAAACTTGTGTGAATTTGTAAAAAGTCAAATATTCACTTGAAAATTTTAGCTTCAAATTTTGAAGTCACAGTCAGTCTCAGAACCAGGTTCCTATTTGGGCTATTCCAGAAAAAAATGTATGGGGGGGTTGGAAGGCACATTATATTAATAATACATGGGTGATGGGTATCAGAGCAACTTTTCACACTATAATGCACTATAATTCTCAATTACAATTGTCTGGGTGGCGGGTGCTGACAAAAACTGCCTTCCAACCCCCCCCATACATTTTTTTCTGGAATAGCCCTTTGTAAATTTTTTTTATGCCATGTTGTTTTCGGGAGAACATTGTTTAAGGTTCTGTCCATTTCAAATATCTATAAAGCAAGAAATTAAATAACCTTTAGGAATGGATCAAACAACAGAATACATTCTTTATACCGTGTGTAGTGCACATGATTTATTTATTTTTCACACAGAATTTTGGGCTTTACTATAACAAATCAAATATTTTCCTCTTCTATCTTTATGGAAAAAAATAAGCTTTAGAAAATTTAATTGGATATATAGTTTTGCTTATGTAGATGTTAATTTCAAAAGTTTTCTAGCTATAAAACTGTTTAAAATTACTGCCTTTCTCAAATTTAAATGGACGGGACTTAATGTGTTATTTATTCAAAAATGAATGATAATTTCTTATTTATTTTTTAGATTAAGAGCACACCAGAGGATCCATACAGGAAAGACATTTAACTGTGGAGAGGGAGAATGCAGGAAATTCTTCACTACCCTTAGTGACCTCAAAAAACATAAAAGAACACATACTGGTGAAAGACCTTACCAGTAAATACATTATACCTCTTTGGTCCTTATATCAGTATATATTTGTCCTGTAAACCAACTTCCAAATAAGAAGGTGGTATAAACAATACTCTCTTAAAATTGAAAAATACCGACATTCTTCAATAGATTGAAAGTACATGTATGTTAGTCCTATTGATTAAAATATCCACACAATCAGAATTCTTAGTATGGAAATGGCTATGTTTATATACTATTTATATTGAATGTGGATTCATTTATTTTTCGTGGGTACCAAAATTCATGGATTAAGGAAAACTTACATGTTCATGGATATTTAATTTTTCAGTTTTGCTGAAATGAAATCTGCATACAAGCTTAAGCCTATAGAAAATTTGCTTTTTGATGAACATTATCCATGTACTGCCATTTGGCCACCTTTAGGTAGAGCAATTATCTTCATTAAAGGAATATTAAGAGAAATTAAATGTTGTTCTAGTTGATTTAATCTGCTAAGTTCATTTCATGGTTAACCTGTTTCCACAAAAATTGATAACCAATGAATAATAATGAATCCACAGTAACCAAGGTCTTATTTTAAGTGAGCAAGTCAATATATTTAGATGAAAAGCTGTCATGTGCATTTTGTACATGATATTTATGAGAAAGAGGAAACACTGGTCTGCTTGTAGTCAGAATATAAAGTTGAATAGGGTAGACATATCTTCCTATGAAATGTTAATCTACTAGCAACAAGTTAAAACATTGAATAGGAAAAAAGCACTGTGAATATTACTCATATCACATATAGAAATAAGGATGCATGTAGGTGGTATAATTGATTAAAGTGACAAGTATCTACTTAAGATTAAGTAGAAAAAGCACAATTCATGTTATTCATATCACATATAAAGATAAAGATACATATATGTGGTATGATTAAACGATGATATAATCTTATTAGACAAGGATGTAAATTATCTGTTGAAGTAGATCATTTTAAGTTTATTTTAAAACTTGTTAACTTCAGTAAAAGTGGAAATTTTGTGTGGGTTTATTTTTTGCTTATTTCAAAATCATATAGAATGTGCAAAAATATTGTTGCATCTACACTTTGCTGAAAGCAACAATACTATTAAGAAACTTCGAATTTGACCCAGTATTGTATGGTTTTTGCATTGAAATTTTGAACAATTAACAACCTACTAAAATATCTATGTAGGTGACACATCAAAAGCCATAGGGCCAGACATGATACAAACTAGAATCTTAAAAGAGGCAGCCAACCAAATATCACCATTTTTAACATACATATTTAACCAGACTTCGACATCTGGGACAGTACCATCAGACTGGAAGCTAGCAAACATCACAGCTATATAGATATAAGGAATCCATGATATCTCGGCCTATAACAAAATCGGACTATAACAAAATCGGACTATAACAAACTCGGCCTCCCAAAATCGGACTATAACAAACTCGGACTATACCAAACTCGGACTACTAGAAGAATAATGTTGGTTGTTGTTGTTATTGGAAATTAATTTTCAATTCTTAATTCAAAATGAATTTTTATTTTCAATTTATTAAATAATTTATTTTTGAACATTTTTGAAGGTGATAAAAAAAATACGTTAACAAGATATATTTAAAAATGAAAACACAAAAAAAAATCTTTTTGATATTCATAGATTGAAAATTTACCACTGATTTGTCTTTGTAGTATTAATTGTAATAATGTCCCTCTCAGAATAAATTGTTATTATATGCATATCTTAATTGATTATGACACCATGTGTATAGTTGACACCTTTTTAATCCCCATAGGTTAAACAAACAACTGGCACATGTACTGTTGACACCTATCTAATCACCCAAGTACCTGTTATTACACGAAATTGGGAACTAAATATCCAATTAAAAGTGTCTTGTCTTGTATTGTCTATAACTGGACTTCAGTTTTTTTTGTTATTATTACAAATCTTGTGTTAATTATTGTAAGACAATTCAGTGAATTGTAGCATTTCTGGTTTCTGTTCATATTTTGTATGGTGGTCTCTTGGTGTGATTTATCTGTACAATGTAATACTATTTTTAGCTATTTTTGAAAATGATATTGGATTTTTTTTTCATGTTATTTTATAGAAGTATTTGGTAAGATCAAAGAAATCTCTGTTGTTTTTTCAATTTTACTCCAAATCTATTTTTGGATACATGTATAATAAATGTTTGCCTCGGCTTGCCTTTCTAAAAACATTGTATCTGTTTGATGTGACCATTTGAATATAATTACTTTTCAATTGCTGAATCAATTACAGATTAGTGAAATTGTCAAGAAGCCATTCACTGTCAATCAAATTTGTCTTTGTTTATTTACTAATCATAAACACCAAGGATTAAACACAATAAAAACACGAACACACGCCAATCATTAGCATTTCTTTTGTCAATAAACATCATAAATCACAATAAGATTTCTTCAAATATAAGTTAATTACCCTCATTTAAACATATCTAATTCAACTCATATAACAAATATTAATCATTTCTATATACGATCTTTTTTATTCAAAAATATTCATTATAATCTCATAAATTCGTATATGATTTTAATATATAAGAATTTTTTTATTACAGTAAAAAAACCAATCTTCTAATCGTAGTCCGAATTGGTTCAATATATTTCTGCATATGAATATTGGTAGGCCGAGTTTGCTATAGTCCGAGTTAGTTATAGTCCGATTTTGTTATAGTCCGACTTTGTTTTAGTCCGAGTTATCCAGCAGCGGATATAAGTAGATGGGATATGAGTTCAAATGAGACAACTCTTTTTTTCAATTTGTGAATGTACACCATTTTAGGTCAAAGTATTGTTGTCAATATTGGGTATTCAAAAGTGAAGATGTTATTATCAACATGCATGTCGAATTGTTCTCATCCTGAGTATTGTTTAAATGTTGGCTGCTGGATAATAAACCTGTACTTACCTATATATAGCTAACCCTAATAACAATGTTTATTTCTGTTCACAGGTGTGATGAGAATGGATGTGGCAAGGCTTTTGTAGCCAGTCATCATTTAAAAACACATATTAGAAGTCATACAGGTACTGGTACATTTCTCTTATTATAAATTTAGCAATCACCACAGAGTATTTAAAGGTGACTCTTCTAGACACTTAAATTTCCAGTGCCACTCTCAATTTTCTCAAATTGAGATTTTGAGATTATAGGAGAAAATTATTCTTAATCAGTGTGATTTGGAAGACTACAATTAACTTTTGTCATAAAATTATATACATCAATTTTTGTACAATTATATACTTCCCTTAACAAGGAAGCAAAAGATACAAGAGTGACATTCAACTCATAGGTCACATGGCTAAAAAAGAAAAAAATGCCAACAGAGATACAATAGTACACAAAACACAACATAGAAAACTTAAGACTGCACAACTAAAACACCACCAAAAATTGGAGGTGCACCGTGGTCACATGTGTTCCAGAAGGGTAAGCAGATAAAGAATATCAGAATATGTTAAATGATTCCTGGTTCTACATTCTATTTATAAATAATTTAATTTTTGGATGTAACACATCTTCTGATTGGCTGACGTTATTTTGTTATGAGCCCATAGACATAATTTAGTCATGTGACCGTGACGTCATCAACATTTTTTCATGGTTTTCTACGGTTTAAAATGGAATTTAGAATTAAATTATAAGAAATGACTGTAATTTTTTTTCTGTCTTTTGAAATAACATAAAAAATGTGGTGCACACTGTTAAATAACCCGCTACGCGCGTTATTCAGTGTGCACCAAATTTTTTATGTTATTTCTTCATAGACAGAAAAAATATTACAGTCATTCCTTAAGAATCAAATAATCTGTTACTTGCCTATAGTCATTTGGTAAATCTTAGCACCCAATTTTCCTTCATCACTCAATTTGAAAATACACTAAAAGATAGGCTGATTAATACTATGATACAATAATGACTGAAATTTGAAAATTCAAAAATTTGAAAAAAACATACATATTACAATATTATTTTAAATGTAAATCGATAACAAGTTAAAAGTAATAAACAAGTCAGGAAATAAAGATATTTATTTCTACAATTTGTAAATTGATTTATTACAGGTGAAAAGCCATTTTCCTGTGATGGATGCCCAAGAGCATTTACTACAAATTATAGTCTAAAAATTCATAAAAAGAATCATGAAAGAGATATAGATTCTGAACGGGTAAGTATAGCGAAGAACTATTCCATTTAAACAAACATAAAAGCATAGGAAAGGAATTTTTATTTTTTGTACATGTATGTATTCTGTATTTTTTGGTTGTGTGTCCATTTGTTGTATGCAAAATTGCCAAAAGCTGTCTTAATGGAACAGCCTTGATATGTTAACTCCTTTGTTTCTATCACATATTCAATGTATCTTATTTTTTGTCATTGGCAAAAGGGGTTTAGTTGGCACAGGAAAAAAATAAGAAATGATATGAATCTGCAAAAATATAAAGTGAGCAGACCCATGCGTAAATTTGGGTTATTTTCCAATGTACAAATGGTCTTTATTTAAACATTTTATCATGTTGCATTAGAGAAAAGTTATCAGAAATTTTATCAGCATTGACAGAGTCATTTTTGATTTGAGGGTCACAATAATTAATTTTACCAACTTCTCTAAAATAAAACTTCCCTTGTAGCTGTCATGTCTGAAATTGTCACTTGTGCAACTTCCAACAAAATCCTGCCATTTCTTAATTAAAGGAATGGGGCTGAAACTTCTGCTAATTATGACCAAATTTTCTACAAGATCAAAATTCTCCTTACAGCAATATCAGTTCATCTTTCAGCCTTGACTGAAGCAGTACTCTTATTTTATTTGCTGAACAATGGAAAAGGGGAGATAACTTATAGTTTTAATAACAAGTGCTTTTTTTCCCCGTTTTTCAGGTGATACAGTCATATGCTGATCAGTTATTAATGCTTTGTGATCCAGTTGAAGAAAATCAATTGCAAAGTAAGATAATTTCATGTTATTGTACAGATGCATGCTTCCTTTGAGTAATGGAGGTCTTTGGTTCATTATGTCAAACCAAAGACTTGCAAATTAGTGTTTTCTGTCTTTAGCATGCAGTATTTAGGAGTAACAGAAAAGAGTTAAGGATGTACTTAGGTGAGGTTAGGTTAAAATAAATAAATTAAGAAGTTAAAATTGATACTGTAAGCTTGTAGATCATCAAGTAAGGATAAAAATAAGCTTAAAATATTGATAGGTCATGTACCTCCTTTTCGAGATATTTGAGATTTAAAATATGACGGGAAAAGGCTGACTCTGATTTTTACCTTATATTTGCATTGGCATTATTAGGTCTCAAAACAAAAGAAAGAAAATTAAGAATCTTCTAAAATTTTGGTAAACGACATTTCATGAGCTATTAAGTCTAATATGAAAAAATAAATGGGTGTTATGGGGCAAAATATTTTACATTGTTTTGTATGGAAAAACACAAAGGAAACCGAACATTTGACACAAATTCCAAAACTTCACCTAAGACTGGTCAACCTTATGCCAGGATTCAGTGTAATGTGTTCCATAAGGTTGATATTTTATCGCATGAAATTACCTTGCATACTAGCACATTCGAAATTGAGATTATAGAAAGCAGCGGTCATAGTCATATCATATCCTAAGTTTATATTTTATTTGCCACTGGCCATCTTTATCACCATGAAATGTTGTATTGTCCATTGTTCCTTTTGTCCATCATATGTTTCCTTCACACATTTCTTAGGTGCAACTTAACAGAATGACTTCATATTAGGTTAGCAACTTAGCATTGCTGAGTTGAAATATTTTTTCATATCTGTCACATACCTACTTCCTGTTTTCCTATAATTAAAGAACACTAGTGGAGGTATTCTATGTACCATCTCATGTGCAACTTCTTGTTTTTATTGTTAAAGTCAAAAATATTTATTCATTTAGATCGCATGTCAAGATTATAGACAAAGATATTTTCCACAATTTGAAATATTACTTTAATATTTTTCATCGATCAATAGACTGCCATGTTCAATTTTAAGTTTATAATGTACATTGAAAGTGACCTACCCCATCAGTACTAACAAGCACTTTGATTAAACTTCTTTTCTAAAAACAATAAAACCAAATTATTTCAAAGTAGATAGAAAGGATGAAAGAGGCTCATACAAAAAAATGCTCTTTTCATATTGATTAGGTGGTTTTCATGTGGTACATAAGTTCAATGATCATCTAATGACAAATCACATTTTTTTTATTTTTTCTTAGAACTACTTAGCCTTACAGAACAAAACTGTGCAGGAATAAGATATGAACACATTTGTAAAATACCAGGCAAGCATTTCAAAAGTTGTGTTAAATTTTAGCACATTGTGTCAATAATGTTTTATAATTTTGGCATGATTGAATTCAATTTCAAATAGTCATCAGTGACAGATTAATGAAAATTGTTTTGAGACCTGATTTTAGATAGTATTCAGAAACTTAAACATTTTGGATAGCAAATTGAAATAATTATATAGATAAAAAAAATTGTAATAATTATAAAGATCAAATAAATTGTAATAATTTGACACAAGAAAGTCATTTGCTGAACTTGTCCTACTGATTTAAATTGAAATATATATTGCCTATATAGCCCTAATAAAACAGATATTGTATAATTTCATCACCTACACAACCACAACAAGTTATCAATGTAGAAAAACAATCTGTATTTGTCTTTCTGATTTATGTTTTATATTTGTTTTTTTTTGCTTTTGCACTTTCATCTCGGTCAACAAAGTATAAATACCTATGCTACAGCCAAATTTATTTAATACTGTGGATTAATTTATTTTTGTGGGTACCAATTTTCGTGGATTAAGGAAAGCTTGCATGTTCGTGGATATTTGATTTCATGGTTTTGCCGAAGTCTGCATATAAGTCTGTAGAAAATTTGTTCTTCATTGTACATTTAATTTTGTCGTTTACCTGTTCCCATGAAATCCACGAAAAATTGGTATCCAACGAATAGTAACGAAACCACATGTACAGTTATTGAAATTCAAGCAAGCAGAATTGTGATTTGTCTTCTCACATACATTTGTTCATTTATAATATATTGGTAAAGTTTTCCAGTCTATAAATTAATTCTAATATAAAGAAAAGAGGAATATCAGGGTTTATAAGCAAATTCTTAATTATTTTCTGTAACAAATGTGAACAGTTCAAAATGATTCTTCAGTGTGTTTAAAAGTTTAATAAAACCAAAAAAAATAAATTTACAACCCGCAATGTAAAAAATGATGTGGCTGAGTTAAAAAATAAGGTTAACCTGAAACAACAAATATTTCTTATGTTTGCCCTTGTTCTAATTTTAGATTACAGTCCAGGAAGTTTACAGGAAATCACTCCTGCAATGTTACAATCATCTCCGTCAGTTCAGAACACGGCTGAAGATGGGTCCAACATTCCTCAAGTGATCAGTCAAATACAGATTGTTCCATCGTCAGAAGGAGCTTGCACATTAATAAATCTACCTCCAGTACTACAACAAAATATAGCAGTTATTGACGAAAATCAAACAAACACGATCATCAATCAGAATCCCTCCGATATGTCTCAAAACCAAGTTGATGGTAGTAGCAGTTTTACAAATATAATGGATCAAGGAAAATGCATTTGTTCAACAATAGCTCCGGTAGACAGCATACAGGTTCAGATCCCTAGCAATACTCAGGAGACTGGTTATGACTTGTTGAGTAGTTTGGAAGCAATGACTAGAGGCAGTGGAGGGGCTGCCACAATTCAGCCTACTGTGGCCACAGTACAGCCTAGCATAGGACCTATACCTGTGTCAGGCATTGAAGCGATACCTCTGTCAAGTCCTCAACTTAAACAATGTGATGGAAAACCAACTGTCAAAGTTCAACACTTTCTGATTACAAAGGTAGTGACCGACACACCAAATGGTGAACGTTTTGAAACTGAAAGCACAGTGGAGTTGCCAAACTTGAGTTCTGCCACATTAGCTAATAGCCAAACTAATCTAGGTGACAATGTTTTAGTTTATCCACAGTTAGTTAACCTGACACAAGGTGCTGTACAGGCGGCGGCAACAGCGGTGACGGAAAAAGTTGATACATCCAAAAACAATCTGACATCCACAGACGTGACACTTTCACAAACGTATCCAGCTGTCAGTAGTTGTGAAACTCCCATCGTTCTTGATTTAACACAACAGTCTGCACAGATGATGGCTGGCTGTACAACTATTGATTATTCAGATAACAAAACACTCCTAGCTGATCTTGCTGTCAACAAGGATGCTGATACTTCCCAGAATGCATTAGGGGCTGATAATACCCAGAATGCACTGGATACAGATTCTGTCTTCCTTGATGAGGGAACTTGTGTAAAATGTTGTATAAATGTACCTGTTACAAGTTAATAACTTCAGGAAGAAAAATTGGAAAGTGATATTTTTGCATGATGTTTTTTTCAAGTTTGATATGATATATAATAAGATTTGTTTGATTATATACTGAGTGTCAATCTTACAACACATAAATTTCCAAGCCTCTATTTGTCAATTGTTTAATAAAAGTTCAAAAACATTTGTGTAAACCTTTTTCTGAATCATGTGAATGTATATTTACATGTATCTTGTTTGATTTAGTCTATGATCAATTTTTACCTGTTCTAAACTTAGAAAAGATCAAAAGCAAAACATATACAAAAGTCACAGATTTCATCTAATTTTGAATTTGAATTGAATTTTTATCAACTGGAAAATTCATGTTTTGTATCTGTTTGCACTCAGTTTATATTTGAAAGTTTATAAGCAATGTGATAATTTGGATTTGCCGTTTTTGTATTGTGTTTATATGTAATTATGGTGTAAAAATTGTCTGCTTAAAAGGATTTATCCTGAAAAAAATATGAAAGTTTATGCATAATAAAAAAAAAAATTTTGTAGCTTCAAATTCATATCGGGAATTTTGTTGACAATGGACATATTTCAGTATTATGTGAAACTTTTCATGAAACATAATCTTTTATATTCTTATATTAATATTCTGAAGTAATCTTTCATAATCTTTAACAGAATGTAGCAAACTGTCAAAAAGTAAATTTTGTAGGCATTTTTTTCAAAATTCATTTATAAATTTGTATAATCATGATAATCATGATAATGTTGAATATTCATGTGAATTAAAACTTTAATCAGTTGTCTTCACTTAGCAAATAGTCTCCCTTTGGTTCAAAGAACTATTGAAAGTCTGCATCTTAAATTCATTTATAATCATGGATATATATTTCAAGAAAGTACAAACTAACTGATCGACTGATTATTGGCTTTTTGTCAGTTTTAACTTTTATATTTTTATACATCACATTAGCATATATAACATTTGTAAGGGCATAACATGGCAATATATGATTAACATACTGTAAATTCAGAAATTATTGTAAGGTTTTTATTCTTAAGAATAATGCCACTAAGTGAGTATCTCAATAAAAAAAACTCTGATATTGTATACTGTGGATTCATTAATATTCGTTGGATACCAATTTTCGTGGATTTCGTTGGTACAAGAGAACCACGAATTCAAATGTTCAACGAATGACAAATTTTCTAAAGGAATGAGTGTAGACTTTGCCAAAACCACGAAATTAGATATCCACGAATATGTAAATTTTCCTCAAACCACGAAAATTGGTACCCACGAAAATAAATGAATCCACAGTACATCATTGTACATATCTGTATGCAGATTTTCTTGAAATTGCAATAAAAAATCTCAGGATTTTGTCCATTCTATAAAAATTGCATTAATAAATGCACACAATAATTTCTGAATTAACAGTACGTCAAATTAGATAAAATATTTTGTAACTTATTTGAATAATTGAAAAACTTGGTATTTATTTTTTATAACTATGACCTTGAACTTGCTTTATGAACAGTGATGTTGATACTAAACTTATTCTTCTTAATTCAATTAATTGTGATAGTGAACTTTCCATTCTTACTTTATTGAATGTGATCATTGACTCATTAGGATTATTCCATTAGAATTAATGTGGGAGAATAGGAATATTCCATTAAAATGAATGTGAGAGGGTAGGAAGATTCCATCAAAACTGATGTGGGAGGGAAGAAAGATTCCATTAAAATGAATTTAGGAGGGAAGCAAGGTTCCATTAAAATGAATGGGGGAGGGTAAGAAGTAAGGATATATTTTTTACGACATAGGTTGTGGCCCATTTATGAATGCATGTTCATTTGATGTGTGCATTCCCATTTTTTCAGGTATATAGATGGATGGCCATTTGATGTATACAAGTTTATTAAAAAAAAGTATGTTTTTGGTGGACTATGCTAGTTCCTTTGTACGTACCCACTTTCACCCATTTAGGAACAGTCTTAACATTTTAAAATCAAATCATGTATGGACTTATTTAATTAAATATAGGTTGTAATTGTGAATACTTAATCATGTTTATACTAACAAATATATAAGTGCCATGTAGATGTCTTTTCTCTTTATAGAACAATATCAAGTACATATAAATATTAAAATGGTGCTGTTGTTTATTGCATACAGTGTGTAGCATTCTTGTCTACAAAAGCAGATTTATGCATTTTTTCCCTTCATTAAGTCAAATGAAATATTTACATGTTGGATATGACAAATGAAAAGAATCGATGACAAGTATCTATATTTTAAGTTTCTCTCTAAAAACAGATTGAAGGAAATTTACCATATTTTATTTAGCCTGAGATGTTTCTAGTTTCTAATTGCTGTAACTACTAGGTATCATGACTTATTAAGGTGATCTTTTTCTTTTCCAAGTTTTTTTTTATGAATGGCTGTTTGGTTTTCAAGCCCATCAAATTTCCTAAGTCTTATGATTCTATGAAATGTAAATTGTGCCAAAAATCAAGTAATATTATCAAAAGTTATGTTCAACAACATTTGTTCATCCCAAATTTATGTAAAAGCAGCGATCATTTCTCATTTGAAATCCATTTAGTTGACCTTGCAGTTTATAGTTTGCAAGAGTTGTCTCTCTTTCTGGAAGGTAACTTGTAATGTGTGGCAAATATAAGTTAATTTTAGGACAAAGAATGATACATGTACGTAAGGAAAGCTTAAAATAATAAAATTAAATATTGTACTAAAATATTGTTTCCACTTGTAAATTGTAGAAATATTTTCAATGAAGTAAGAATATTTTTTTTCAAAGGGATATAACTACAAATTGACTTGAGGGAGGTTACATTGTTCCTACATTGTTGAAATTTGGACATAGGGAAAATGTTATTAGCAGTATGCACCAAAATCTTTTCCAAAGATCAATATTCAAGCATTTGCCTTGTGTGTCTTAACAAAGTTTTGCCAAAACTTACCAGTTGGAATCAAATTTTGTAAGTCTAGGGCATTGGAATAGTGACTAACAGTGCAAACTGTTAAAAAAAGATTGGCTCTTTTCAAGTAGGTTGTTATCAAGTGTAGTAAATAAAAGGGAGGTAACATTTTTCTGAAATTTTTTTTTGGAGCTTTTGGATCTACCAAGGGTAAATAATATACTTTTTTGTGAGAAATTTTGATAACAATTTCTTGCATTCAAATATAATCATAACAGTGATGCATGGTGTTGGTTACAGTTATGTATTCTCTGTAGAGCTTCAAATGGGAGTTAATATACCTGAACTCCTGGGAGGTAACGTTTGCTGGATAGGTTGGTCAGGTATTATCTCTTTAATCAAGTTCACTTAGGCACCAACTGTTGCCTATATGGGGCGAATAGTTTAAAAATTCAGTTTAGATTGAGAAATGTTGGCTATTTATGTTCCCTTATTCATGATTCCAAAGGGGAAATTATAATGCCAGTTTTCAACAGTTATGGTGCTTTATTCATTGTTTTCTTCTGGTAAGATAATTGTTGGTTTTAACTTAAATATCAACTTAAGCGTCATTCCAATAATATGAATCTGATGGTAGGAAAGGAATTTTCATTTATGGTTGTACGTCTATTGAATGTATCCAAAATTATTAGAGAAAGCATTAGGATTGTGGAGGCATTTTATAAGCCTTTCCTACCCTTCTTCCATTTTTAATGTAATATCATTAACAAAAAGAACTTCTTTTGCTGGTAGAAAATTGAAAGGTGGATTATTCTTCATTATTCTATCATGACAATGTAATAAATTTCTTAAAGGAAAAAGCAAGTTGTAATATATATCAAGAATGTGTTTTATTTATTTGTTATGTTGATGTATTGTTATTTATTTTAAAAGCTTTAATACTATTTTATTTCTGTTGATGTATAGGCTGACTAAACTTACATTTGATCTATGGAAGTTTTATTACTACTCAGTCTGTAAATAAAATCTTTCTATACTATATTTATTACTGTTTTGACTTTGTTAAGTTATATAGTTGCTTGAATGGCCTTTTATATACCTGTTTGCCGATTTTTGAGCTGTAACTTTTCCGAAAATGTCTAGGAGTATTATATGACCAATAAACTTTTTTTCTCTCGTTTCTTGGACCACAAAGGGGGTGTGCATTATACACAATTGCGCACTATACATACCAAAAGACGGTAAACATATGAGCTGCATAGGATTGAAATCGACTTTATGCAAGTACACATATACATGTACATGTAGTACACATATACACACATGTAGTACACATAATTTTATACATGTACATGTGTTTGTCTTTGATTGATTTTTGGAACATTCAAATACTAAGAAAACAGATGAATTTTGGTCTTTTTTGTAGGTAGATATAAGATGATGTGGTATGATCATAAGTGCCAATCAGATAACTCTCCATCCAAGTCACAATTTGTAAAAGCAAATCTTTATAGGTCTAAGTACAGCCTTCAACACGGAGCCTAATATCTATATGAAGAATGTATGATTTGGCATGAAGGATTCAGCAGAGTATAATGACGGTGATAAAAGCATACTTTCAATGATAAGCAAAATCTAAACCTTAATATTGTCAGCTTCAAAAGCCCAATCATCTCTAAGTGTGAAACAAGTCAACAAGAAAACCAAAAGTATGGTTGATTACAAAGCAACTAACAAAATACAATATAACAGACATAACCAACAACAACCACTGAATTACAAACTCCTGACTTGGGACCGGCACAACCAGAATGTGGCTGGGTTAATGTTTTTGAGCACTTAACCATCCCATGAAGCTTGAAAAGAAAACTAAAAATAAGTTATAAATTCATGACTTTACTCAATAGATTGGTACCAAGCACACAAAAAACTAACATATTTTAAGAGAAGATTGGAATGTTGAATATAGGGTTCATCCAAAATACGTTAGCTATATTGAAACACAGTGTAACACTATGAAATGAACCATCAAAGATGTCTGACAGGAGTTGTTGGCCTTAAGTTAAGCCTTTTTATTATGCCCCACCTACGATAGTAGAGGGGCATTATGTTTTCTGGTCTGTGCTCCGTTCGTTTGTCCGTCCGTCTGTTCAGGTTAAAGTTTTTGGTCAAGGTAGTTTTTGATGAAGCTGAAGTCCAATCAACTTGAAACTTAGTACACTTGTTGCTTATGAAATGATCTTTCTAATTTTAAAGCCAAATTAGACTTTTGACCCCAATTTCACGGTCCACTGAACATAGAAAATGAAAGTGGGAGTTTCAGGTTAAAGTTTTTGGTCAATGTAGTTTTTGATGAAGCTGTAGTCCAATCAACTTGAAACTTAGTACACTTGTTGCTTATGATATGATCTTTCTAATTTTAAAGCCAAATTAGACTTTTGACCCCAATTTCACGGTCCACTGAACATAGAAAATGAAAGTGGGAGTTTCAGGTTAAAGTTTTTGGTCAAGGTAGTTTTTGATGAATCTGAAGTGCAATCAACTTGAAACTTAGTACACTTGTTGCTTATGATATGATCTTTCTAATTTAAATGCCAAATTAGATTATTACCCAATTTCACGGTCCATGGAACATGTAAAAAGATAGTGCAAGTGGGGCATCTGTGTACTTTGGACACATTCTTGTTTTACCAAATTTAGCATTTTTGCATATTATATATCTTGAAAACTGTAATAGATACACAGAAACGAAATAGCGAAAAATTATCAACAATATAAATTCATAAAAATGCCAATAAAACAGACCATATATTGACGCCTTATAGGAGTTGTGTTCTTTTACTGATGTTTGTGACCAATTCTATCAATATTGCTTATTATTTTGAAAAGTAGTATAGATGCGCAGAAATTGTGCATTTACCGCATAAATAGTGAGCCTTAAAAAATATACCTAAATGTTGATATTTCTGTAAACGGATTTTGGCATTTAAATGACAATGTTTTACAAACCTAAGCATCCATGTCTACTATATTAAAATATGGCATTGATAGAGAATAAAAGCAAAATATACCAGCATTGTTAGATTTACCAAAAATCATTTAATAGGATTATCAACATTCGACTAACTTCTGCCAATAAATGCACACCTCCATTAGTAATGAATTTCATAAGCGCTAGCCTCCACCGATTTGTAAGAAAATCAAGTATTGACCAGGAAGTCTTTTAATTGATTGGTTGGTCCATTATTGATTCACTTACAAATTTAAAATTTTGACATTTGTGCAATTCAAGCTCTTTCTGCACCTAGTCAGATACGTAATGTTGGTTTATATTTACCACAATACGTTTTATGTCATGAACATTATCAATTCTGCCAAGTAGAATCTTTGTGTTGAATTTAATAGCTAAGCTGTGTCAACAAAGGGTAGAAGTTAAAAGATACCAATTGGACTGTTGTGTTACATTTCCATGATTTAGTCTGTTCTCCAATATTTACACTTTTGTGTATGCAATTATTTGAGGAAGAAAAAAATTGTCCAAATGTCTTTGACCCCTTAAGTTGTCTGTCAAGATAAGTTTTCAAGATGTCAGTTCCTACAAAACTATGCATGACAAGTCAAAAATATTTAGTGTGTTGATTTTTTTTACAGGTATAGGTATCCATCTGACATTGTCATTTGATATCACGGTTTGATTCCATTTATACGCCCCAACGACCAGTCTTGACCAGTCGCTATGCAATACATCGGAAATATAAATGCGTTTATTTAAATTAGTACTGGTCTTATGTCACATATGGGTTTGATCTCATTTTGATCAATTTACGACTTGAATTAAGCCTTTTGCTTAGTAATGATTCATGCTTATTAAATAATGTCCTGGATTTGGGTAAGTTATAAGGAGAATATGGTTGTTTAGTACATACATAATCTTAATGACGTTTTCAGTATTCAGGATAAGGTTGAACTGTTTTTGAAAATCGGTTAAAAAGACTCGATTGCGCTGATGATTCCAAATAATTTTGAAGTACAGTGACCAATATTAGAGTCAAATTCAAAATGATGTCATATGTTTATGTAGAACAGGTTTATTTGTAATTTTGTCTCACTTGCAGATGTTTTCGGCATTTGTAGTGTAGGTTTTGTAGTGTGGCTGTCATTTTTATTCTGGTTTAATTGAGTTCAGTGGTTTTTTTAGTTGGTCTCTATTGAGCAGTGCTAATATTTTACCGTTTTCTTGGCGTGAAAAAGTTCAAGACCTAATTATGTCATACAGAGTTTATTATCGAATCATAAAAAAAACCAAATACACAAAGAAGAAACAAGATGAAAATCATCACTGTCATATACAGCCATCTTCGTCATTGGTCTGAAAGAATAAAAACAAAAAATATATTCAATGCCAAATATATATTACAACGCAGAAAATAAATGCAACAAAAAACAGTATTCACAATGTGTTTGGAGGGATAGATTCTTATCAAATTTATGTTTTTGAAAAAGCAGATTTCAACAGATTTTTATAGTTCGTTCTTATGTTGTACCGTTACACAACTGTCACGGGTTATAAGGGGAGGGTTGTGATCCCGCTAACATGTTTAATCACGCCAAATTGTTATGTATGTGCCTGTCCCAAGTTAGGAGCCTGTATTACACTGGTTGTCGTTTTTCGCTGTGTTACTTTTTTTCGTTCATATTGTTGTACATTAGTTTTCTCCATTGAATTGTTTTACATTTGTCATTTAGGGGCCTCAATAGCTGAATATGCGGTATGGGCTTTGCTCCATGTTGAAGGTCGTACGGTGACCTATAGCTGTTAATGACTGTGTCATTTGGTTTCTTGTGTAGAATTGTCTCGTTGGCAATCATACTGCATCTTCTTTTTTATTTTCATTGAAATGTTTACACTTGTTCATTTTATCATTTTGGTTTCGCAAAACATTAGTTTTTGGTTGATTGATCACTGCTTGCTGAACGTCCGGTGGTAAATGTTTCATGTATATATTCAGGATGAGTAAAAGTTGTTTAAAAAGGTAGATGAAGGGATTCTTGACGGGAATGTTGGACTGCCACTTGACAATGAAGGTAAGTTGAAAAGGGGCTGATGGTCTGAGAAAAGGCCATGCAGTTATTGTGATATGTTGGTTTAATAAGAGAAATAATATACCCATATACAAGTCCAATTTTCAATTAAATCAACCTACCATAGCTTTTTATAAGCATCTGAATATTTCCCATAATATCATCCCAGTTTTCTTCTTGAAGGTAAAAGAAGCTTGTTACATATCCTTCTAACTCTAAAAGTAGAAATATAAAATTTAAGCAAAAATGATAGCTTTTAAATGTACATGCACACGGCCGACACTCGGCTAACCGAGAGATAGGTCGGTTAATCTATATTGAGTATGCGGCTATATCGGCGGTTGGTCTGTTAATCGGGTTGGTTATACGTCTGTTAAGAGTAAAACGCACAATTTTAATATTAAAATCTATTTAATATACAGATTTTAGGTACATTATAAGAATCAAATCAAAAAAAGAAAAGTGTCTGACAAAATGATATATATCATAGAACATTTTCCAACTGTAAAAATATTTCATAGTCTGCGCAGTTTTCAGTAAAACTAAAAGGCGTCGCGCAAGTATGTAGTATTTATGCTTATACGCATAGCAATTTTTGTAATGAAAGGCGAAAAAAACAATTTTAGATATCATTTAAAGGACACAAAATCGTACTTTGGTTCTAAAATATCAATTGAAATTAGTAAATATTTCATAATTGTAATATAACGTGAGTAATACCACGTTTTAGTGAACATTATGGGAATAAAGTCTGTTAATGGGTTGGACAATTGAAATTGTGTCAGTTAAGAGTTATTTAGCCACGACAATAGTTGTGCTACCTTTATATTTTCCCTTTAAAACAGATAAGAATGAGATGATCTTGAGTAAAAAAAAATGACAATACGCTGCAACAGTATCCTTCTAGTAAGAACATCTTTATTTTGACTTCCTTTGCATTTTATTAAGGGGTGTGTCACTTCAATATATGGATATGGATTGCCTGCTGGAATATGCATGAATCTATTGTTAACGTTTTCTTCAGCCTTAAGGTAGATAGGGTGTCTTCCTCCATCTTGGATTTTGAAATACCAGAAAACAAGG
Organism: Mytilus galloprovincialis; assembly: GCF_965363235.1. Classification (NCBI taxonomy): domain Eukaryota; kingdom Metazoa; phylum Mollusca; class Bivalvia; order Mytilida; family Mytilidae; genus Mytilus; species Mytilus galloprovincialis. Next base: position 26,847,174 of record NC_134847.1, on the reverse strand, counting down.
TCTAGAACTTTAATCAAATTTTCAAATTTTGAGATTGGAAGGTAATTCATGTGTAAGAATTTTCATTTTGATATAGAAAATGTCATGTTTTATTATATTTATGGTTGTATTTTTCAAAAAAACGAATGCTTTTGTTTGATTCAATTTTTTCCAACTTTGCCAAATAAGGGGAGACAACTCAAATGCAAGGGCAGATAATTCAGATAGTGTTACTTTTACAATAGAATGTGTTAGGAATTTACCAATTTTACTATGTAGCAAGAAAACAAGTCCGATGACCCCATTTTTTCTTTTTCTTATCTGAAAGCATAATATTGGAGCTATCTTCTCATATTTTATCTCAAAATTCTATGGAGTAGTTTTCGTTTTATGACGCAAAATTGGGTTTTCCATGCATAATCTATACAAAATCGGACAATTTTGCACAACCTGTAGTGTGAAAAGAAGTCCGGTGACCCATTCTTTTTATTAATGTTTTTAAACAAGCAGAATATAAACTACATTTTGGCAAATTATTAAAAAATTCTATGGATTATAATTTAGACACCCCATCTACCTTAATTTTTGTGTCTGTTCAAAATAGCATGTTCTCAAATCCGTCCGAAAGTGTCTTTCTAATACAACACAGGGTACATATAACGTGTTGTCGTTCTCATATGCACATGATATTTGTCACTGGACGTACGTTAAACTCTAAATCGTCAACATCATCCGATTGGTTCTTTTCCAAGTTCTATTACTAAATCATCTGTTGTTTACAAATCAGTCTAAAGAAGTAAATGGAAAGGAGCGAATGCAGCTACATTTGGTTATCTTAAGTTTTAATTCATTTTATTCCGTTTAGTTCCTTTCTACATAAGTGCAGAGGAGAACTGCAGTTGTCCGCATGTAAACGTTTAGCATTTATTACCAATATGAGTACATAGCAATCCGTTACTGTTTAGTCCCTAGTGTTGACAGTGGGTTACTTGCCATTAATTTTTATACCCCTTCCAAATTTAATTCTCCATGTTTAATGCCTCAAATCGCAAGAACGGGGGTGAAATTACACTGTAAAAAAATTTGGGACCAGAATTTTAAAGGAAAGTAGTGATTTGGTCCAGCTGAAAAAGGTTGAAAATTAGCACTTCGGAAGCTGTCATTAGATTTCAAGACGCCCTAAACATAAAATTGTCCATATTTTGAGTTAGAGCCGATGAAGTTTTCTATAATTTTGATATAATTTGTCCCAAAAGTAGTACAACACACTGTAAAAGTTTCTCTGAGAAAGCGCAGGTGGGATTTTTTTTATTTTCATTTATGTTCTAAAAGAAATGCACTACGAAATAATTGTGTTCTCGGACCTGTTTCATGTCTTTATTCTCAAACAGTTATTATTTTTTTCTATCTTTTTTTTATTAATGCATCACTTCCTACTGTCCTTATCTATTATTCTATATATTCTGTGTTTCCATCCAGATTCTCGTGTATACAATGAGGGTCCGGATTGGGGGTGTTGTTTATTTCTATATTCTTTAAATTGTCTGTTACTTTTCTCTACATTTTATTTTATCTTACTCATTATTATTTCTTTATTCTTTATATATTCTAGCATCCCAATATATTTTACTTACTGATGTTTGGTTACATTACGACGTGTATCTCTGATTTATATACTGGTTAATACCAATTTAGATACAAATTAGTGTCATTCATGACAACCTAAACAGAATCCACATGATATATGCGACCATTCTTGGATGAAATCAATGGATGTATAGATTATAACATGCCCTTTTCTATATTAGCCCTGGTATCATCCCGAGACTCCCATATCGGCCTCGAGGCTTTAGCCGAGGGCCGATATGGGTCGAGGGATGATACCAGGGCAAATATGGAAAAACATGTTATAATCTTTAAGCTATTTATCACATATTTAAGTGTTGCAGAAAAGAGGGAAAAAAAGTTCAATTATAACAATTTAATGAAACATAACAGGTAAATCTTAAAAATTTATCCGTATCCGTAACAAATATGTGATAAGATATAAATAACACATAGCTGAGAGGGTGATAGAGAAGACTGGGTCCCGAGAAAACATTGTCAACCGCGGCGAAGGGATCGATACCGATCTGCTCTATCAACCTCTCAGCTATGTGATATTTGATTTATTATAATGAATGTCCTATCATCATTTTCTTTAACAGATGAGTTTTATTATAAAGTATTTTCTATGTAGTCGCGTACTTGACAGCGTAACGGGTATTTGAAAAATCATCAGAAGTGAAGTAAATAGACAATAGTAGTGCATTGACTTGACATATAAACGATACAAGGAATAGGCCCGAAACAGGAAAAAACTCTGCTATCAAGAAAAAATTGAAATATTTTTAATTGTTGTTATTTTGTTATTGTTATTTATTTTATTTAAATTTTGGGAAAATACCCCTTTCAAAAGGCCTCATATCTGGCTGAGAAATATACATCACAATGAACATGATGAAATGTACATCACCAGTTGAAGCCCATCGATGGTGAACGAATGCGTTTAATATCAACAATAAGCATAACACACAATGATTTATAGGTTTTAAAGTAAAAATATTAACAAGTGAAATACGTTTTTCCAACAATTGTAAAAGAAATAAGTTTGAGTCGATCCACGCTTCGTTGTATAGTAAATTAGAACTTTAAGCATTGTCTATAAAATAACTTGATGTAGATTCACTGATTCATTGTCGTTTAAACTGCCGATTTTTGATTGGTCTAGCCGAGAGGGTGACATTCCAAAAAATTGTCACCCGCTCAGCCATGTGATAGAGTAAATTAACACCTTCGTATTAGGCAATCAAAATATGGCATTTTAACATGATGTATAACTGAGACTACTGTGTTAAAGTAGTCTCAGTGTATAATAATAATTTAATATTACACTTTTTTATATCAGTTTTCAATATTCATGGCCTAAATTCATTGTTCATGTCAGTGTTTCCGTATATATTATGTTTCATTGCTCATGTGTTGTTTCCGTTTATTTTAGCTACTCGTCTTGAGCCTACCCATTTGATCCGATAACACCCCATACAGCAATAAAATTATACTTTTATTGCCATTCATAACTCTTAACAGACCAATTAACAGACCGGGTTTTATACATCCGACCCATTAACAGACCAGGTTTTAAATAAAGATTGATTTATGTCACCAAAATACCGATTTGTGTGTAGATTTTTCACACAATGATATCAATTTGGTTGACAAACATAATGCCTGTCTTTGTTCGATGTTCAAAATATCGCATGCAAGTAAATTCAACCAACGTGTCTTTTTGTGTACATTTTGTGTGTGTAAAATGTGTATAAATTTATTGATGAGTAACACGCCTTTTCATTTTATAGATCGTACATCGAAACTAGAAAAATAATAATTACACCACTGGATTCAGTAGATTGAATTGTTTTGTTAGACATGAATAATTTTTATGATAAACATATATTTAAAAAGTTACACAATGAAACATGCAGAATTTCCAATGGTTTCCTCGATAACACCTGATTAACAGACTTTAGCCAACCCGATTAACAGACCCACCGCCGATATAGCCACGTACTCAATATAGATTAACCGACCAATCTCTCGGTTAGCCGAGTGTCGGCCGTGATGCAGTTAAATATATGCGTATTGAATTATTTTTCTCCATTTCACATTCCCCATGAATATCTATAAGCTTCCTCTTATATCTGTTTCATTTCACGTGTTAAGATTTTAATTGTATTCGTTGTGCAACGAGTACCTATCATATTTAATTTCCATATAAAATACAGCACCCATGCTTGACTGCCTGTGTTATTCATGACAATTTTAATGCATAGAAAAACAAACAAAAAGCTTGAAAGAACTCCTAATTACATGGCTGTAGCATAACAATTGAATAAGTTATAAGAACTGAAGGCTTGTTTCTTATAAATTTTATGTAGGTATAAAAGCGTTGACCGTGCGCACATTTAATAAGAAGAGCTTATGTGTTTCATAGGATTCGGTCAACGCTTTTACACCCCAATAAAAATATAAAAATGATAATTTAAATCTTTTAACACTTACCTTCAATCTCTAGCTCTTCATTATTGCAAAAACTTTCTTTTATGAGTTCTGAATAAGAGAGAAAAACAAAGAGGTTGAGTTGCCTCTTAGAGCCATTGTTAGTGTATCATTTAATGATTTAATTTAAAAGTTTATATTCCAGTTTGTAAAAAATGTAGACTTTCAATTATTAGATGCGAAATTTGAGACATGTCAGCCTTAATTTCCTATCTTTGCAGCTGGTGTAAGGTACCGTCGAAATTGATTTCAAATAATAAATTGCAAAATTAAAGAATTAAATATGTTTAAACTAAAATTAAAAAACTTTTAAGCCATTACAAATATTCAGTAAAATTGTCAAACATGAAATTTAAATATATATATTTACCTTCATTGCATCTTCCCCATAATAGCCACACTACAGCACAAACGATCAAAACGAAAACAATAGAAACTTTATAAAAAATGTTCCATGATACAATTTCAAACCTAAGAGAATCCTACAAAAAAAAAAGAAAAAAGGAAATTAATGGGTTTCAAGCAATCTGTAACTCAAAGTTTTGCTTGAAATCGAACATTTTCATTTTCGATAATACTCCAGAGTTGGAGAGCAAATTAAAGGAAATTGAAATGGAACTTAATCCCGAATATAACGCAACCTTAGACTCAGTTGTTAACTCGAACTGGAACTGGTACTCTTTCTTGATTGTTCACCACATCAACAATTAATCGATCTGTGTTTCGCTATGCAAAGTATCGAAAAGTATAAATCTGATTTTTGATCCTGACATTGACCAATAATTACAATGAGAAAATAACTTTACCTTATAATCAATAAATTCCAATTCACTAGGATCAAAAACAAATTCTGGTTCCTTTCTGAAAGAAAAAAAAACCAACATATAATCTGTCTTGAAACTAAAAAGTAGCCATCCTTTTCATTTGTATAAAGACATTTTCATATTTTTCGAACTAGTGAATTTATTACACAATTGTTGTAGTGGTTAAACAATTAAAGTTACTCGGCAAAAACAATAAATTGGTATACTGAACAAACTAAATGAGGCATCAATTCTAATCGGTTATTTTTGAAATTTCTTGTATTTGCATAAACTAGTTCGGAAACGATGGAAATAAACACCATCAACTATAATCACTTGCAGTAATAATATTTGTACATTTTTATACATGGATTCCTTTGTCGTCACTGAATTTCAATTCTTCTTTATGAAAATTAGTGAATGCCGCGAAAATGTTTTTGCTATTCTTTATTAACTTATGCTGGTTTCTAGTTTTTTAATTGTAAATTCTACTTATAATACTGAATACTTAATCCAGACAATTTTTATACTCACAGTTCTACAGTAGGATTATCTACAGACCACGGTTGCACTAGGAACATAGTAAAAAGACTTGCTAACAAAATAACAGCCATACTAGCGAATTAATCAGCGAATTCTGTACAACGAACAGTAACACAACTACTTTTTTCACTTTTCGTCAAGGCTTGGGCAATAATGGTAGCTAATGGTTTTACGTAACGTCACAGTTCTCCAGTAAAGACAACCAACGGCATGCACAACGATATCGATGTAGACGTTGCGCTCCATGTGTATACAAAAAACTAAACTGCAATCAACGAACTTGACTTTTTAAGTGTTTGGTAAACGATTGTTCTAGTAGGGTCAGTTATTTTTTTACTATTCACAACGAAATTCATTTTTTCATTGATAATATTTAAAATAAGATTAAGGAGATGTGGTATCCTTGCCAATGACAACTTTTCACCAAATATCAAATGAAGCGGATGTGAGGAACAAAAGGTAACCGTAAGACCTTCAACAATGAGAATAACCAATACCGTATAGTCGGCTATTAACGGCATCGACATAAAAAATATAAAACAATCCCTTTGAGTGAACGTACGGCCTAATTCATAACAAAATAATTTACGAAAAACTAATATGACAGATATAAACCAACGACAGCCCCTGAAATACAGGCTCCTGATTTGGGACAGGCACATACAACTGATATGTGGCGGTCTTAAACATATTTGAGAGATATTAACTATATCCTTACATGAGACAGTGGTGTAACAGCACAACATAAGAGCAAACTATACAAATCAGTCGAAAAGGGCTTTACTCATTAGATCGACACAAAGCAGACAAACATATCTGAACGTGACAGGATATCATATGTATCCATTCCTCATCCCTATACCAACAAAAAAGACATTAAGTATAGATCTGAAGGTATTCGCAGTCACTAACAGCGCTAATAGCAATAAAGAAAATGATTGTATCAGTCAGTGCCACATCTAACATCCAATGGATTTAGTGTAAAGGCTTCATTATCAGTCAGAGAAAAACACGACCTTGTGCAATGCCAAAATATAGGTATCGACAGATTGTCGTATTTCGAAAAAAACAAACACATGTGCATAACAATAATATGTATTATCACAGCTATGTATTATTAAAGGGTCATAACTCCTGAACATAATAATACCAAATTTGACCACGACAAAAGTGAAAATCGTCAATATTCCACTTGCCTTTAATTTTGGCCCCAACAAGAACATATTAAAGATAGTTGAACAGTTTTGGTTCAAAAAGTTCTCAGCGTATTTCACAAAAATAACTCAAATGGCATATGTTGATCCTTTTTTCTGATGCGGCAAACGATTTGAGGCAATTCAGTTCAAGACCGAAACGTGACTTGGAAATGTATTGTTGGCAAGTGAAATCTGCTTTCAAATGTTTGCCATGCAACAGACCACCTACAGACAGAATCATTTCTTTTTATTTCTGTCACGTTATGTGTTCTGAATACTATACACATTGGGTAGCCCTTTTATTGCTATATTTTTCCATTTTTGCTCCTGTCATTTAAAAAAAGTTTGATATCACCTGAAATTTATAACAAACATGGTTATGGAAGTTTTTTGCAGATAACACTGGTTCAAACACTTCAAACTAGTACTTTGTACTAACGCGTCACCAGTAAACTTAATTTGCGACCATCAAATCCCCAATTGATGCCATCAGAGCTTAAAATACAATATTGTTATCTCCATTCTAATGAAACTGACAGAAAACAACGTTAAAACATGTATTTAAAATATGTCATTTGCCGTCTGCGCTTGCGCGTACGTCCCATAGCCTCAATTGTCAATTGATGCCATGTAAATAATTGACGTTATGTAATCAAAATGGACGTTACAAACGTGGTAGCATTAGAATATTAATTTTCTGCATCCAAATCAAACATTCTGGGAACAGTTGTATGCTAATAGCAGATATTTGCTTGTGTCGGTTAAAATTATTCACAACTTTTTTCAGACTAAGGACGATTCGAAGTTAGGCATTTTGAATGGGTGACTGCATGTTGCCCCAAAATCTTTCTGTTATTTCTTATAATTGTGTTACTATCTATTGGCGTGTGTCGCACATCTCATTTCATTAATAAGAAATAAAACACTATGAAGTTATTCAAATAACGTAATCTTTATTATCAGAAATATGAATAATGTTGAATATGAAAGTCAGCTTTCTTCGTTATCATAGTCGTTTCGTTGTCGATCTGAAAACATAAAATTAAGAAGATATATTAAAATATACCAGTATAAATTAAGAAAGAAAACGAATGCAACTAAGCAAAACAATGTCCAAAAGTCAAAAGGTTAGTTTAAAGTTAAATGAAATGTCTAGTATTAAGGTAGATCATAAGTATATATTTTTCTTATACTTAGCCAAAATGAAGATTTTACTATGCTCTATTCAAAAATAAAAAATAAAGTATGGGTCACCATGCTATTTTTCAAGCTATGAGTCGTTGAAAATTGCCTAAATATGGTTAGATTGTTCATGGAAAAACACATTTGTGCGCATAAAAAAAAATCTATGAGATAGAATTTTGAAATAAATTGTGAAAATATATTAATATTTTTCAAGAAAATAAAAATAAAAAAGGGTGTCACCAAACTTGTTTTTTTTCCACAAGTAAAAATTAAAAAATTTGCTATCAGTCCAGTGTAAATTTTTTCCTAAAAGAGTTATCTTCCCTTAAATGGCTTATTTGAAGAAAAAAATATTCTAAAGGCAAAAATTTTGATATTTGTTTAAATATTTTGTATTATTCAATAAATAACTAAGTTGTCTTTATAAGAAATAAACAGTCTAACCAATACATTGCAAATCTGTATCCAAATTTGCTGATTGGGCAAATAACTAGACCGGGTTTTTACTGTGTTTGTACAATCGAAGATGGCGGTATACCATGAATCTACCTTAAGTATAGTGTCCAAAGTACAGTGTAATCTCAAATTTTGAGTATAATGTATATTGTTCAGTTAAATGTCTAGTGTAATACCTAGTGTTATTAAAGTGTTACGCATAAGTCTTTGATAAATGTCAAGTATTAAGTATAACGTCTAGTGTTCAGTGTACTGTCGAATGTTAAATCATTAGCTTAGTTAAAACATATTTATTTATATTGAATTGGGAAACAAGTTTTGCAACTTATATTAATTCCTTTCCACATTGCGGGTGCGAGTGCTGCCTTGTAGCGGCATTATCCTGCTCTTTTTCGAAATCTACAAGGGTGTCTTTTACGTGCAAGAGATATGGCTCTCTCTTAACACGGGTCAGCCATTAATCGTCCCCTTCCGACGGACTATCATCGTTTCCTTAAGACCATACTCGCAAATGGTGTCAAAGGAGAGCCGAAAATTCAGTCCCTGAAATTGTCATCCCAGAACGGGAATCGAACCAGGAACCTTTGTGTTAGCAGTCCGATGCACTAACCACTACACCAATCAATTGCTTGTGATCAATGTAATGTCGAGTGTTAAGTTAAATGTCTAGGATTCAGTGTAATGTCGGTCTAGTGTTCAGTGTAATGTCGAGTGTTAAGTTTAATTTCGAGTGTTAATTTTAATGTCGAGTGTTAAGTTTAATGTCAATTGTTCAATGTAATGTCGAATGTTCAGTGTAAGGTCTAGTGTTAAGTTTAGTGTATAGTGTTCAGTGTAATGTCGAGTCTTAAGTTAATGTCAAGTGTTTATTGTAATGTCCATTGTAAAGTTTAATGTCTAGTGTTAAGTTTAATGTCGAGTGTTCAGTGTAAGTCGAGTGTTAAGTTGAATGTCTAGTGTTTAGTGTAAGGTCGAGTGTTAAGTTTAATGTCTAATGTCTAGTGTTCAGTGTAATATCGAGTATTAAGTTTAATGTCTAGTGTTCAGTGTTATGTCGAGTGTTAAGTTTAATTTATTGTGTTCAGTGTAATGTTTATCGGTACAAAAAGCAAAAAAAGCGATGCATTTATTAATGTTCGTCATCTCAAACATGTCAAAGTGAGACATTAAACACTGGTCAAAAGCTGATATCTTCACAATATCTCTGAGACGGCTTCTTGCAACGAATCTTGTAAAATACTTTTCTAACTATTTAAAATACATAAAAAATGAAATAAATATGTATTCGAATAGTCAGACCTGGTCTATATTTGTTTATTATCCTTTTCTGACTGTTCAGTGAAAAAAAATTGTAATTTTTCCAATGTCAAATTGGCAAGAGAACTTATATTCTATTGACCAAATTACCCATAAACTTACCACATCTTTTTGATAATTAGATGGATGTCCTACAAGTTCTTTCCATGGATCTTCCAGAGGTTCATAGAAGATTAATACATCCCATTGACGTACTACAATGTAAAATGTGCTTTTCCAAGTAACTTGTTAAGATTGAATATCAACATACTGGGAGCATATCTTATATAATGTTTAAAACCACTGATTATAGGGCTCGACAGGAACATATATATTACCGATACACTGTTCCCAGGGCTCTATAAGAAAAAAAATACAGAGAACTAAAACAAATGTCAAACAAAATAGTTCATACCCATAGATGTATTTTTTGTCAGAAAGAACATACAGGAAAGTACGTTCTACACAAGTTAAGCAAAATAATTCCTACGCATAGATTTAGCTTTGTCAGAAAGAACATATAGGAAAGTACGTACTACACAAGTTAAGCAAAATAATTCCTACGCATAGATTTAACTTTGACAGAAAGAACATATAGCGGAAAGTACGTACTACACAAGTTAAGCAAAATAATTCCTACGCATAGCTTTAACTTTGTCAGAAAGAACATACAGGAAAATACTATATATATAACAAAATATTTCCTACGCATAATTGTAACTTTGTTGATGGGTAAAATATTTGGTAATTAGGTTGGTATCATATGAAAGCTTAATAAAGACTTGTGACCATTTTAGAACCCCTGTTGCCAGGTCGTTTCGTTGGAATAGTATATTAAGATAAGAAGTAGCTATTTTTGTACTACCAAACTTCATGAACCAGACATAAAATCACTGTCACTTTAGTTGAACTTTATAGAAAAAGCTAGCTCCTTTTAATCTGGAGAAGATCATCCCCGGTAAGCGAAGCGTGGTCACTGGATTTGTATCTATAAAAAAAAGATGTGGTAGATTGCCAATGAGCCAACCGTCCACAAGAGACCAAAATGACAACTATAGGTCACCGTACGGCCTTCAACAATGAGAAAATTCCAATATAATAATAAAGGAAGAAACCGATTTTATTGAGCCGCTAACAAGTCGGAAGTATTTGTGATATGACGTATGATTGTAGTGTTTTGCACTTCCTAATTTGTTTTTAAAACATTCTTTTTTTTCACAGAAAACGCGGCCAAAGGAGAAGGTTCACGAAGGGTTCTAATTGGCCCTGGATTTTTAATGTTTTTTTAAATCGGGCCAAAAAATCACAAATTTCACATAGAAAACACTTGGGATAATACTATTAAGACAAAAAAAATCTGGCACTTTCCTTTACAATTTATGGAGCTATGACCCCTTAAATAAACCGTGACAACTTGTATTAAAAAGGTCAAATTTGGTACTTTTCCCCCATAATTTTAATTGTTTTGGGGATTTAACCTTTGCCGCCATCTACGATCCAAAAAGTTTTTATATTGATGACTTCTATATCAAAATTGGAATCTTTTGGTGACAAAACATTTTGGATCGTAGGTGGCGGCCAAGGCGTTTCTAAAGCTTTTAGGTCTGAAAAATGCACACAATCGTCATATTTTGACAAAATGTCCGAAATGGGCTTACTTTGAAAAATATTATGAACTCTTATGAAAAGAATTGATATATTTAGCATTTGGACTTTTGAAATTTATGAACCAAATTGAGACCTTTTTGGTGTGTTATGATAAAGTTGGTATTTTAGGCCATTTTGTGCCATAAGTGAACCTTGTCCAAATTTTGAGGAAATATCCCTATTCCGAGACAGTTATCGATCCGTGTCTTATACGCTTTCGCGCATTCTTAGTCGACGTACTGCCTGCGAAATTAAAAAAAAAAACTATTTGTTTCAACAATTTCCCTATTGTACCGCGATTTCGCGGGCATCTTCTAGTATGTCGTTTATTACAGAGAGCATGAGACAAAAGTTTACAAAACTCTAAACGGAAAACGAAAAATAGACAAATCAAATGGCACAAACAAATCCAAATGAAAAATAACACCAGAAGGCTACACTCATACATTTAATTTGAAAATTCAAATGGTAACCACATGTTGATCTACTAGTAAAATCAGGTGATAAAAATCTATAAAATAAAAAGAGAAAAGGAACCGGTAAATAAAAAACAAATAAATGTTTGTACCTGTGTTTCTTCTTTTCCACAATACCTGTAGCACCACGCATGTGACGATCAAAGTGAGAACTTTACAAATAGGTGTCCATGGAAATGTTTCAAACAGCATAAATAATAGTGAACAGTGCTGCAAAATAAAAGAAATCTCGTATTGAATGTTGGTACGTGGGTCATAACTAAGAAACAATGTATACACAGCAAAGTGTTCAGACTATCTTTAAAGCCTGTAATTGAAAAATAAATCAATGCATGTTTTTTTTAGAGAATGACACGTTTTTCTTCAAGACTAAACCATTTTGACTCAATTTGAATTCGAACTGTCTCTAAAACTAAGTTTTTTTTGTAAACTCAAAAACGAACTTAATTAAACTAATAAACTAATCTGGTTGTTAATTTATACTTTACCACGAATAAAAAATTGAAAACTGTCAACGCGTTCCATACATTATCAGCTAAACTATTGCAAGTCAGCATTTTGTTGATTTCGAATTTATTTGTTTTCTTTTGGACGCGTAACGTCACAATCTTTCATATGCATGAGATGACACGCGCAATGACGACATATAATATAAACCTAGCTCGCTCTGTCGATGTGTAACTAAACTCGGAATCCGCTTGTACTACTACTACGCTACACTTAAACAAAGTGTAGAAGTCATCTTATATGTTTGAATTATCGAACATCAGTAGACCCTTAGTTCCATTATATATACTGTACTTAAATTTTCAATTTATCGAAGTATCTAAGGGATTGAACAACTATCAAACGACTCATAAGGGCTGGATTTCGTAACTATAATTTACTTAATTAATTGTTTACTTATTTCTTTAATAGACATAAACATTTGGTTTGGAAGTGTTGGTTGTATGTGTAGAAACAATACATATTACAAACGGATTAATTTTCCAAGTTGTATAGTGATGTTGTTTAAAGCCGGAGCTTATATAAAGGACAACCGGTTTACTTCAGGCCAAATATGGCCTTGACTTTCAACTTTATCATAAAATATAAGAATTACCATGATTTTTAAGTCGGTCTATTCCAAAAGCCTAACTATTAGGTTAACCAAATCTCTTCATAAAAAAAATCCAGGTTTCAAAGTCAGCACATTTTCAATACATAGGTTATGTGAAGACAAACGGATAGCACATTTTCAATACAAAGGTTATGTTAAGACAAACGAATAGCACATTTTCAATACAAAGGTTATGTGAAGACAAAGTTATCCTTGTTATACATTTACGAAAAAGTACAGGAATGTATTTCTGTGAATAAAATTGCAAACTGCATTTGTTACCAAATACTTATATAATCTACACCTTGCAGACTGAGAATCTAATAAAACATGGATCAACATGTAACTCTTGGTTAGCCTATTCAGAGGCATATATATATGTCTCTGGCCTATTTAAACAAATACCATCAAATCATCAAGGAGGCTTGTATAGGGTATATTGGGATACGGAATATTTGCCATTTTAATTTTAGGGATATGGGATATTTGTCCTAAAAGTATATGGGATATGGGATATTGATGCATTTAAAGGATATTGAATTTTTAACATGAAAAAAAATAAGTGGATATTAAAGTTAATTACAGAAATATTTACATCTCACTTGCCCAAAAAAGTTTAATATTAAAAGTCATTTTAGTGCTTTGTTGATTTTAATTGAGTTAATGGTCGTTTTATTTAAAAGTCATCCAAACCCAAGCGAAAAGTATTGATCTTTTTTCGATATTTATATGCGCATAATATGTACTGATAATTTTAAAAGCATTCCCTTATGAAACTGAATTGTTTGCCGCAAAAGCTTGCGGCAAACAAAAAGTTTGCAGGATCACAGAACATAGTGTTTGCAGATGTTTGCCGCTAGCTGCAAACTTCCGGCAAACATTGCTGCAAGCTTGCGGCAAGTTTGCAGAAACATCAATGTTTGCCGTAAGATTGCCAGAAAGTTTAAAATAATAAAGAATGTTTGCCGGAAGATTGCAGAAAACTTTGACCATTCAATATGTTTGCCGCAAGATTGCAGAAAACTTTGACCATTCTATATGTTTGCCAGAACATTGCCGGAATTACACAATATTGACTGGGCATGCCTAGTTGGCACTTCTTGGATGCTAACAATTTGAAATTGCATGTGGCTAGGTCATGTTGGTTGTGTTTGGAAATGCATATCACATATAAGAGATCAAGGAGGCATTTTGGTTCAATACTTTGGGATAATCAGTATGTAATTGTGTAAGTACAAATGATTCATAGAACTGCATGTTTTAATAAAATAATTAATGTTATCATCATACATAATTAAGTAAGCAACTATATATACATGTATGTGTGATTAAAAAACTTAAGCTATTATAAGTTTGAATTTGTTACTGATGTACTGCACCATCATGATCATGTTTATTAAGATTAAGTTAAATTCTGTAATGCAATTATACCTAGCTTTATACTCAATACATCTTGAGATTTTGTCTTTTTTCAGTTTTTAATACAGGTATATTATATATAATTATATGTCATTTGAGAATGACTCCTGCCACTTTTTCAAAACTCAAATGCATGTATGTATTTCCTCACATCTCACGAGTTTGCAAGAATTCTTTCAATGGCTGTTTGTTTAAAGACAGGAATTGACTTTTTTAAAATGTTGCTGTGTAATTTTAAAGAGATAAATTGAATGTGTCTGCACACATGACATTGGTATATGTGTAGTTCGTGCAAGTTTGCCGCAAGTTTGCAACAAACAATTGCCGCAAGCTTGTAGCAAACAATTGCCGCAAGCTTGCGGCAAATCTAATTGCATAATTATGTTTGCCGCAAGCTTGCCGCAAACTTCATTTGCATGGTAAAATGGTTGCGGCAATGTTTGCTGCAAACTTGCGGCAAATGTTTGCTGCAAACTTGCGGCAAATGTTTGCCGCAGGGCTTATTTTTCGGTAAGGGTTTATTTTGCTTTCCATACTTCGTTCCTTATTGTTAATTTTCCTTTTTTGGATGGTGATGTTCCTTTGGCACTATCTTACAGTGTTTGTATATCACAACACCTCCGCTATGCCCGTGTCTGTTGTAACGTTTTGAATTTTAATGAACGAAATCTATGTATTACTGGTAAATAATATTAAGTCAGGGATTTCGTTACCACAAATCACTTAAAATCTTTACTAAATTCTAGATTTGGTTTTGAAGTTTGGTTCTACCTGTAGAAAATTTATTTCAAACGGGATAGCACATCCTCATTTTTACGGAGATGTTGTTTACCGTGCCATTGGATGCTGGATGTGTAATGATTGATAATTTAGTCTCAGATGCATTACTTTTTATTAGTTGTAATTGGCTTTGAACTAGCTGTCAGTAACTGCAAGTACTCTCCGATCTGTACTTAGTGTCTTTTTGTTGATGGGATGTACAAGTACTCGGTCACGTCCACTCTTTGTTTTTGTTAGATGTATTTCTATTTATATCCCTCTGATGAGTTAAGCCTTTTACAACTGATTTGTATAGTTCGTTTTTATGTTGTACTGTTACACCACTGTCCCAGGTTAAGGGAAGGGTTGGGATCCCGCTAACATGTTTAACCTCGCCACATTCTGTATGTATGTGCCTGTCCTAAGTCAGGAGTCTTTAATTCAGTGGTTGTCGTTTGTTGCTGTGTTACATATTTGTTTTTTGTTCAATTTTTTATACATAAATTAGACCGTTAGTTTTCTCATTTGAATTGTTCTACATTTGTCATTTCAGGTCTTTTTATAGCTAACTATGAGATATGAGCTTTGCTCATTGTTGAAGGTCCTACGGTGACCTATAGTTGTTAATTTCTGTGTCACATGGTCTCTTGTGAAGAGTTGTCTCATTGGCAATCATACCACATCTTTTTTTTTATATTATATGCTCATATGCATTGATAATTTTCTTGAAATAATCATAGATTTTTGTTAGATGTATCCATCTGATGAGTTAAGCCTTATTGTTGTCAATGTTTTTATTTGTTTTGATGCTTTATATGATTACAGGATATTTTCTAGTGTTTTACCTCTTATTTTTTACGTGGCGTGGGGAGGATCTTCAGAGGTCTCCACGTTTCACAGATTGCTCTGATGTGCAACGGCTGTTTTGCCAGACAAGCTGGGGCCGAGGGACGTCAGAGCACGTCCCATATCAAAAAGTTGATACTTCGCTGTATAAACTATGTTAATAAAGAATAATAACTAAATAATCAATGTAAATTAACATATTTTCTTCTATTCTGGTGTTGTGGGGAAGGAAATTAAAAAAAAGTAACAAACATATTAGGATCTATGTAATTCATAAAGTTCAAGATCACAGAGTCAAATGTTGTGTTATTTCTTTGCAAAACAAGGGCTGTGCAAATTTTGCGTGCTGTAAAAATATTGCAACAGTTAAGTGTAATGTAGGTACATTAGCAGAAAGCTTTCTTGTGTTAAATTTTGAGTTATTGAACTTGCATGCTAAATATCCACTTTTTGATATGGATGTGCTCTGACGTCCCACAGTCTCAGCTTGTCTAGCAAAACAGATGTTGGATGTCAGAGCAATCTCGGACAAGAGACAGGGTTGAGCCCTTCTGTTCTTTCCAACATAGGTTAACGTGTAGGATGAAGTTTCTTATCGATGAAAGAAGAATGCTATCAAAATTATATTTTACAGTCATATGCATCACGGTTTGAACAATTAAAAAACAAGTCTGAAATTAGACCCCTTACACTAAATTTATCGTTTAACCTCACATAAAAAGAGATTGTTATACAAGGCTCTAAGATGGAACACTTCATCTTTTGGACACATACGTTGTATATTCTTATTTAACACTAGAAGTATGCACTAAATTTCCTTTAACACAGTTTGTTTTCCCAGAGTCAAAATTTTTGACGTTGTGATGATGAGGGAAAAAAATGGGCTTGGGAATGAATTTATAATGAATTTTTGGGATATTTCAAAATAGTTTTAGGGATATGGGATATTTGTAAAAAATATTTATTGGGATATTAGGGGTAAACATTATAGGGATACGGGATATTTGGATAAAAACTTAATGGGATATGGGATATTGATACCCCCCTAAACAAGCCTCATCAAGGCCACTGATTTTTCAAAGAAAGTATATCTGGTTCTGTCCTGGCCTTTTATAGCATTTTTAATAGTATTAAACAATGTTGTTTTCCTATATTATATGTCTCTATTTTATGTCTAATCTTACGTACTTACAAGGATTTCTTACTATACAAATCCTTGGTACTCAGTATATGTAATGTCATGAAAGCTCTTTATAGGGCCCTTTAATTGGAAATAAAATATTCTTATTCTTATTCTTATTCTTATAGATAAAGTATGTTCATATTAAATCACATCCCCAAATGTTTTACTTAGGGCAGATATTCGCTCGTCAAAAACTAAATCGGTACTTTGTTGTTGATCTTTTCTAAAAGATATTACGGACATTGGGTAGATCAACTGAATTATGTCCCCTTGTTGTGATAGATGGCATTTCAATCTCTTCAATAACTTCCGTTGCACCTGTTTACATTTGCGACTTTGACTTGTGAGTCACAATAAAGTAAAAATACCAGAAATGGAATCGAAATATGACAGAGTAGATGTCCCCGAGAATTTATATCTGCACTCAGAAAATGAACATAATGAAGATTTTGGCACAGGGGTTTATCCGATTTCTGTAATCTCAAGGAAATCCAATTTGAAGAGTGACACCGTCAAAGTTGCATGCTTTCGAATGAGAAGAAAAAGTCGTTGTTTCCTCATGATTGGTTGTGTCATCTTTTTAATAATCGTTATTTTACTTATTGTGGTAGCATCGAATCACAACGGCAGTGACAAAGGTCCAGCTGGAGTTATTGAACCATCTTTTGCAGAAGAAATCAAGCTAAAAGGTATTTTTTATGACCAGTATCAGAAACTGGTAGTCCAAATAATTATGATGTCTTTAAAGGCTATTATATTTTTTCTTCTTTCACACCTTACATCCACGTCCCAGGAAGGTGTTAAAGCAATAATTTGAAATAGCCTTCCTAGAAGTCATAACTATTTGGACTACAGAGACTGGCAGAATTAATATTGATTAAGTTGTTCCAGATCAATTCCTCAATGACAGTAGAAACAGAGATTGCTCTGACACCCAACAGCTGTTTTGCCAGATATCCTGGGTCAGTGGGATGTCAGAGCTTGTCTGCTATCAAAAACTGGATATTTGCTCGTCCAAAATTGATGCACTGCTTTGTCGCTTCTGGAGCTGACTAAAAGCCTTTGATCCATATAAATCAGATTTATCTTATTGATTATATTTCATTTATCTCCACATTTATTTAAGTTTCATCTACCTGACATGTTTTATTTTCCTCTATTTGGACAGTTTTCACAGTGAACTATCAATTTCGTTATTTTAACTAAAGTTACATAAGACTTTGCTGCCTCAGTCATGTGATATCATCATCAAGGAAGCAAGTTATCTCCTACCATTGCAAACTTATACCATACTCATACCACTGCAAACTCGTACCATTATAACCTTCCAATTCTGAATATTGTACAAAGATGAAAGTTTGTAATGACCTTGACTGCTTTTAAAAACAGCCCTTGCAGACTTAAAAGGTATTGAGTGAAATTTAAATATCTATATATAGCTATCCATCATTAAACACCATTTTAATGCATTTAAATAAGTTAGAACACATTTGCAATGGTATGAATTTACCGTGGTACAAGTTTGCATTGGTACGAGTTGACATACATGTAGGTTCAAGTTTGTAATGGTACAATTACATGATGTACGAGATAACCATAATTCCATATCACCCTGTGCAAGGTTAACTCTCTCATATATTGAACAACATATTGTGCATGTTGAGTCATTATTTAAAAATCTAATATAAAATGCCAGTAAATGAGTATATTTATCATTTCAGGTCTGATGTTTGAGCCCAATGTCGATAATAGTCCTTTGATCCACTATTCCATAAGGGACATGAAGACATACCAGAAGTACCTCAATCAGTTGGATTTTTATATGTACGGTAAGATCTTATCATATTCATATGTCTGTCCTGGAGGAGGGCACACACAATATGATTGTCAAAAACTACTGGGGTGGAGTGATTCAATGGAAAATAGATTAATTCAATGCTTTTTGATTGACAGTGACCTTCATGTATAAACGCTTGATTTAATACCACCTAGTCATTCAGCATGTTCAGTACTACAAATGTATATACACAATAGGCATAATAGATGCTTTAATGATTACTCTCTACTAGAGAACATGTAGATTAAATGAGTGTGCATTTCATTTTATAAGTTTAATATTATATTGATTTCTTTAACATGCATGGCTAGCTTCCGTTCTTTTTTTAATATTTTTAAATTGGATTGTTTGTATACATTTTTGTACCTGTACATAAACATTGTATATATATGCATGCAGATGGAAATGCAAAATCTGAACTGATAACATGAAATGCCACAGTGTGAAAAGTATTTATATACATTGTATGTCTATCATGTCTATAGTCATTAAATCACCTCAGGCATACCACAACTTAATTCGAATACTTTTGTCATGCTCCTTAGAATAAGAAGATGTCATATTGGCAAATATATCACATGACAATCATTATTTTGATCCTTTTCTTCTCTTTGAGTTTTCCCTGTTGGTTCTGCACTTCCTGCATGAAGTTTAGTTACTTTATTAGATATTGGGTGTCATACGATGTATGTGGAGCAGGATCTCCTTCTTGAGCAATTGAGATCACCTCCAATTTTTAGTGGGGTTTGTGTGTGGCTCAGTCTTTAGTTTTTTGTGTACTATTGGTGTCTGTTGGTCTTTTTTTTTCTGCCATGGCCTTGTCAATTTATTTTCTACTTGAGTTTTAACATGCTTAATGTACTTTTTGGTATCGTTTGCCTCTCCTCTATATAACACATAAGTTATAAAAAATATGTACAATTTAGTTTAGTTTGACATTAATTAGCTATTCATATATAAACTTGCTTGAATTATATTTTTTCAGATTATTCAGCAATAGATCAGCAAACATCAGAGTATGTGAACTGTGTAAATGAGAGTGCACCTGATGGTAAAGCTTGTAGATTGACAGGTCATGATTTTGGATCTCACTGCACACATATCAATGTTTATGGGTATCAGGAGGGCAGACCATGTGTTCTTCTTATGTTGAAACTGGTAAGGAATTTATGTATCAGTAGGGGGGATTTATAAAACTGGATATAAAAAAGAAGATGTGGTATGATTACCAATGAGACAACTCTCCACAAGTGACCAAAATTACACAGAAATTAACAACTATAGGTCACTGTACGACCTTCTGCTTCAACAATGAGAAAAGCCCATACATGTACCGCATAGTCAGCTATAAATTGCCCCGTAATGACAAGGTAAAACAGAATAGAATGTTTGGTACCAGGAAAGTAGATCTTGACGTTGTCTTTTAATATTGTCTTCACTCGTGACAGTATTGTGTACAAATTAAAAACCTTATTAGATAATTTGAATAAATTATTTGCTCATGCTTAAGTTTTGAAGAATGATTTGCACCTTGTGTTCTGTTTAATCATGCTGAAAAAAGGTACCTGTAAAAGTACCAGATTGGTCTTATGTTATCATTGATATGTTCATAACTATAAATTAACTGTTTACCAAACTTTGAATTTTTGAAATACTTAGGCTTTTCAACCTTATATTATATTAGTTGTATTTGGCAAATCTTTCAAAGAATTTCTGTTACTCAATGCTCTTCAACTTTGAACTTTATTTGGTCTTTTAAATATTCTTTTATTCAAGCGTTACTGATGAGTCTTTTGTAGATGAAATGCTTGTCTTGTGCAAATATAAATTTTTATTGTGGTATCTATGATGAGTTTATTTGCTCATGTATATGCTTATTAGACGATTGTGTTGAAATAAAACTTGTTTAAATAATTTTTTTTACTGATGTTCAAACTTATAAAAACAAAATTGTTACTTTTTGCTTTTGCTTGTGCTTTAACATTGAAAAATTTGTTTTATTCAACCTACATGTACTTACAGAAATAATAGATAAAAAGTTTACCCTTTCTTCGCCATACATGTAAGTGAGAGAAAAAAAAATGTTTGCATTCCTAAAGTTCCATTCATTGTAAATTAATAATGTCTCATTTATTTTAAAATTTACTGTAAATTTAAACTTTAAATTAAAAATTGCTCCTACTATTTTTCCAGGATAATGATACAATAGATCCATTTACAAGTAAAGACACTGAGATAAAGAAGAGACTGCATGACAGATGGTCAGCTGATCATATTGGAATAACCTGTGATGGAGAGGTAACACAAACTATTTGTTAAATCAAATCTGATTGGATACTTTTGACATTCTCATAACACAATTGTTTAATCATTTTTGAATAGACAGAGTAGATATTCTCATGGCACTGTTTAAAATCAATTCCTATATATATTGAATAGTGTTGACATTCTAACAAAAGTATTTGAACAAAACTAGTTGTATTATGAAAGTTTGAAATTTCTCATCATGACCAATTGATTAAGGTGTTTAACTGGCTTTATAATATTTTATTATTGTGTAAAACCTGTTTTTTTTTCATTGACAACAGTTATATATATGTCCGTTAATGGGACTTATTACAGGATACATGTATGTGCTGTTGTCTGTCCCTATGTCTGCTCGTCATCAGCTTGTCTGACAATAATTCAAAATTATTTAACCAACTGTCATGAAACTTTGGTGAATTGAATCAGTCAAAAAATATTACGCTCCCTTTTTGTAAATTTGGAATTTTAAACTTTAGAGTTGTGGGATTTTATACAAAAAAAGTTTTCATTTAGTGACTGGTTTATATCTATAAGATTAAGCTCCATTTAGTTTGAATATAAAATTCTAATTAACATTAAGGAGTTATGGGACCTTTGTCCTTGAAAAGGGACAGGCATATAATGCATTCATAGTGGAGGACTTTATTGTGTTTTTCTCCAGAAATGCATGTATAGGGCAGGATTACAAACTTTTTAAGGCAGAAGGGTCCGAGAAAAGGTATTCCTCTATTTTGGGCTAGCGATATTGCTTTTGACTTTGAGCCTTCAGTCTAAACACCATTATTAATTAGAATTTGTTTATGATTTTTTTTTAGACTGCTTTAGATAGAGAACACATGGGACATGAAGACTTTTGGTATGAAAACAGTGTCAAACAAGATGACATAACGTATAAACCTCCAACAGGATTTCCTATCTGGTCTTATCCAAAGAAGAATCCACATTACAAAGTACCAGCTGTTATGGTGCACTTCAACACAGTCCGTACTAATCATTTGGTGACAATTAAATGTGTGGCGTGGGCTAAAAGTTTTAATAATGGAAAGCCACAAGACTCTAAAATGTATAGTGTAAGGTTTCAGTTTTTCATGGAATAGACCAGGACTTTAAATTTAATGAAATGCATTAGATAGAAAAGATCTGAGCACCATTCAGCTACATTATAGATATTTGCCATTGCATAATAAGAAAATATTCAATTGTGCAAACTTGAAAAATCGTATGATTGTATGTACTTATTCTTTATAATTAAATCATTAGAGATAAGATACTTCTTTATGGAACAGATTTTTTTTTATTCCATTGAACTACACATATCATGAAAATGTATGTGTTTTTTTCTAGTCAGTGTCCTGGTGTCAGACTTAAACTTAAGAACAATGTCCAATTTGTAAGGAGTACAGTTCACAGGTTAAGAACTGTCCCTATTTTAATATCTTTAAAAAATTGTGATACAAATTTTAGAATTTTATAGAAAATTTATAATCATCACTTTTTTCATAATTCAAAATATTGAATATTTAAAATTTATTTGTATATTTGACATGTTTGATAAGCCAATGATTATAAAACATTCCTTTTTCATATGAAAATATTGTAAAAATTTATTGAAAAAAAATTGCCAACATTATATGACACTGAAACAGTCAGAAGCCATTCCATTGGAAATTGTCAGGAGGGTAGAAAAGAGGTTTTATTTTTGAGACAAATCTTAAGGGTCACATTTGACGAATGCATTCTTACTCAAAGAAATTACCATATCTGGTCATATATAGTACAGATTTATGCTTTTTGGCAGGGTATTTTGTAAATTCTTTCTTCCACTTCCACATTGATTGAAATAAAAAAGTCCATATTTTACATTGTACTTATCTTCACTATTTTGTTGCACTTTTAAAGCACAAAACAAAGTACCTAAAGACTTCCATTGCATATAGGTATGCAGACCAACCCAAACATCGTCGGACCGCAGGTCATGACCTGTAAAAAACTTGAAGGTCCGCCAACATCCTGTGAACTACAGGACCTCCTGTCCTGTACATTTTTTGCAGCATGCAGTATTAAAATTGGGAAAAATGTTTTGCTATATCAAACACAAAATATGGTTTTTTCTCCCGAGATCAATGAAAAGCATTTGTCTTTATAATAATTAGGATCGCGGAAATACCCTAGTCATATATATAGATATATATGGACAACACAAATAGTAATCCAATCAGAACACAATAATATAAAAAGCAGCCAATGAAATCACGCTTCCATTGACACGCGGCGAGATTTTCTTGTCAACTATTTTATGCATTCCCTGAAAATCGGCATTTCTAATATGACTTCTTCTTTTTAAAAACATATTAAAAGACAATTTTAAGGCTCATTGGCTTGTCCCCTACTGCCTAAACCCTTTCAATTTGAATATTTTGAAAATTTTGTATCTCGATTGTCATGTCTGTTGCGTCAGTTTCCGGCATTTCTTTTTTCCCCGGTTCATTACGCATGCGCCGGAAACACATGTTGTAAACAATAACATGAGTTTCCTCCGTTTTTATGATAGGGCTGTGCCTGGTCAAAAACGGAAGGCCGATGATCCAAGTACAGCACGCCAAAAAAAAGTTGAGACATGGAAAGCGTACGAGGAAAAAGTAAAAACACAAAAATACTGAACTCCGAGGAAAATTCAAAAAGGAAAATCAAAAATCAAAAGTCCAAACACATCAAACGAATGGATAACAACTATCATATTCCTGACTTGGTACAGGCATCTTCTTATGTAGAAAATGGTGGATTGAACCTGATTTTATAGCTAGCTAAGCGTGGTGTCAGGAAATTTTGTGACAAATGGAGAGAAGGTAGAGATTGGTTGACATTCAACAACAAAAATGAAACTGGCATGACTTGCTCATATTGCATTGAGCTGTATAAAAATGGGAACACATCTACACCTTCCAACTTAAAAGGACAAAATACTTGATTATGCCAAAGAGGAATAAATTAAAATAAAGTCTTAAAAAATGAAGTTTTATTCAACGTGATTAAACATGCAAAAGTGTAGTACAGGATAGTAGTTTTGGTTACTTCATTTATCATAGTCAAAGCACTTAGAATGCAGGATTTTGCATCTTATTTTTCATAATTTTTATGGGGGGGGGCATGCCCCCAGACCCCCCTAGCATGTTCGCAGCGCTGTGCGCTGCTCACCGGTGATAATAAATAGGTCCTGTAACAGTAATGAAGGTCCTGTAAAAAATATTTGTTACTGGACCTCATGACCTGTTAAAACAATTTATGTTTGGCTGGGTCTGGGTATGCATCATATGTATAAATGTAACCATGGTTATTATATAATAGTTGATTTCATAACTTCAAGACATTGATGTCATAATATATTGTAAGTGCTAAAGATATTCATCAAATAAATATCTCAGCATAAGTTTTGTGAAATATTTCTTCATTGTAAGATTGAATTCCTACCAATAACTTTTTTATTTGCAAAAAATAGAAAGACACACTTGATCCTTAAGTTCAAGATATAATTGTTATAACAATAAGCAACAACATGGTATTGTTACATCATGGTTTTAAATTGTAAATATTGCATCATTTTTATTCTCTCAATGAAAATTATTTTTAAGTGAAAATCAGCTTTATCATAATTAAGTTATGGAAACTGATGTGGCCTTGATTTTAAATCTGTAGATATTAATTAATATAATTAGTTTATATGTATGTAGTATTTGTTTCATTATTGTAATGTTAGCTATATTTAGAAATCCCCAATAAATTCAATATAGCAATTGCATCAAATCCAAATTTTATTTGATGTATAGTTTATAGCTTATTTATTCAGGGTAATCCTATTTTAAATGGAACATTATACTATTTATATGCTCAACAAAATGTAAGTTTTCTAAGGTTCGTACATGGATTTACCAAAAACAGAAAATCAAGTCTTCATAATTTTTTTAATTTATTTAATTTTGAAAAAAAAATATCCATTAAAATTAATGTATTCGCAGTTTCAACTCTTTTTATCCAGTAAGTTGTGAAACAGTAATGGGCAATTTGGGTATAAATGTATCTATTTACGTTAATTTTATACCAATTGTAATGAAAAGTCGTTGAAACATTTTGTGTAAGTGTTACATACATGTAAAAATTATTTTATTAAACTCAAAGCATTCCAAATAATTCAATAAATGGCAAAGATCTGTCTGGACTCTTTTATTACAAAATAATGAAATTATTTTCATAACATCAGAGAGTTCAAACACTATCATATCTTTATATCATTAATTCCTGAATCTGTGAACTATATAAACCTTTTTTTATCCATAATAACAGGCCAGTTGAAGTTTCACATGAAGATGTTGCTCGCAGAGAGCATTGAATTGCTTATTTTGATATAAATAAAATACATAATTCAAAGTGACAGTGACTGAATGGAGCACCTCATTACTTATCCCTGAATCCATTATTAATGACATGTGATTATTAAATCCATGGTGTAATTTTTCTTCATGCCTATCTATTTTGCCAGCTTTTAGTGAATGTTTGAACACAAAGAAGTTTTTCTAAATAGCAGTGGTGGGCTTGTTACAATATAAACTTTTAATGTAGTATGGTGAATATTGCTGTTGTATTTGCTTTTATTTGTAACATGATTATATTTTTAAAGATTTAAGACCACACTTGAATTTTTTTTTCTTTGATGCACTGGTTCTTTATATTCTATGATTGAAATTGTAGGGAAAATGTCACTTTACCCACAATATTTACTCCCCAAAAACTCAAAGGTGATTTATAAAATTTCTTACCTGCCTTTTTCTTTTGTTGAAAAAAACCCACATGAAGAACAACTGGTTAATTAAGTGTGGTTTAAAGAGTTATTTTTACTAAAATTTCTATCATATATAAGTACAGTAGTAGCTTTTATATCATTTGTAACATATCCTTAAGTTACGTTTTTATTTTTTGTTTAAAATATTTCTTACATTCCATTTATTTTTATACACTGTTGATCTGTTTTTAAAATTTATATAGAATTATATTAGTTTACCCAGACATTGATTGATTTTTAAAAATCTAATTTAGTACATAGAACAAATTAAGAATTGTTTTATATCATATATATCATGTACATGTATATGTATACTACTTGTTAATATCTGAGAATCTTAAATACATGCTTAGGGTTGTTCCATTTAAAATTACATGGTACCCTAGGAAGGCACTTAAAAAATGGAGTAACCACGTATAGAGGCAAATTTAAATTTCACTTACATTTCCATTATACAAAAACAGATGACATCCTCCCATAGTTGAGATTTGGAAGTGCCCTCTCTGTATCCCTTGTATGTATTTATGGAAGAGCCATTAGATTTTTCATTCGTTATTTGAAAGCTATTTAAACAACAAAAGATAAAGTAAAAAGCTTATTTTGAATTTATGATGTTTTTTTGTACAAAGCAATCATAATCATTTTTAATTTGTTACTTGTCTGAATGTAGTACAACTTGTAGTTTTTTAGTGCAATTTAGTTTCTGTAGATTTGTTTTTGTTTATTTTGTAAATATATATAAAATGAATGAAAAAAATATCAAGTTTCAGGAGTACACACTTAGTATTGTGCCTTATAGATATGAATATTAAATTTATAATTCATTAAAAATCATTTTAAAAACAAAACAACTTTCAATTGTATAAAAGGTTGATAAAAACATGATGTTGTACATGTGTATTTGGTTTATTAATGTCAGATTTTCTGTGTAAACTGCAGAGTTTATTTTTATAATGAGAAATGTTGATTAATTTTTCATATTCCACCATTTCATATGTACACAAGCATTGATGTGCATGTAGGTCAACATTGGCTTCAAAATTATGAACTTATCCATATGCATATGCTATTGCTT
Organism: Mytilus galloprovincialis; assembly: GCF_965363235.1. Lineage (NCBI taxonomy): Eukaryota > Metazoa > Mollusca > Bivalvia > Mytilida > Mytilidae > Mytilus > Mytilus galloprovincialis. The sequence goes on along the minus strand of NC_134847.1, from coordinate 26,820,136 downwards.
TGTTTTTTTTTTCTTCTTTTCAACAGTTCTGTCATTTTGGCAATTGTTTTGTTTTTTTCCCCTTATAATTTTTTGATATAAACATACTTAGGTAAAAAGTTCATATACATGATATTTTAATCCAGAATCTATTTAAGGTATGGTCATAGATAGTTAAATTAGACTATTTCCTAAATAGATACTAATAAGGAGTGAGTTATTGTCATATATCAAATGACAGAAACATTGATAAGGCATATACATTATCAATGTTGGGGTGAATTCTACTGTCCAAGGGCCTGATAATGTCTTCGTTTCAAGTATTTTACTTCTATTCAACTCAATAACCAAGAATTTGGAGACAAATAGGGAAGTAACTTTAAAATCAAAACTGGGCATAATGTAATTACAATTGAAATTTAACTGAACTAAACTTGAAAACTCTTACAAATAGGAAATGGTGTTTTTAAAATAGATAATAGGATATATAGAAAAACTAAATTAATGTATAACTTATAATCAATATTCTACAAATGATTATTAATTAGGATTTCAAATACAATAATTGAAGTTTTTATTTCATGTACATTCCTGTATTAAATTGTCAATTATTTTTTATATTGATGATTTTATTCACTATTTCAATTTGGTGCAAGTGTTTTTTATTTCTACACTTTTGTCTGTTCTTCATTTGTATAATTTACATATTGGTGTTGAATTTCAAATACAAATATTTTTAATAGTGCAGATTGGGCAAATATTTATGAATATTTATATGTCTTAGATGTTTATCTTTAGAACAGGTATATTTTGCAATAAAAAGTGGATGAAGTTGGATTTTAAAGCTCTGATAAATTAGCATAAAGTAAGAAACGAATTACATTCCCATAGTTTTATGACTCATTGAAACCCTTAATTCTGAAAATGTGAGCACAGTCAACACTATTGCACCTCTATAAAACTAAAAAAACTAAAATATAATCATTTTAATGCAAATCTATTAGTTGATCAAGCTTTTTTGTTTTAGATATTAGTACATATCACTACGCATCGTTGCATTTTTTTCACCAATACCATATGCAGTCATGGATGTTTCATTTTATTGGGACATAAACCTTATTGTTACCTCTAAATCATGATTTTGAGAACTTCTTTAAACATCTCTGGATATGTAATTATATGTATATGAAGTTTTAAAAGTTTTTAAGGTGGTACCTAACACCTTAACTAAAATTAATTTGGCTCGTTTAATTTTCTTAAAATTTTGACAAAGTAATTACTTTGACCCTTTGACAAAAATATAAAAAAAAAAAAAAAATTGAACCAACCGTTTAATCAGAAAAATTACACTGGTTATATAGCAGTTTGACAAACACTTGTTTTGATCATTGAGAAGCTTAATATTCCCTTAAGAACACAACGTCATTAAAACGTTCTGCTGATTTTACAGAGTTATCTCCCTGTAGTGTTAGGTACCACCTTAATTCAAAATTATTTGTTTTTGTATGACATTCAGAACTTAATGTATTTTTCATGCTAATTACATAAGTCCTTAGTTAAGACAGATCAAACAATGGTATCCACTTATCTACAAACATGAGTTGATGGTAGGACTGTCTTTAGTCAGAGACTATTTTCATACTATATTTTATCATTCCATAGGTTGAATATTTTTGATTTTATATTTCTACATAATGTTGATCATTGTTTAATTTGCTTTTGTGTTATTTTTGTCATTAATAAAAGAATAAAATGTTGTATATTGATTGGCCAATATGTACATGTATGAGACATGTTAGAATTTCTACTTACTAAGTTAAAATTGAGAAGTGGATACTCACGAAAACTTATATTAGAGGTTCAGTGCTGATCAACATTTTCAAAGAGTTATGCCTCTTGGAAATATCAAGTATATGGAAAATTGCATTGTTGGTCTTTTCATGCCTACATTTCTTGAAGAAAGTTATAAAAGTTTTAAAGAACCACCCATGAATGAAAATAAAATAGTTCTTGCCCTTAGACAGACGAAATATGTGCAATTTGGGGGACATTGGAACTATGTTCTTTAATTTTAATAAGCAAAAATCTAGGATACCAAAAACATATTTTAAAGTCATCTTATTCTCTCATCCTTACATAAATAAAATTTCATCTCACTCTGGGGTCAACATAATATTCAAAAACAGTGAAAGCAGTGAAAGAAGATTTGCTTCAATATTTGAAAGTGCAGAAAAACAACATTATTAAAGGAAAGGATCTCAACTGTCAGTTTCAGTCATATTAAGTTTTATATACATGGGTTGGTGATTATTTTATTGTCACAGTTTCTTTTGTCTGTTATGGTTTTAAAGATAAATATATGTATGCAAAAACACTTACATTGGTAAAAACTAAGCTTTTAAAAGCAGAAACCCCTTAACAAAGTCAATTGATGGTTTCAGTGATGTTGGGGTTTCAGTGATGTTGACAGTAATTTAGATTTTGTATTGCTTGCAATTTTTGTTTTGCCTGCAATAACACACATTTGAATGTTGATTTGGCCTTGACAGCAGAATCTATTTGTATTAAGCTTTATGTTTAAGAAGCTAGTAAACATGGAAGAATCAAACATTGTACAGAGATGTCTAATGTTACTGAATTTGCGTCTGACATATGAAGATTGACCAATTAACTTTGAGTAAAACGATAACTGTATTTGGCAGGTGGGATCCTTGCAAGGTCTACATGTCCACCAGACAGGGCTCATTTGGCCTTATCCTTATTTCTTGTATCACCGAATCTTAGATAATATAAGCAATAGGAAAACAATATTTGCCTTATGAAATAATTGCAAGGTGCACATGCCTATTTTGCAGGTTTCCTCCGACCGTGACCTAATTTTTAGCTCACCTGGCCCAAAGGGCCAAGTGAGCTTTTCTCACCACTTGGCGTCTGTCGTCCGTTGTCGTCGTCGTCCGGCGTCCTCCGTCGTCGTCGTCGTCGTTAACAATTTACATTTTGAACTTCTTCTAGAGAACCACTGAATGGAATGGAACCAAACATGGCATGAATGTTCCTTATGAGGTGCTGACCAAGTGTTGTTACTTTGTAGCCGATCCATCATCCAAGATGGCCGCCAGCGGGGGACTTAGTTTAACATAGGACGCTATGGGAAATGCATACAAATGACTTCTTTTAGAGAACCATTGAATGGAATGAAACCAAACATATCATGAATGTTCCTTATGAGGTGCTGACCAAGTGTTGTTACTTTGTTGCCGATCCATCATCCAAGATGGCCGCCAGCCGGGGACTTAGTTTAACATAGGACCCTATGGGAAATGCATACAAATGACTTCTTTTAGAGAACCACTGAATGGAATAAAACCAAACATAGCATGAATTATCCTTAAGGGGTGCTGACCCAGTGTTGTTACTTTGTAGCCGATCCATCATCCAAGATGGCCGCCAGCGGGGGACTTAGTTTAACATAGGACCCTGTGGGAAATGCATACAAATGACTTCTTCTAGAGAACCACTAAATGGAATGAAACCAAACATAGCATGAATGTTCCTTATGGAGTGCTGACCAAGTGTTGTTACTTTGTAGCCGATCCATTATCCAAGATGGCCACCAGCGGGGACTTAGTTTAACATAGGACCCTATTGGAAATGCATACAAATGACTTCTTCTAGTGAACCACTGAATGGAATGAAACCAAACATGGCATGAATGTTCCTTATGTGGTGCTGACCAAGTGTTGTTACTTTGTAGGCGATCCATCATCAAAGATGTCCGCCAGCAGGGGACTTAGTTTAACATAGGACCCTATGGGAAATGCATACAAATGACTTCTTTTAGAGAACCACTGAATGGAATAAAACCAAACATAGCATGAATGTTCCTTATGGGGTGCTGACCAAGTGTTGTTACTTTGTAGCCGATCCATCATCCAAGATGGCCGCCAGCGGGGGACTTAGTTTAACATAGGACCTTATGGGAAATGCATACAAATGACTTCTTTTAGAGAACCACTGAATGGAATGAAACCAAACATGGCATGAATGTTCCTTATGAGGTGCTGACCAAGTGTTGTTACTTTGTTGCTGATCCATCATCCAAGATGGCCGCCAGCCGGGGACTTAGTTTAACATAGGACCCTATGGGAAATGCATACAAATGACTTCTTTTAGAGAACCACTGAATGGAATAAAACCAAACATAGCATGAATGTTCCTTATGGGATGCTGACCAAGTGTTGTTACTTTGTAGCCGATCAATCATCCAAGATGGCCGCCAGCGGGGGACTTAGTTTAACATAGGACCCTATGGGAAATGCATACAAATGACTTCTTCTAGAGAACCACTAAATGGAATGAAACCAAACATAGCATGAATGGTCCTTATGGAGTGCTGACCAAGTGTTGTTACTTTGTAGCTGATCCATTATCCAAGATTGCCGCCAGCGGGGGACTTAGTTTAACATAGGACCCTATTGGAAATGCATACAAATCACTTCTTCTAGTGAACCACTGAATGGAATGAAACCAAACATGGCATGAATGTTCCTTATGTGGTGCTGACCAAGTGTTGTTACTTTGTACCCGATCCATCATCCAAGATGGCCGCCAGCGTGGGACTTAGTTTAACATAGGACCCTATGGGAAATGCATACAAATGACTTCTTTTAGAGAACCACTGAATGGAATGAAATCAAACATGGCATGAATGTTCCTAATGTGGTGCTGACCAAGTGTTGTTACTTTGTAGCCGATCCATTATCCAAGATTGCCGCCAGCGTGGGACTTAGTTTAACATAGGATCCTATGGGAAATGCATATAAATGACTTCTTTTAGAGAACCACTGAATGGAATAAAACCAAACATTGCATGAATGTTCCTTATGAGGTGCTGACCAAGTGTTGTTACTTTGTAGCCGATCCATCATCCAAGATGGCCGCCAGCAGGGGACTTAGTTTAACATAGGACCCTATGGGAAATGCATACAAATGACTTCTTTTAGAGAACTACTGAATGGAATAAAACCAAACATGGCATGAATGTTCCTTATGAGGTGCTGACCAAGTGTTGTTACTTTGTAGCCGATCCGTCATCCAAGATGGCCGCCAGTGGGGGACTTTTGAATGAAATTAAACATGTTCCTTTCCTTATAAATGAGGTTGTGTTGTCACTTTTAGCCAAATTTTATATTTTTTTTATATGATTTCAAAAACCCAAGTAGAATCAGGTGAGCGATACAGGCTCTTGAGAGCCTTTAGTTATGGTTTATTGGTCAATGTTTAGTTTTAGTAGTCTATTCCGTTTCCAAGATTCTATAAGAAAGAAGTTAACTATAGTCCATGCCATGGAATGATTTTAAGGTGTAATGTCTGTTAGTCATGATTCTTCTGACCTTTATTTTACTCATGGTTCATTGGTTAATGTTAAACTTTCGTGTTTTTTTCCCGTTGTTTCAATTAGTTCACGGTTTGATTGCAAGGTTTATATGTCTTTCTTGAAGAGGATATCTGAACTTGTCCGTCGTCTTTTTCAAAGTTAATTGATCAATGTTTAGTTGTGTAGTTAGCTCTGAAAGAAAACGTTATCCATGTTTGGTGGAAGGACTGGTTGTATGGTGAAATTTAACCTAGATTTAATTTTTATGGTTTAGTAGTCAACGTTGTTTCTTGGTATGTATGTCTCGAAAATGCTTTAAACAATAGGATACTACATTTGGTGTATAGTGTACATGTCCGTCTGGAAGGATTACTCTGACCTAAACCTTATTTTCATTGTTAACGTTAAGTTATCATGGTTAAGTCTGTTTCTCACATTCTTTAGCAAAAGCTTAACATAACTTGACCTTGACCTCATTTTCATTAATCATTGGTCTTGTTAAATTTATTTGATACTTGTAAAGACGACATAAATTTAATCATGATCAGTAAAGCTGACATTCCAGTGTTTGAACTCTTGTTGCTGTTTGCAGTTCGGTCTATCTTTTACAGTTTTAATGATAACTAGTTATTAGGCCAATCAGATAATACGCTGTCAATTGAAGGTTTCAGTCATTCGACATTTGTTATAGATCTTACACTGCTTATAATTTTTATTGTTTGCAATCCCTGTCAATCTTTTATAATTATCAAGATCAAACAGAGATGGTCAATGTTGTAAACATTGTCATTTTATCAGTCCTTACGTAGTTTGCATTAGTGATCCATATAGTAATTTAGTTAATAAGTATGTAGATTTTGAAATTCTGAGTCTTCCACTTAGTTCCCTATATTACGAGTTTTAAGATATAAGAAAATTACTTGCGTTTTATCCTGACGTTCACTTTTTAGGAAAGACAACCAGAAAAACTCAGAACTTGAAATGGTGTAAACGGAGTGGAGCTTTCATCTTTCATCGTTTTGGCTACATGGTTTATTTGAGAGCCTCATGCACCCTATTCGTCTTAAGTACAAAATTTGACGAAAAAAATAACAACATGCGGAAAATCTGTAAAAATCGATTTCACTTAACTTTAAAAAAATATATATACATAATGGCAACTTTCCGAGTTATAATTGATAACCGTACAAACTTCTAACATGACAACATGATACTATAAAATATACAGCAAACTATTTATACATTTGTTTTTGAAGATTTGATTCCAGTCATCTGAATCATATGACTTTACCAAATTGAATGCAGTTTAGTCCAATTAATTTTTGATCAGTTTAGGAAATGAAAATAAAAACATGTAAAAATCAAGTTTACGGTCGGTTTCAAACTTGATTATGATTGGTTGATTGTTTAATGCCTCTTTCAGCACAGTTGTTTATATTAGCATGGCCAGCTGTTATCTGTGGATGAAGACGAATTACGTAAAATGTTGTATATATTTTATTACAGGAACAAAATAAACTGCACGAGGAAAAGATCCTTTAAAAACAAGGAAGTTGTTTGACATACATTCAATTTAAAAAAAAAAGTCGAATTTAGATAATGCTCATTTCCATAAAACTTGCTAGTATGAATCATTATCTTTATAAGGAATTCATAACACCCAATACTTCTGTACAATATTTAAAAAAGAAATCCAAAATGACATCCTACAAGAATGTATTAAAACGTTTTTTTTTATGGGTGGTGTACTATTTCGAATATCGTATTACTAATTTCCCTAGGGTTTGTTGTCTATTAGGAAAATATGGATACAATGATAAGCTTCTTTTTTATATGTTTTTCTGATAATATTAACTAGATTGTTTTTGTAATTTCAAAATCTTGAATTCGGCAAATGCCTGTGCCTATATTTATTCAATTTCGAGATATCTTATTTAGTTAAATAAGATATCTTATAAACTAATTGAGATATCTTATAAACTTTTAGAGATATCTTATATATTAATTGAGATATCTGATTTATTAAATAAGATATCTTATATATTAAATAAGATATCTTATTAAAATGTTTATAAAGATATCTTATTAAATATATAAGATATCTTATTTAAAATCTAAGATATCTCTATTAATTTATAAGATATCTTTTATATAGTTTATGATAGAGATATCTTATTTACTAAATAAGATATCTCCATAAGTTAATAAGATATCTCTATTAATTTATAAGATATCTCTATTAATTAATAAGATATCTCTATGTGTTTATAAGATATCTCTATTAATTAATAAGATATCTTATAAAGTATGTATTTAAAAGATATCTTTATAAAGAAGTAAGATATCTTATATACTTTATAAGATATCTTATTAATTAATAGAGATATCTTATTAACTTATAGAGATATCTTATAAACTAATAGAGATATCTTATTAACTAATAGAGATATCTTATAAACTTTTAGAGATATCTTATTAACTTAAAGAGATATCTTATTAACTTATAGAGATATCTTATAAACTAATAGAGATATCTTATAAACTTTTAGAGATATCTTATTAACTTATAGAGATATCTTATTTAATTGGTTATAAAGATATCTCTATTAGTTTATAAGATATCTCTATTAGTTTATAAGATATCTCTATTAATTAATAAGATATCTTATAAAGTATGTATTTAAAAGATATCTTTATAAAGAAGTAAGATATCTTATATACTTTATAAGATATTTGATTAATTAATAGATATATCTTATTAACTTTTAGAGATATCTTATAAACTAATAGAGATATCTTATAAACTAATAGAGATATCTGATTTACTTTCAAATTAAATAAGATATCTTATAAAAATTAAAGATATCTTAATACTTAATAAGATATCTTCAAACTTGAATAAATATAAAAACGGCGTGCCATATGTGCCAAGTCAGGTAGGTTGTTTTTCCCCTCGTTTTGTTGGCTGATAACGTTTGGATTTGTCAGTTTTTATGGACTGTCTCCTTTTGGAATTTACCTCGGACCTTTTTTTGTTTTACCTTTTTGACATTTTTTAAATGACCAACTATAGTAAAATGTATTCCAATTATAATTACTTCCTTTTTTCAAGGACTTTCCTGTTCTAGTTTATTTCGTTTCTGACACAAAATATGTAAAACAATATGGAACGTGACAGGTTTTTATGATATTATAACAAACATGCAGAATTTACGTTTCTTTTTAATCGTGTATCAGAGAGGGACGAAAGATACCAAAGGGACAGTCAAACTCATAAATCTAAAACAAACTGACAACGCCATGGCTAAAAATAAAAAAGACAAACAGAAAAACAATAGTACACACGACACAACATAGAAAACTAAAGAATAAACAACACGAACCCCACCAAAAACTGGGGGTGATCTCAGGTGCTCCGGAAGGGTAAGCAGATCCTGCTCCACATGTGGCACCCGTCGTGTTGCTTAAGTGATTACAAATCCGGTAAATAGTCTAATTCGGTAGGTCATATTCATGAAAGGGAAGGGAATTGTAGTTACGACGTATCAATTAGCAGGTTTGTGAATTTTAACATCTGCATGCACACTGAATAACATATTCAAATTAACAACAGCTAAAATTTCAAGACTGAAAGATGCAGCATACATATGAAATCTGCACTGGTTTTTTACTTTTTGGGAAATAGGGGAGGGGGGGGGGGGTGAATTTCTTATGGCTTCAGTTAGCATCTTGAACCTAAATTACACATTGCAATGTATAAGATAAAAACAATAACTAATTTAACAATGTTTTTGGGTCGAGTTATATTCCGATGTCCATTATTGTAGGTAGAACAAAAAGGTTCTTCGCCATATCATTTGTCTCAGTACTATAATGTCCCATTTTGCATGACGTTTGTATGGCATTTGTTATTATTCGTTTGATGTGTTTGAGCTTTTGATTTTGTAATTTGATTAGGGACTTTCCGTTTTGAACTTTTTTTAATTTTGTGTTCCCTCATATTTATATTTCAATAATGTTTAGATTAATTTGGAAAGTGTGTATATGTCATTATGTTTTACAATGATCTATTGTAATAGATAATATTTATTATCTTTTTTTGTTGTTGACTTAATTGATTGTAATTTGTTTATGTTAAAAGATATGATGTTTATTTAAACAATTTTGACGGCTGTATCCTCAATGCTCTTCAACTTTGTAATTGCATGCGAATATTTCAGTTATACATATTGTTCGTATTTATTGGAACACATTGTAAACTTGGTTTACAATTTGTATATTTGCAGATTACTAATAACGTAAGACAATTGGACGACTCATTTACTACAGAAAATGGCCCACTATTAATACCACGCCTAAAGTCTTTGGGGTTTCTATTGACTTATATTAACCCAGGTTGGCGATTTATTGGTGTCCCATTTTTCCATGGGACATGGTTGACCGCACAAATTTGTCAATATAATGGATAACTATACAACTGTAATACAGGTGGCATGATTAACTCGCTTTAAAATCTGGTTTTAATCCACCGTTTTTGTTTTCGAAAATACCTCTCCAAAAAAGAAAATGACAAATGATATAGTCGATCGCTTGCATTTGCAATGTTTTTTATACTTCAAGTTTCGGAATTGATCTTGGAGTTTGGTATTTGTTTTATCAAATATTTATAGATAAAACAAGAGCATAGCTTCCTGTTAATAAATAACATAAATAATATAAGAATAAAAATTGATAAAAAAAATCTTGTATGGTAAACGAAATTATATTCACTTTTAATTATTTTCTATAAATATTTCAAAAGGATCGTATTAAAGCTTGTTGATTTATTGTTTCACTGTTCATTGAATACATTTGATAACTCCCCGAAGTTATATTCATTTCAGTAGGTAGTACTAACATGATTTATAAAACACCTTTCTCTCCACTATTTATCTCCAAGGGGGACTAAAAATGGAAACATAGTCATTCAGGTCCTCTTCCGACCGACAATAAAACCCTTGTCAAAATGGGACGTCCGTTTGACTGCAGTATGCTAAAGTTCCAAGCGACATCCGGTCAGAATGGGGAGTGGAGAGTTAATGCAGAGACCTCTGCATGTTAAGAAGCATCGCAAAAACTTTTAAAGGGGTCCGTAGGTGGCCCGTTGCAAGGCAAAATATCCGTCCCTATTCCATATACACTCATTTTCTATTGACCTTCAATACCGAACGGCTTCTATTATAGGACCTACCTATTGTGTTTATTGTTTATTTGTTCTCGTCCTGGACATGCATGAAATGTTTGCAACTGGACGTTGAGCAGCCAATAATAAATTATCTTAAATTGGCCATTTATCAATTTCAAATAATTTTTAAAATTGAACCTTAGAAAAAAGTAAAATCACAAAAAAACTGAACTTAGGAAAATTCAAAACGGAAAGTCCCGAATCAAATGGCAAAATCAAAAGCTAAAACACATCAAACGAATGTATAACAACTGTCATATTCATCACTTTTCTTGGTTTATGTAGAAATAAGTGGATTCAACCTGGTTTTATAGCTAGCTAAACCTCTCTTTTTTATGACAGTCACATAAAATTTCATTATATTGACAACGATGTGTGATCAAAACAAACTGACATAATAGGTAAAAATGTCAAAAATAGGGATACAGCAGTCAACATTGTGTTATGATCCTAATCACTATAATACAAATAAATATGTAACAAAGAAGCCCAAAAAGGCATATAGTAAAAAGCACATTAGTAAAAATGAAAGACAAGAATACAAAAAATACTATAGCTTATTAACACAATGACGAAATGTTAAGTACAGAGCCATGTCATACGTTTCAAAGAAACACAAAAAGACATATAGACAACGCACATTAGCAAAAAATGAAAGACTAGAATACATAATTTTACCATATAACAATAATGGGACGTATAAGTACAGAGCCATATCAACTGTATATCAACAAAAACATACTAAACAATAAAAGTAATACTCGTAAAGACAAATAAAAGAAAACTATTACACGTTATACAGATGATAACTATTTTCATTACCCAGAATCTATACTTCAAGACCATCGTGTATTATTTGTGAAGTTGATATGGAATATTTATCGACAAGGTCTTGGTACCTTCTGATGAACTTTTTTTTTAGAAAAAAGGACGAGACGTTCTTTGACATACCCCTGGTTCATCAACTTTCTGCTCAGATTCTGGTGACGTTTTACAAAGTCTGAGTAGGAGCTGCAAGCTCTTGCATGCCGAATAAGTTGGGAAATGTATATCCCATATGCAGGTGAAGTTGGTATATTGCTGCTAAGGTGGGGGAAATTGATAATTTTAAAATTAAAATCGTCTCGTTTGTCATAGATTCTGGTACTGAGATGGCTGTGTATGTCAAATTTGAGGTATAAGTCTAAAAATGAGGCGGAGAAAGCCGTGCCTGTTGCTTCTTTAATTTGTAGTTCTGGGTGATATTTAAAGGAACCCAATCAGAAAAGTTCGGATTGTTAATGGAAAGAACATCATCAATATATCTGAAAGTGAAATTAAATAGTCTGGCTTCTTTGATCTTCTTGTTATTGACAAGTGTCTGAAAGACTCCGATTTAAATGAAAATAAGAAGAGGTCGACAAGGAGAAGCGCACAGCTCGTTCCCATAGGAATGCAGACAATTTGTTGAAAACGTCAACCTCCAAAATTCAACAAAAATGTTGTCGATAAGAAACTCCAGCATACTGATCTCTTGTTCCTATGTGTATCATGTTTAACCCTTTTGTTTGCTATTAACAAAATATGCCTTATGGTATCCAAAGTAATAAATGTATAGCGTATGCTACCATTTTTATGTTGAAAGGCATCGGTGATTATTTCTTTTAGGCGATTTTTCAATTTCACATGGGGAATGGTGGTATGCAGGATTGAAAAAATAAAAGTTTTGTTAGAACTAATTTCAGAAAAAGATCGAGATTTGAAATTTTCCAGAAGTTTTTTATAATTTTTAAGTCACTCAAGCAAAAACCCATTTAAGCTGTACACCATACCAAACCAGATGACGTTGATAATATTGAAGGATTAGGCTATTAAAATCCTTCGGCACTAGTAGTATACCTGCTAATTCAAACATTAACATATTCAATCTGCAGTCATAAAACAAACACGCAAAAATTAGCTTACATTAAAAGAATACTTGGATTTGTAATTCAAAAGGAAATAGAGTAAACTATATTCGAAATAAACTTCTGTACATGATTCACACATTCTTAAAGAAGAAACTCATCAGCATTATTTCTGGTTTGCTAATAAACCGGACGTTTAACTGACTGTTTAAAACATAAGTAGTCGTAAATATTTACTTTTAATTTATTACCGCAGCTTAAACGGAGGTGGATGCAAAAATGTATATTTTGTTCATGCAAAATGTGTATAATTTGTCTTCTCAAATATTATGAAAAATGACCTCTGCCTCTGAGGTTGTGACAATATTCAGCAAAAATATTTTTGATATATGGGCCTTTTTCAAAAAATGTGGATTTTCTTGTACAATCAATATTTCTAAAAAAGTGTAAATATTTTTATCCAATTTTTAGATACACCATTTAGTTTTTGGTGTGTGTAACAAGTTCCAGCAAATTCAATATGAAATTTAGCTACAGAAATTGCTTCCAGTGGGTTTCAAAGGGTCCAAAAACCCCAAAATTGCTTGTACGAAATTGAAAAACTAGTTTTTTTTAAATGCTGGTTTTAATACCCAGCGGAAATTATTATTTTTCTTTTGTTATTATAAATATATAGGTATCACTGCAGGTATGTATACACAAATACAGGGAATTATTAGATTTTATTAGCATTTTTTTTAACTTTTCATTTCGTACTTTAAAAAATGTCAACTACATAACACAAATGAAATAATGTTGCCAATAAACAACTGATTATATCCCTTGTAACTAGAGAAGTGTTCTCTACTTACTCTTCATCCTCTGATGACGTGCTTAAAGTTACAGGATGACATCATTGATTCATTTCATTATAGATTAGTTTTGGTGAGTACAAATTACTCCGTAATTTTATTCTTTGTCAACTTTGTAACGGCAAAAACATTGATAAATTTTGGCATAAATATTTTTTTTTTTAAATGTTTAAAAAAATTGGAATTTAAATTTCTGATCTATGACTTTTTGTTTTGTAGAAATTGTACCATACGACTTTTTGACGAAGGAAACAAGCACAGATATAGAATATACTGATAAAAAGCTTTCAAATGGTATATAATTTACAAGTATGCTTTATGGATGCATTAAAGTTCTTAGCTAAAAATCTTTTTGAAATATGTCACTCGCCTTTTTTCAATTTGTTTGTAATCCTCATTTTCCAGTCCATTGTAATTCAAGTTGTTTTAAGACAAAAGTTTTAAATACTTAAACGGACAATTAAGACCTTCTGCTGTTGTCTTCTCTATGGTCGGGTAGTTGTCTCTTTGACACATTCCCCATTTCTATTCTTAATTTTAATTAAGAAGTTAAAAATTATTCTGTTTGGAATTAATGTTCAATTCTTGAAAAATTTTACTCAATTTTTTCATCTTCAGCTTCATACAAAGAAGAATTGTTTGGCATGAAGGAAGTGTATGCTGAGATCGGAAATACAGTTACATTACCATGCAACATCTCAAACACAACATCAACACAGAGCTGGAAGAAAGGGTTAATAGTAATGACTCAAGGATTGAAGATAAACAAAATTTTCGGTGATAAAAAAAGACTTGAAATTTTAATTGATGAAAGGTTTTATAATCTCAAAAAATACAACATAACGGAACATGATTTTAATACATACTGGTGCGAAACAAAACAGGGAAACTCCACAACAACTGAAGGAACAAAACTAAGTCGTTCAGGTATACAAATTTAGCTTAATTGGACTTTGATTCTGTGGTATAAAAAAGGATTCGTGTTACTATTGATTAACCGTTTGAATTGTAACATGAAGACGAATAAAAAAAAAAGAGTAGACGGTATAAAAATTCAAGGAAAATGTTTTCTTCGTAAAGTAAGATTCTTTGAAAAAATACTGTTCACATCACACAAAAAGCTTCATGCTGACATTAAACTATACAATTCCAGGGAATGTCCAGACTACTTGAGTTTTGTATGGCACATTTATTTGTAAAACTAGTCAACCTCATCATAGAAATTTTATGACCATATTGGTTATCAATCTTTTTATTTCATATTAGTATTTATATTTTCATAATATAAATGGATATATGTATTGTTTCGAAAAGGCAATTGCTTAATTTTATTATTTGTGTTTTATTTTTGCAGGTTTCAATTTCAGTGTAATTATAGTACAAAGAAACCAAAGATCAATTAAACTACAAGTAATGGTTACCTCTTTAAAGGGAGAAGAGTTCACAAGTTTGAAATACACATTTAAAACAGCAGACAATACTACAAGAACAGAAGTTATTTCTGTCAGTGGTCGAAATATTCATAAGTTCTTAAAAGTCAAAGGGCTTATGATAGGATTTTGTTTCAAATTCCAGATTTATGTGCATTCAACAAACGTTGGATGGATTAGCTCAATTGAAAAAACGGCGTGTACAAGTAAGTTTTTTTAATGTCTCATATGGTATAACCTAAAAATATGAGATTTTATTATTTTGCAGGCATCTCTTTGTGATAGTTTTGTTTGTTTGACAGTTATCTTCTATTTAAACCTTAAAATGTTTTTTTATGAATTCCTGGACCAATTTGAACCAAGTTTGTTTATTGTAAAAGTTATATCTAACGAATAAATTATAACAGTATAACAGAATAGAAAATTTGACAGTAACTATTACATTAAAAAAGTTACAACGGTTTTAATGGTTATAATGATATACTTGGTGTTTTCCAACTTCTATTACTAATTTATGCGAACTTAGTTACAATTTCAATTGACATTTCAACAATCTATATGTCTGCAATTTATGTCTTATTATCATCTCTGATATCAGAAAAAATCAATTCATTTCAATTTTGGTTGCATTTTAGTTTGACATTTAAGCAATCTATATGTCCGCAATTTATCGAAAACAACTTTTGTTATATAAAAATCATTAAAATAAAACTAAAATCTATGTTTGGAAAGGCAGAAAATGTATACGTATTTCAGTTTATTATTTGCATTCACATATACCGATTCAATTATAAGAATACATTTATACATTGTAGATTTGATTTCTCATTTTTAGCTCACCTGGTCCGAAGGGCCAAGTGAGCTTTTCCCATCACTTTGCGTCTGTCGTCCGTCGTCGTCGTTAACTTTTACAAAAATCTTCTCCTCTGAAACTACTGGGCCAAATTAAACCAAACATGACCACAATCATCATTGGGGGATCTAGTTTAAGACATGTGTCCGGTGACCCGGCCAACCAACCAAGATGGCTGCCATGTCTAAAAATAGAACATAGGGATAAAATGCAGTTTTTGGCTTATAACTCAAAAACAAAAGCATTTAGAGCAAATCTGACACGGAGTTAAATTGTTTATCTGGTTAAGATCTATCTGGCTTGAAATTTTGAGATGAATCGGACATCCTGTTGTTGGGTTGCTGCCCCCGAATTGGTAATTTTAAAGGAAATTTTGCTGTTTTTGGATATTATCTTGATTATTATTACAGATAGAGATGAACTGTAAACAGCAATAATGTTAAGGAAAGTAAGATCTACAAATAAGTCAGCATGATCAAAATTGTCAGTTGACCCCTTAAGGAGTTATTGCCCTTTATAGTCTATTTTAAACAATTTTCCCAAATTGTTGTATTTTAAAAAAAATTTATTCTACTCTGAAACTACTGTGCCAAAATGTAACCAAACTTGGCCACAATTGTCATTGGGGTATCTAGTTTAAAAAATGTGTGGCGTGACCCGGTCAACCAATCAAGATGGCCACCATGGCTAAAATAGTACATAGGGGTGAAATGTAGATTTTGGCTTATGTCTCTGAAACCAAAGCATTTAGAGCAAATCTAACAGGGAAGTAAAATTGTCTATAAGTCAAGATCTATCTGCCCTGAAATTTTCAGACAAATTGGACAACCAGTTGTTGGGTTGCTGCCCCTGAATTAGTAATTTTAAGAAAATTTTGCAGATTTTGGTTATAATCTTGATTGTTATTATAAATAGAGATAAAGTCTAAACAGCAATAATGTTCAGCAAAATAAGATCTACAAATAAGTTTTATGACCGAAACTGTCAATTGACTCCTTAAGGAGTGATTGCCCTTTAAAGTCAATTTTTCACAATTTTCATAAATTTTTGTAAACTTTTAGAAAATATTTTCAACTGTAATTACTGGGCCAAGTTCATTATAGATAGAGATAATTGTAGACACACGAATGTCCAGTAGAGAAAAATCTACAAACACATCGACATCGGTATAGTCATTTGACCCGATTTTACCGATTAAGTCCTATCTCTATTGATGACAATTCTACTGAGGATAAATTGCCATGGCTGGTGATGCATGCAACAGGAGACGACAATATATAAGTGTATCAAAAGATCCAAAACCGCGAAAAGTATGTCGCTATCAAGTTGAGACTCAGACAAATGGTATCCGGTCAACATATTCGCGATGGTGACCATAAAACGTATGTAGAATGGATTGCATACTTTCTCCCTCATAGCTCTGATGTAACATTTTTTTGTGTGTGAGGAGTACACCTTATTTAATGAAGTCCATGTAATATGAATATGTAAGAGCGTAACGTATAAACTATGATATGTAAACGATGGAGCATAACGAATATTACTGTTTAGAAATGGTAGTTTACAATTGGAATTTGGAAATCATCACGTTTGCCATAGTTTGAAGTCGTCTCTATGTGTTAGTATTGAAGAAAAGCAGGTAGTCCCCTCGTCTCAAGTTTAAAGAATATATAAGTTGTCAGCACTCGTTGAAATGAACCTCCATTGGTAGTTTTATGTATATCAAAATGTTTAAGGATTCAATTAAAGTAGTCGAACTAGGTAGTATAAACACCAACGAAACATCTTAGCCAATCAGTTTATGAATTCAGAGAAAAAAAAAAGAAATTCAATATTTTTATTGCTAGAATATTTACATAGATTAACCAATATGGTATGTACTGTTTTGTAGGGGGAAGTTAAAATGGTATAATAGTGCAAAATGTTAATACACATATTGATTCATATCATAAGAAAATTTAGAAGAGATAGTAAAAATATAGAAAAGTGGTAAAGATTTGTCGGAAAATTATAATTTTATGGATGAGAAAGTGGAGAACCTAACATCTTGCACACTAATACGCCACATTACCCTTTGGTATGTCAAGATATATACAATAAACATGTATAGGTACATCTGGACCAAAAGGTATTCAATATATATATGACATTTCATCTAAGTGTATTACGATATATGCTTGGGCATCATATGTTCTCCTACGAGAAAAGACACATGTGAATCGGTTATTTAAATATGATTTCATCCAATCCATAGAGAAGAATCCGTTAAGATTTTACTATTTTCTGCGTTTCATCGAAGTCCCAATTAACCTAATAAAATCATTTTAGTCCAATATGATCATTAGGTTTTTTCTCTCTTGATCAAATTATAAGAAAACTACCTAAAACATTATTAATATTAAATATGTTAACACGATAATGCTAGTAATACTTTAAATTTTACAGAACCAGGACGACCCGATTCGTCCACAAGGGTTGTGAAAACTACAGCCACGTCAATATGCATGCTGATTCAACACCCTAGGGAAGGACATTTCGATAGTTTTAGAATTTGTTATAGAAACAACTTTAAAAAGGTGTCGATGAAAGTAAACAAGTCCTCTGATGCCAATAGAACAATGATCACAATTTTAGGACTGGTACCAGAAAGCTGTTATGTAATTGATATTTATACTGTTTCCTTCTCAGAAGGTAGTGATTATCCTAGATCAATTTCTAATGTGTGTACTCAGGCACAGTGTAAGTAAAAAAAAGTATTACGTATATCTTTTCTAGAAAAGAGGGAGGGCTAAAGTCGCCTGAACTAATTTAACAGCAGGAATTTAAAAATTGTCCATAGTATAAAAATATCCTTACATCACTGCTTTATAGATATAAGAAGATGTATACAGTATGAGTTTTTCAGGCTAAAATCATGTATTGTATATTTGAGAATGGTACAATATAATTACGCATTAACAAGCTGCACACCCCTCTATAAATATATTGAGCTCTTAATCGTCTCTGGACTAAAAAAGTTTGAAAACGAATTGATATTTCAAATAGCTACTATTATCACCATATTTTAAAAACATGACAAATGCAGAGCTGAACGTTGATTGCCACTGACGTTAGTAGTTGTGTTCTGGGTAATTACTACAACTCCCACTGTTCATGTTTACCTACATGTGTGATCCCTGTTTTTAATGTGAAATCGTTAACGTCCTTTATATTTATTGAAAGAAAGTTGTTTCATCATTACAGTTACAAGTACAGTTAACACTTCTGAAGAGACAACCACAGGTAATTTGCAAGATAGAAAACCGATAACCAATACTTCATTTCAACCCACCAAAAAAACTATGAAAAACACATACAGACTTATATGAAAATTAATGAAAAAGATATACTAGTAAATGCTGAACGTCAAAGAAGTTGCAACCCATCAACATAACAAATCACAAGGCATTTGCATTTACATTTACGGTAATGAAAAAGTGGATTTGATCCGATTGTGATAATTTAAGTTGTCAATAAACGTTAAAGAAACCAAGCTTATAAATGTGTACGACACGCTTGTTTCGCTTGAAAGTTAAAAAAACAAACAAATACAGTTCAAAGTTGAAGAGCATTGAGGGTACAAATTCCTAAAGGTTGAACCAAATAAAGCTAATGTATTCTATTCCTGGGTGAAAACAGAGACAGCGAACATTTGCAATTAAATCATGTACCTTTAAAGTATTTGAGAAAGCAGAGAGTTGCTTATTTAAAGACGAATCATACCACAAATGTATTGATTTAAAAATTCCCAAACAAATTTTAATACATGAAGATTTTGTTTATTGCTTTTTGCAACCACATATACACATATTGACAAAAAGAATAGACTCGGTATTAAATACTCTATTGGCTACCCCCTGTAGTGGAAGGATTACGCTTTATTCAACAAACTTATTATGAAACACATGATATCTTATCATGGAAACATATTAAATTAATATTTTTAGCAAGGTGTAATGTTTACACTTGATATAAATAAAATATGAATAGACAGCGCTATCAGAAATTGATTCATTATTTGCCAGTTTTTTAACCAAGGCTTTGGTATGATATACACATCCAGTCTGACATTTGATTCATTTAAGATAACTGAATATTGCATAATTTGTCTTCTTAAATGGTTATTTAAAGGCTTATTTATGAAAAAACAAACACTAGGAAAAGTAACAAATTGGACCGAAAATAAAGGCATAAGTGAGATTTTACACTTTGACTTAGCAAGTTGTTTCAAATCATTTTTGGTGCATTTCAATATCAACTGCTAACCTTCAAATATTAATAAGGAACAAATTAAAAAAAAAGACCACTGTACTCGTAATGAGAGAAAGAAAACTAAGAATAAGAATTTAAAGTGGAAATTGGAAAAAAATGATATTAAGATAGCAATACAATGTGGTTTTGCAATTTGGTTCTTGAAAACATTTCAAACATATAAATTATTGTGCAATAAAATTACATTTTATACAGCTGGACTGTGTTTAACCTTTATAGTGGATTCATATGATCATAAAAATTGTTTTGGTATGTTAATCGGTCATAGTTTCAGAAATTATTGTAATGTTTAATACCACATTTTCGATCGATGTAATTAAACGAAAAAATAATATGAAATGCAATATATTTATTTGATGTCATGATATATAAATGATAAACAGTATCACTCACAAGGATTGAAATTTTATTATGGACCACAATTTTGGGACTCTTGTGACATTTCACTCTCCGTCCGCATCTAATGAGATTGGATTTCACCAGTTTACCAGTGAGAAATCATATCAATCTATATATGCTTAATTTTTTAGAAAGCAAGGGGAGGAGGGTGGTTACAATTATAAGCGTCAATTTTAATCCCCTAACTGTGCATTGATACCTAATGGCATGGTTAAAACTTCTACTGCAAGACTATAGTCATTCGTGTCTATCAAAAGTCGTTAATGCATCATAAATTGGCAATAACGTAGAGGTAGTGTATTACAATCGATCGATAATTATTTTGATAATTGTATTTTAATATATAGAATGGCAACTGGAAAGCACCAAGAGTACTTTAAAGCATCGTCTACAACTGAATCAAACACCAATATCGGTACGTTATATATACTTAAACCTTCGAAGTATATCAGAAATACAACGTTGTGGTAACGTTTGAGTTAGCCTCAAAAGCTGTAGAGCATATCAAATGGAATTATTACGACATATAAGCTACAAATGCTCCACTAATTAGCATTAATTTGTACTACGCGTCTGGCGTATACATAAAATTTTAATCCTGGTATCTATTATGAGTTTACTTACTTACAGACAGAATCGAAGTTTCTCGCCTGTGACAAAAAAAACAACAACACCAAAACAAACAAAATAAAACAACAACAATTTACTACTCCTCCGAAGACGCCAACAGTAAAGTGTCGTTTCGTCATCATTTATTTGACCTAGGTTTCAGCTTATGCCCCAGATACTTTCCGTGATAACTTTTCACCATATTGTTGTTCTTCAGTAACTCCACCCATCTCTGGCATATTTTATACGCACTTTACCTCAATCAAACCTCCCGGTCGTTTTTAGTGTCAGCTTTGGTGATAATGTTTGAGTCTGATCATTCTGTATCAAACTCTATAAAAAGCTTCTAATGTCGTTTTGATTATAAAAGATTAAAATAAAGTTTATATGCTTCCCAGATATATTTCAAACTATAGATACAAAAAAAAAATCTATCGATATGTATGTTGTATTTCATGTGCAAAACAAAGACTTGAGCATTAGAAATTACTATACCATACGCATACCCACTCTTTAAACTTGAAAACTTAATCTTTGTATATAGGTGAATGATTCTCAATTCTAAACAACAACTATCGTCCATCCAACATTCACCCAAATTATCCGCGTATAATAAACCAGAAACTCAAGAAAGTTACCGACTACGTTCATGAATATCTGAAGATATCAATAGATAATAAATTATTGACAATAACTTATGTCTAGCCTACGCCAGTGCAATCGTTAAATTGATAATTGTATTTGAAAAGGATGGCAAAGAGAAAGCTCCAGGAGTCCTTTAAATGCCATGGTTACATACAAAACAGACACTGATACAGGCAAGTGAAATTTTATCTACAGTTTTAATGAACAGAAATGCAATATAGTAATATTTCGTAAACGTTCCTAAAATGCCGTCTGAAGTCAATTAGTAACGTACATATGCCGCATTGGCTTGCCTTATAAGTAACTGATAAAAATCGATTGTGTTAAGATTTGGAGGAAATTTTGACATTACTTTAAATTTCCGAGTTTACAATTCAAAAATACCTTAATATTTCATCTCTACTAAATAGTTATATCAACAAAAAAATTACATGACAGTTTTCCATGATTTCATTAAGTCATTGTCAGCAGAAGTTGGATACATTTGTCTGCAATATATGTATCTCACGCAAAGCTCTGAATCCTTGTACGACTTTTGTTATGCTTTATTTTGTCATTTTTGGTTCATTAGCTCTTCATATTTTTCAAAAGTGTTGTATTTTAAAATATATTGGCACTGATCATCTCTGAAGACACATTTATTATCGAAGTGCGCAGCTGGTGCAGAAAAATTGGTACCAGGAATGTTATTGTATGATCTACAGTCCAGAGGGAAGTAACGTCAAGTTTTGATGATAACATGTTTCTTCAGTAATTAAACAAAAAAGTTCAACACAATTTGGTGTTCGGATTGGTTGTCAAAAGTATTTTAATAGTATATTGGTCTTGCATATGTCGTATGACCGTGACGCAAGTTACTGGCTTCAATTGTCTTGCTAAGTTTTGAGGAATCTGAACATACCGTAGTCACAACTGTGCTAGGGCAACACTATTTGAAATGCTGACTGTTTTCAAGAGAAGATGAATACATTCATCAGACATGTTTCATTTGTTCTCGGCCTAAATATGATTATCAGGCTAACGTTTTGTGTTTTTTTGGAGCTAATATTTTGTTTAATGACTATAGCAAACTTTCAAAACAGTTTTTAATTATAGATAGTGAATGTGAGATACTATGCTTTGTAGGTATATTTTACATCATATATCAAAATCATTGTAGATTTACTTTAATCTATTATTTCATTTGAAAAATAAGACGCACGCATTAGGAATAATTGTCGCACATTCATACAACTGTTACTGATAACAGTATCAAATCAGGAATACAACAGTTGTTTTCCATCCGTATCGTTGATTGATATCGTCGCGCATTACTCTTTCAGCTTTTGTG
Organism: Mytilus galloprovincialis; assembly: GCF_965363235.1. NCBI lineage: Eukaryota > Metazoa > Mollusca > Bivalvia > Mytilida > Mytilidae > Mytilus > Mytilus galloprovincialis. Next base: position 26,797,242 of record NC_134847.1, on the reverse strand, counting down.
GACTTCAATCTTTAAGTTGCAATCATAGATTTTTTTATACTTTTTTTACACACATTTACACTTTAAATAAAAATATCTGAGGTGTATATGTTAATGATAAAGAAATTTAACAACACAGAATAAGACCATTAGGTATTCATCTACATGCTTATATAATGTCTTGAACTATAGACAAATGGTGATGCGAAATAAACTCCCTCGCAACCAGTTCATGCTTTAAAATCCCGTAAATTACGACCCGCTAAATTATCCACGTTGACAGTTTATTCAAAGCTCTAAAGGAGTAGGCCCAGTAAGACCCCTTTTTGGCACCAAAATATAGCAGTTTTAAAATTGTTAAAATGTAAACTTCTAGCTATTTATTGGAAAGTAGAATACTTCTGTTACATAAATATGGACTGTGTTTGACGATACAATGCGCATGTATCGGGTACTAGCATAATTAAGTCATACTAAAATTACAAAATCTTCGAAATTTTAGCATTTTGGTTAATGTTTAGACGGTTTCCGTCTGGAATGGAAGTGGCCGCATTTGTGTTCATTCTTAATATTTACATGTGAGTTGTATGTGATAATAATACATAACATATATAAAGGTTGAGAATGAACACGGATGCGGCCACTTTCATTTTGACAAAAACATCTGAAAAGTGATATATTATGGCATATTTGATCGGTTGTTCGTATTTAAGTCTGAAGTAGACACTTAAGTGTTTTAAAAGTGTCCAAAATCTTTCATCAGATGAACCTGAATTTTGAGGCCAAAAATGGCCCTTACTCCTTGTCAGTAAAGGCAGATGTAAATACTATAATTAACTAACAATAATTTGAAGCCACAAGGTTCCTGTCGTAATGTGTATATTTTGATAATTGTATTTTTATAGAACTAAAGGCAAAAAGCATTAAAAGTATTTTAAGCACAACATCTACATTTGAAACAAGTACCGATACAGGTATGTGAAAATAATTCTGTGTCGATTTAAGAAAGAATCACAGAAATACAATGTTACTATAATTCATTTGTGTTTCTCTAAAAGTGTCGAAAATGTCAAGAGGTAAGTGATGCACATGCAACCTACAAATGCCTCTCGTTCTTACGCTGGATATAACTGCGTTTATAACGATAGCAATACATAGATAGGAGTGGTGTTTAGTATTATTGCCCATGTGAATTTGTCAAATTTGAAAGTGCAATAAAAATAATTTGAGAATTCTAAAGAATATGGTCCAGAAACTATTGTTATGTTTACGAAAACATTTTTCGCACGAATAATATAATTTTACAAAATATATTGCGAAAAACATATGATTTAAATTTGGTCTCTGCAATGATGAGTGTAGAATGCAGAAAAGTTATCGCTCATAGGTAATGTAATTATTCTTATGATAAACATGTGTGGACACATGTGACATCTGTCCAATCTTATGGTGCTTACATATCTCAATTATTACACTAAGCTCTTGCATATTCAAACTTTATGAACATATTGAGCTCCTGACACAAAACTACTCCAACCGAAGACCAACTGGAATAGAAAAAAGAGGGACGAAAGATACCAAAGGGACAGTCAAACTCATAAATCTAAAACAAACTGACAACGCCATGGCTAAAAATGAAAAAGACAAACAAACAACAGCACACACGACACAACATAGAAAACTAAAGAATAAACAACACGAACCCCACCAAAAAACTAGGGGTGATCTCAGGTGCTCCGGAAGGGTAAGCAGATCCTGCTCCACATGCGGCACCCGTCGTGTTGCTTATGTGATAACAAATCCGGTAAAAAGTCTAATTCGGTAGGTCACATTCAGGAAAGGGAAGGGGATTGTAGTTACGACGTAAGGAACATATCCGATATCATTTGTGATACGGTTATTCCATAACGGTCAACCAACTCGTAGAAACGTCATGACTTTTATGGTTAATGATTAATTTGTATGCCAGATGCGTGATTCGTCTACACAAGACTTATCAATGATGTTCAAATCAAAAAGTTAAAAGGCCAAATCAAGAAGAGATTTCAGGATTGAAATTCTAAAAAAAATCTATTCCTAGGGTAGAAAATCCTTAGTATTCTGAAAAAAAATTCGAAGTTTTAAAACCAGTTATTGTTTACATGTTATACATAAACTCATCATAGATACCAGGATTGATTTTTTTTTATTTACGCCAGACGTGCGTTTCGTCTACAAAAGACTCATCAGTGACGCTCGAATCGAAAAATGTAAATAACCAAATAATGTACGAAGTTGAAGAGCATTGAGGACCAAAATTCCTAAAAATATTTGCCAAATACAGCTAATATAATCTATTCCTGAGGTAGAAAAGCCTTTTTATTTCAAAAATTCAAAGTTTTGTTAGCAGTTAATTTATAGTTATGAATAGATCAATGATAACCCAAGTCAACACAGAAGTGCTGACTACATGTGATAATTAGGACTATATCAAATTATCAATGATAATCCATTTGAACACGGGAGTGCTGACTACTGGGCTGGTGATATTTGTAAATTTACCAATCTGAATTTTTAGTAATTTCTTTCTTTTAACAGATATTCGAGAAAAAATCTTATAAATCATTTCAGTTTCAAAGCACTGATTACTTATTTGCCCAGTGATCGTAAATAATTATCATTAGTGCGTCAGAAGCGCCATTCTTAATTTATCTATATCAAACATTTGACGGCTAGGAATGTATAAATGCATAGAAATATAATGAGATAAACTCATCATAGATACCAGGACTAAATTTTGTATATACGCCAGACGCGCGTTTTGTCTACAAAGGACTCATCAATGACGCTCGAATCCAAAAAAGTTTAAAAGAAGTTGAAGAGCATTGAGGACCAAAATTCCTAAAAGTTTTGCCAAATACAGATAAGGTAATCTATGCCTGAGGTAGAAAATACTAGTAGTATATGACCGAAATGGTCATAAAAAGAAAACCCAATTTCTTTCTAAGGTCCACTCTGGCTGAGAGGGTTGGACCATTAGTATCTTTGTTAATTTATCAACGGGGAATAGTTATCAAAGGTACCAGGATTATAATTAAGTACACCAGACGCGCGTTTCGTCTACATAAGACTCATCAGTGACGCTCATATCAAAATATACATTTAGCCAAACAAGTACAATATAGAAGAGTATTGAGGATCCAAAATTCTGAAAAAATGTGCCAAATACGGTTAAGGTCGTGAATAAAGAACATAACTTGGAGCTTCCTTAATGATTTGGCCAATATATGTAAAACGCAAATAACTTTTTAGCTTAAAGAGACCGTTGGTTTCAGCTGGTTTTAGTTAATGACACAGCAGCAAAAGGAGAAATTTAACCTAAAAGTGTCCTAAAGTGCAAAATACACTCTTAAACAATAGAAATGTGTTTATGCAATTGTTCGAAATCGTCTTGAATCTATGGAGTTTTCGAATTTAAACAATCAAAAATCTATCTTCATCTCCACTCCCAAAAAAATAGGCGGAAGATACCAAGGGACAATCAAAGCTCATAAGCTTTGTTAAAAGTTACTAACAACGCCTTAGAAAAAACTAAAGATGACGATAAGACAAACATGTCAACAAACAACACAGACAACTTAAGACTGAGCAACACGAGACACACTAACACGAGAAGTGATATCAGGTGCTCCTAAAGAGTAAGCAAATAGATATCAAAAGTACCAGGATTATAATTTCATACGCCAGACGCGCGTTTCGTCTACATAAGACTCACCAGTGATGCTCAGATCAAAATAGTTAAAAAGCCAAACAAATACAAAAGTTGAAGAGCATTGAGGACCCAAAATTCCAAAAGGTTGTGCCAAATACGGCTAAGGTAATCTATTCCTGGGGTAAGAAAATCCTTAGTTTTTCGAAAAATTCAAAGTATTGTAAACTGAAAATTTATAAAAATGACCATATAATTGATATTCATGTCAACACCGAAGTGCTGACTACTGGGCTGGTGATACCCTCGGGGACGAAACATTCACCAGCAGTGGCAAAAACTGCTTCAATAGTGGCACCCGTCATATTGCTCATGGTAAGAACAAATAATCTAAATCTAAATAACATATGTTTTTACAATGCTTATTAATACAACTGTTTACAGTGATTAAGTTTCTTGCTTTGGATAGACACTTGCATATGCTGCGGGCTTAAACCAATTTTTTTAGCTCTCAACTTCTGTAATTTCTATCATTTTACACACTAGACGATTACATATCAATTTAATAGATAATTACACATAAAAGAAACCAATTCACACTGAAAGAAGAATGCTTCCATTTGATGAGTTCTGGCTTAAAATGTTTATCCTGCTGATGTGAAATCATAATGCCCCAAATAGACTTTCTATTATTGTACGTAAGGGAAAATTACATACACAGACGTCATAACCTGTACAGGAAAACACGATAGTGTTCAATGCCGAAAATAAAAAGATGTCGAAAATTAAAATGATAAAACAGTAACTCTTTAGTATCTTTTCAAATTGCATTTAGCGAATTGATGGTTATACTACAAAATATCACTCACAGTAATTGAACAACTACTGTATAATCATTGCCTTTCTTAAAACAAGAGAACTTACGAATACGATTGAGAAAATTTCAAATACTGATGACGTTGCTGGCCATTTAAACCACAACAAATAATAAGTTTGAATGTCCATTTTGTATACTTAACCTGTCTTTAATCGTGATTACTATTTTGATAATTCAATTTTCTTAACCGGCAAAGATAGTTTCAGGTTATGTGTACATCCAAAACAAACATTTTTGAAATTATGTTACATGCGAAGCTCTTAATCGACCCCAGTCTAGACAAATTGTGAATACAAAATTACAACTATAGACAATTTCTGATGACGTTCTTGACTACCTGAAATGAAACATTAAAATAAGACAATGACTTGTTGATGGTGTGTTCTATTTGCGATGCATGTATAGATTAATTTATTTTAACAGAATGGCAAGGAAAAAACTTCACGATTACTTCAAAAACAATGTATGAGTCTGAAACAAGCATCGATAAAGGTACGTAGAAATGTTAAACATTGTTAAACTGTAGACAAGATGAAATATGACAGAAATACAATGAATGAAGTGTAATCTATATTTTTCTCAAATGAAATTTGGCACAGTGAAGCCTTCACATCTATTACTCACTGCAATATTTTTCACTGCTTTCACAGAACAGTTGGAATGTTATATCGCCTGCAATAAAACTCTCGTATTGCTGATGTAGAGTTTGCGACAACGTTAACATTTTTCAAATACCTTTCTTTATATATTATCATCACATTTAAAGAAAGTTGAAGAGACAAAAAAATTGAGCCAAAGAGTCAAAAACACTACATAAAATTTATGGATAAAATAGCACGATCCCAACCAAAATCCAGCGTCGATATTCAAGGCTATGGGAGTGTTAGCAGATCCTGTTCCACAGTTGATACCCGTTGTGGAAATATCTGTTTACAAAGCCTTGTATTGTTGTTTTTCTTGATGAGAAAGCTCAGTTTACGACAATAAAATTGTTTTTTCAACTAAATGTCAACACTATTGGTTAAAAGAAAAGGATATTTCGTTATATGTCCTAGCTTTTATTTTCGCGATGTAGTTATTTAGTTAAAGATCTTATGTTTGTATAATCCTCAGTAAAAACATATTATAGATCAATGAAAATAAAAACTTGACATTGAAAGTATTGTCATATGGCCTAGGCCAATTTCACTTTTCAATTGTCAGGTTAGGTTTCTAGCGGTATAGGTATAGGTAAGCAAATTATGTGGGTGAATAAGTTGCATGTGTCAACTTAAAAAAAAAATATAATATAAACATGATAAATTGACAATAACTTGTCGATAGTGTGTTCTAGTCCCGATTTTGGTATTGATAAATGTATTTTAATAGAATTGCAAAGAAAGAGCTTCAAGAGTACTTCGAAGCCAAAGTTAACCTCTGAAATAAACACCGATAGAGGTACGTGTAATTATTTATCTGCAATAATATTCTGACTAAACAGAAAAACAATGTAGTTGAAATTTATAAAGGTCGGCCATATGCATAGTTTAGCCTTCTAATATTTCGCTCACTTGCAATACATTTAACTGCTCTTATAGCTATAGACAATTTCGAATTTTATCTTGCCTTCAAAGAAAGTCTTTCATTTATTGCTAATTTGGAGTTAGCGACAACGTTAGCCAAAAACAAAAAACATAGAAGCGCCTGAAAGGAGAATCAAAAGTCGACGAGAAAACTCCAAAATGATGGATGAAACAAAAAAGCAACAAATTACTACAGGAACTATGGACAAAGTAACGCAAACCCACCATAAACCGGCTGATATCGCAGTGGTTCGGAAGTTAAAACAAATTACAGCTCCCAAGTGACACACGAGGTGTTCAGAATGAGACACTTTTTCTTTTGATGATCAAGTTGAATTTCATCGATATCTGATAGGTCAGCAATATTTGTAATGATATCAAAATTGGTTACGAAATGTGTATTTCGTTATTTGGTCTTGACCTTATTTTCATGCTGCTGTTGTTTTGTAAAAGTTTCAAACATTCTATTCCGCAGGAACAAACAAGTTAGATAAACAATATTAGACAAAAAAATTAGTTATTTTGGGAACATATCTGTCGGGTATATTGTCTCGTGGCTTTGGTTTTATTTCACTTTCAAATTGTCAGGTTAGGTTTCCAGGATTATGGTTATACATCATAAGGGAGCAAATGTTATTTGACATAAAACATATGGCATGTGTCATATAAGCTTGCTTCTTGTTTTGATGGCCATGTTTAAGTTTAAACTGTTTATCATAATTTGTTATCACATAAGCATCACGAAGGGTGCCACATGTGGAGCAGGATCATCATCTCTTCGTAAATTTTACGGACGCCATCACGAGTTGGTTGACCGTTATGGAATAAACGTTTCACAAAAGATATCGGATATGTTCCTTACGTCGTAACTACAGTCCTCTTCCCTATCATAAATGTGACCTACTGAATTAGACTATTTACCGGACTTGTTATCTCATAAGCAACGCGACGGGTGGAGCAGAATCTGCTTACCCTCCCGCAGCGCCTGAGATCAACCCTAGTTTTGGTGGGGTTCGTGTTGCTTATTCTTTAATTTCTATGTTGTGTCGTGTGTTCTATTGTTTGTCTGTTTGTCTTTTTCATTTTTAGCCATGGCGTTGTCAGTTTATTTTCGATTTATGAGTTTGACTGTCCCTCTGGTATCTTTCGTCCCTCTTTTATCATAAAAAGTAAAATCACAAAAATAAAAATAAAATTCAAAACGGAAAATTCTAATCAAATGGCAAAATCAAAAGCTCAAACACATCAAACGAATGGACAACACCTGTCATATTCCTGACTTGGTACAGGAATTTTCTTATGTAGAAACTGGTGGGTAAAACCTAGTTTTATATCTAGTTAAACCTCTCACTTGTATGACAGTCGTATAAAATTCCATTCTATTGATAACAATGTGTAAAAAAACCAGTCATAAAAGGTAAAAATGTCAAAATAGTCAACATTGTGTTATAATCTTAATCACTATAAAAACAAAGAAAATGTTACAAAGAAACATAAAAACTTTAAATATTTTATATGTACAATGAATATATGAAAGGGATAAATTTGTACTGGTAAAATATGTCTGGGCGGATAAATATTACTAGTATAAAAAGTCCATGGTTACAAAATTTACTAGTATATTTAGTCCGATGTCCCCAGACTATTTTTCCGAGTTAATCATGTCCTATAAAATCCTATAATAAATTACATTTAAACCATGGAAATTTAAATGTTATTTTTTAGTAATGTTTAAGAGTTGTATACTTATATTTATGATAAAATAATGTCCCCTGACTAAGTTTCCTAGGAAAATAAGTGCCAGACATATTTTACTAGCTATGGACTTATTTTCCTGGTACATTTGTCCTAGGACTTATATTCCTATTAAAATCATGGACATGGACGTGATTAACTAGGAAGAAAAGTCTGGTGGACAAATTTTACTACCGACCCAAATTTACTGTTACATATATACACATTAACATTCATAACCGATTGTTCTGATTGAATTTGAGCACCGCTGTTTTGAAGTAACTTCTCCTTAAAAAAGATTACAAAAAGCAAGACACTCTGGTGTGTCAAAAAATTGAGTCATGATATATTGCCTTAAATAAACAGACAATAAAACATAGAAAGTGTGTTCTAGTCCCGTTGTATGTATTTGTAAATATCTTTTAACAGAATTGCAAGGAAAAGGCTTCACGGGAACTACGAAATTGACGTTCAACTCTGAAAGAAATACATATAGAAGTACGTGTAAACTTGTAATTAATTAATCACGAAATTATAACAGAAATACAATGTAGTTAAGAGTCATTAATTTTCCTCAAATCTTGTCGGGCAGTTAAATTGGTATAGTATAGCCTAACTAATGCTTCGCTCACTCGTAATATATTTTCATACTTTTATAGACCTGTTCGAATTCTATCTCGCCTGCAACGGAAGGTTTTCATTGATCGCTTATATCGAGTTTGAGACGACGTTGACATTTCCAAATACCTTCATCTCTTATCCCACTTTAAATAAACTCTACGTAAGCTACCAATGGGAGAATCGTAATGCATAAGTTGAATAAAAACCGACAAAAGCATGGCGGAATAGAAAAATATAACGAAGAGACCAGCAACAGTTTACACTGATTACATCAGTATGTCCCGGTTTGATATATTTCACTTTTAGAACTTATGAACTATTGTTACGTATTTTTTTATCAGTTTCTTCCTATTCAATTTCAGCAGTGACTGTTGATCAAAGTATATACAATAGTATTTTTGCAACCGGATTTGTGGTCGTATGTCTGATTGTTGACTGCAAATATTTTACCAATAAATTCAAAGGTGCCATTGAGAAAAGAAAAGAATGGAGTTTAGATGACAATATTCATCAGGACGTGCTGCATGCAAATGATCCGGAAGAAAATGAGTATGTATACTCACACTACGAAACAATTAACGAGAATGAGATGATAGAAATGTCCTATCCGTCCTATCCTACAACCAATGCAAAACGGTCAGATCTTTCTTATTTAAAACAGGAGACAGATGACAAAAATAACACAGAAATTGTTGTAGAAATCGAAACAAATATTTTTAAAGACTGTAAAACAAGCAATGAGTCCATATCTGTGTCAACTGATTCTTCAGAACAGTCTGGAAATGGGAACATACCAGATGAAGATAAAAAAGCAGGCACACATCAAAACGAATATTTTTCTTTAATCGTGGATAATATGGAATATGAAAGCATATACAGCAGACTTAATCCCGAAAATATTCGAACGAAAAATGAGTCACAAAATGTATGCAGTAGCGGAAGTCCTTGTTGCACAGAATTTTTTTCTGATCCTCACCCAGAAGATCAGAACTCTCTTGATTGAGCATTGTATTTATGACACAAAAACCCAATTCAAAATTGAATGAACAATGTGAATGATGCTCAGTGAAAAACATAAGAAATTGTTTCAATCTTAACATAAATAACGATGTAATTAAAAATATGATTTTGAAGAGCCTACAATTTACCCAATTTTGATCACAGCAAGTAGAGCATGAAGTTCACAATAAACTAAAACGGGTATCACAATGTATTTTAAGAGTACTTTGAGCTTTTCATCTACTTCAAACAATCATTTTTTTTGTTGATCTTTTAACTAAAGCCCATGACACATGAGTTCGCTAAACTTTCCCGTGTTTGCAGGTTTCGGAATAACCCAAATTTGAATTAGCATGTAACCGTAACATAACACCCGTATAGGCTTTGTGAGGTAAAGGTCTAATCTTTAGTGCAAACTTCAATCAAGGGATTTCTAAAGTAAAACTTGAAAATGAAGGTTGTCATTCGGTTTATTATGGAGTCGATCAGTTGATATTATCAGATTATTGCATGTCATTTTTCATATCGCATGTTTTATCAGCCCTAGGTTCAATATCAGCCCAAGAGCAGCATGGCTCGAGGGCTGATTTTGACCGAGGGCTGATATTACATGCGATATGAAAAAAAACATGCTATGATCTTTTTATCATATGCTTCAACAATGGAGATTAATATAGAAATAGAAATAGAAAAATAGGAGTTCAAAGAATGAAAAGTTTACAGACGTCGAACTCCAAAGATAGTACATCCAAAATGAAATCTTTCTGTCAAATGCCTCAACTGAGAAGAAGAACAACAGTATGATCTATTCTTATAAGAACGATTAAACAAATAATTCAACAATATACATAATGAATACTGTTCGCAAAAGTCATCTTTTTAAAGTAACTTTCTACAATATGTCGGAAATTTTTTATAATGCGTTTATTTTATCATTTTAAGTTCGTTTGTTTGTTTGTGTGTTTGTTAGTTTTTTTTTATTGAATTTTACACAATATACTTTCCTGTATCCAAATATTTTTTTGTACCCTACTTTGTTATGTTTTTCACTAAAAAGTACCATTGATGTGTATTTTACGGAATTTGCCGAGTATCACCGGAATGCCATGCGATAACGTTACGGAAAGGCATGTGATAATATTTGAAGCATGTGATAAATATTTCATATCAGCCCGCTAAGCACCAATTCGAATTAATATGGAATTTACGTAATTTTAATGCTATTATCATACGGTAAAAATCATATGTTATTTAGCCTAAGTATATGATAAACATTTATATTGAGTAACATAGGAGAAAAGTCCGATTAGTATGGGAAAAAACTCCGCAGGCCTAAAAAAGTTATTGATCCATTTATAAGGAATTATCAAATCATCTATAAGTCATATGCAAATTTCAATTTGATTTGACTTTTACAATTCCTTATTTTATCACATACCCTAGAGCATAATTAAAAGGGTTTGTGTATGTCATTTATATTTGAATTTAATGGAATATGAGATAAAATAAACAATAAACAAATCAATTATTAGCCTCGATATGACTTCTTTGAAATGATAAAAAAAAATTGTATAAAATATGCGTCCAACTCCGTGTTTATATTCGGCGTAAATTTCCGTAGACATACATCTTCATTTTTTCTTAAAATATAACAACTGTTAAATGATGAATAAAAATATAATCTCCATAAAAGATCAAGCAGAGAGTGAGAGTAGGAAAATTGAATCCAAATAATGTAACTGTTATATTGAATACGAAAACTAGCCAGATTTTACTTTTGTCTTTCATATAAAACACCAGAAACAGAGAATGCTAAGATATGTTGCTTTGTATATTAGGCGGTATAATTGAGGCAAAAGATACCAAGCAGACATTCACAAGTCATAAGTCGAGATAAACTGATAACACCATGGTTAAAACGAATAATGACGAAAAGACTAAAAAAACACTATATACAAAACTAAACATACTAAAGACTTAGCAACACGAACCTCACAAAAACTGAGACAACTTCATGTCCTAAAAAATGGGTAAGCTTATACTGCGCCATTAGTTGAACACGTCGTAAACAAATCAGGAGAGGTGGTATGATTTTCAATATCACTACTATTCAACAGAGTTCTAACCAACGACAACCAATGAACTCCTGACATGCATATATTATGTGACAGAAGTCGATAACTCTCTCCTAAACTGGAACAGTGATATAACAGTACAACTTAAGAAAAAATTATAAAAATCAGTTAAAAAGGGCTTAACTCAACAGATCGATACAAAACAGAAAAAAAACCAACTAACAAAAACACAGACCGGATGTGGCAGGGTGATTATACATCCATCATGAGAGTACACGTGGTTACTGGCAGTTAGTTTAAAGCCAATAACAACTAATAAACATCATGAATCTAGACTTAAATATCATTCAGTTGACATCGAATACTTAAGGATGAACTTAGGCAATCCATTTGAACTTTGGTGGATTGTTGTCTCATTGGCAATCATACACATTTCCTTATTTTCATATAGTACTGTCTGTGATCAGACTATTTTCATACTGTGTTTTATCATTCTACAGGTTGAATATTTATGATTTTATATTTCTACATTATTTTGATCATTGTTTAATTTGATTTTGTGTTTTTATTGGTCATTAATAACAATTAGAAATTTTGTTTTGTTTTTTGTTAATTTGCCAGCAATATTTTAAGATTTTAAGCTGAACTATTAAAAGGCTGTAGAGGTTTTGCTATCAATTACCAAATGCCTTAAAAAACAACAGCAAGAACTGGGAATTGAACCTTTCATACCTTTTGTTACATTGATAAAAATAACATGAACTCGTCGAGTGTCCAATTTGATGGTCAATTAACACTGTGTGTGAAAGGAAATGCAACTTAACCTTTTTTTTCAGATACATGTATACAGTATAGTTTAAAGGCATTCAGATTATGATCAATCTATAAAGTAAAATTATTATTTATTAGGTATAATGCCTGTAATGTAACTTTGCTCACTAGTATCATAGCTTTCATATTTGTTCAATTTTTGATAGTGATTTTGTGGTCCTCAATGCTCTTCAACTTCGTACTGCATTTGACCTTTTAAACTTTTTTTGATTCGAGCGCCACTGATGAGTCTTTTTTAGACGAAACGCGCGTCTGGCGAAAATACAAAATTTGAATCCTGGTATCTATTATGAGTTTTTTACCAGATCATGAATTTATAAATGCAGCCAACCAGGATTGGGAAGTTAATAGATTTTATGTCATCATCATCATCATCATTTTATGTAACAACTATGTTTATCCCCGAAGTATATTTTTACAAATCCTTGTCCAATCAAGTTGCCTGGATTTCCCATCACAAGGCTTTATATTAAATTCTTTTTTGTGAACAAATTAACTGCACGGATGATGAATGACCACAATAGTAAGATGCCTTGTACTCTTATCAAGGTATTAGGAACCATAAGTTATACTTTTGATTTAATTGATGGCAATTTTTTGAAAATATTTTTTAAAACCAAGTATTTTGATATCAGGACAGACAAAAATCATTATGAAAACTTATTGCATACACTTCTTTAATTTGACATACGAAATTGTATTCCAAAATAGCCAGCGGCACGCAATGAAATCTTTCCCTTGTGGTCATTCATGCATAATTACATAGTACACGGAAAAGATATATACATAAAATTGAGGGCGAAAATGACATGTAAGTCTAACGTTGTGCACGATGTTCCTACTACACGACGTTACACTAAAAATGTGGCGTCAAAGAGGGTTTTTGACTTTGATTAATTTTTGCAAGTTTTATTCGGTATTTTTATATGTTGTTGGTTGATTTCTGGTTCTGTTCTTTTTGTGATATCATTTTATCATAAATTACCTCAAGTTTTGGAAATCGATTTAATAATGTTTACCTTTTAAGTTATTTCACCTAAAATGCACTGCTTGCTGTAGATAGGAAAAATTGGACGGAAGTACTGTATATGAATACGGTTTCCATAAATAATGTGCAAAACTTTTATCATAGGATGTTTAACTTTCATGGTGCATATCATCTGTTATTGTAAAATTTCTTTATCTTAATTCAACCCCAATACAAATACATGTATATCTGACACTCTGCAAGTAAATCGAAACTTTTTTTTAACCTTGATTAATTTGAATAGAATTGTATTTTTCTTGGCACATAATTTGTCGAAATACACCCCTTCAATTTCTTGAATCTTGGCTTGAGAATTATTTTCCAAGTCTTCTAAAGTTGCTTGCTTAAATTGTTTAACTTCTGATATACATTTTAAAATATAGTAATCTACTCCTAAATTGTGTGTAAAAACGGCTAATATAATCTCGGGTTTTATTAATTCAATGAAACTGTTTTCGTCGCTGTTTTGGATTTGTCTTTTAATTACCTCAATTTCATGCACAAGTTAATATTGACGAAAAGTTCCGGCTTCGCTAGTACATGTAGTACAGGAATTACTAACATGAATAGCAGGACAAATGGCGAAGTAAAACATTCCGTGGACTAGTATTAAGTCTTTTGATATAATTGGTGAATGTACCTTACTGAAGTGACGACTTTAAATGATCTATTTCGTAGTCCTTCCTCAACATAAATTAAAATTCGCATTTTACATTTAGAGGATTGTCTTGGTGTTTTCAATTTGTCTTTGCAAAAGTTGAACGAAGTTCATGTAATGAGAATTAATTTCCCTTTTCACGATTCTTTTAAATAAAAAAGCTATAAACGATCAACAAAAATTGCAAAATTTAACCTGTGTGGAATCTATGTCCCGGCCGGAGTCTATACATGTAGCAACATGCACTATTCCTTTTTTTTCGGCAGCCATCAACATCTTTTCCAAATTTCACCAAACGATTTGTTTTAATTATCATGAACATTCAATTGAAACTTTAGGACATGTAACGTCGGAAATTAGCGTTTTTCGGATTTTTCGACGTTTTTAGACGTTTGGACAAAATGGCTACCGTTTTGTAATGTGTTGAAAAAATTTATTCCTTTAAGACCCAAATATGTAGTAAATAAGAAAAGAATTTTGGCATTTTGTACTCTTCCTGTATCTAACTTTTGTTTTGATCAATTATAAATAACTTATTGAAATATCAGTTAAAAAATACGCGTTAACTGCTTTGAAAAATGAAATATCAACTTGGACTAAATGGGTACCGCTTGAAAAACGACTGTATAGAGAAGATTTTATAAAATCTGAAATATTTGAACTCACGAACAATGAGGCAAATATTTGCACTTTTGGTAGATGTTATTATTGTCTTACTCTTTTTATTCGTTTTTCGCTATATATATCTACTTATAAAATTAACTTTCAGTCGTTAAGTTACCGAAAAACGTCGTTGGACATTTTTCTTATTCCAGCTTAATATGCGGTCACCGAGTCAAATGAAATTTGGCAAAATAACGGCTTTAACGCCACAAAGAACCGACACATGCCGTTGTTCCCGTCAAGTTTCCGAAAGATCAGAGAATAAGAAATATGATCACTATACATAAGAGTCAAAACAGTTTTTTTGCGGAGGAAATTTCGAAGATTGTGTTACAAATCCTAGGGGTTGTGGGAACAGCGTGCGTAACGATTCTACGAATTCTTTGCATGGAAAGATGACAAAATAAATTGACTAAAACAGGCAATTACAATTAAATTGCAGTAGGAGCTTTACTTGTTATGTGTTTGTGTAAAATTTAAGGACAAAATTTGATATATTCTTTGTTTAAATGAAAGAAACTTGCAATTGTTAACAATAGTTTTTAAAACCAAAGATTTTAATAGCAGGATGTATAAAAGTCAATGTGAGAAATGATTACATTTTTTTTTTTAATTTGGGACACAGAATTTTATTCCAAAATGGCCAAAATAGCCAGTGGCAATTTTCGTTTCAAATATCTTTATTTATATACAATGAAATCTTATTCTTGTGGTCATTCATGCATAATTACTTAGTACACGGAAAAGGTATGTACTAGAAAACCACGGTGGGTATGGTTGTCCTGCGAGAGAACGTACTGTGCTGGTGATTTGGTCCTGTCAGGTGCTGGTGGGTCCTGATTCTGTGCTGGTGGGTTTGTTTACATTGTATCAGAACGGCGATAAAACGACTGTTTTGTTGCTTAATTTTTCTCTGATGCGTCATAAGTACTATGCATAGTATATTACAACAATATTATATTGCAAAAGTCGTACAAGTTCGTTAAACGGAATTGTCCTGACGCTGTGCTGGTGATAAGAAAAACGGTCCTGGTACTGTGCTCTAATGTCCTGGTTCTGTGCCTTTAAATTTTACTTAAAAGAAGCATATATTCAAGATCATTGATGCTGCATTGTTATTGACTAATTAACTGTGGTCTGCTTTCTTGAAATTGACATTGTTGTGAATCTGTTTACTGTTATTATGAGAGAAAAAAATACACCTATTTTTTTATTTTTTTTTTTAAATTAACTGTAATTTTATTTATTGGCCTGTTGATGGAACCCTTCTTGCCCCTTTTAAGATAAGAAAATATGTTAACGATTTTCGGGATTACGATCATTTTGCAAGATTACCAAAATACGTTGTAATTTATACAATACTTATATAATGCAGATGATGTGGTATGTTTGTTGTCAATGGAAAAATTTCCATAAGAAACCCAAGAAAGTATGTGTTAACAACCATACGTCATCGTACGACCTTCAACAATAACCGATAAAATAAAAATGTAAAAGGTTTTGCATAAAAATGGAGAGCAAAAATATAGAAAAAAGGACTTACTGAGCGTTTGAATCATATGTCTTTAGCAGCTTTAAACACATTTGTTTGTGAACAATTGAGTGCTGACTATAAGAATGACAATAGTATTGCGGGTTTGCTTGTTTTGGGTTTTTTTTCGGGGGGGGGGGGATAAGTTAATGCGAGGTTACAGTGAAAGTTTTAAGCTTGGAATAGTTTCCCGTAAGATTTAAAAGTTGTATTTTAAAAGAAAAATGTATCTTATAGCTATTAAGAATCACTTGCTGTATCTGTAAGATATTTTCAACATTTTGTTTTGTCTGAAGGGTTATCAGGTATTTTTTTTCGAAAACCTAGTACACACTAACAAAACTAAGATTTCTTAGCTTTTTCATTTCAAAATTCCAAAATAGCTTGTTAGCTAAACCGTGAGGTCATTGTTAGGTAAGGTAAAGTACCCTCCTTTCGAAGTAGCTTGGTCCTACAGACAGAAAGATGTGTCATTTGTCGGACTAGTCTACTCTTAAAGTAGGGTAGTTTACATAACTTACAATGACTTTTCTGTTCAGCAAGCAAGATAACCAAAGTAATCCCTTTGTCTACACACTCATTGAAATTGGCTGTAATATTGCAAAAGTTCAAGCGATTGGGGCAAACTTACCGAGTAAAAAAAATCAAAAAAAATCAAAATGTCTATCTACCTTGCACATTTTAGAAAATTCAGATCAGATAACGAAACTGGGTCCAGCAACATTTATAAGCAATTTAAGATTTTGACCCTCACAGTTTCCATTCACCACAAATATTCTCGTTACAACGAATCATTTAAATACAAAAATACGAGTTGCAGCCTTTGGTTATCTATTTTAAAATAATTGTATACGGATAAAGTTATGAAAGGCAGCAGGGTCACCTGGGTGAGGAGTCCGTGTCATCTGAAATAAATGCTAAGCATATATCTAGATAGCGACAGATAACCATGACATTAAAAAACTCTCTTCTTTTCGATTTTTTTCGAACAAATTGACACATAAAATGAATTATATAGTATTGTGGAATTTTTAACTTGTGTTCAATTCATTGGTTACACCTTTTACTAGAATAACAATCCTGTCAAGTATGAGCTGGGTAAAATATTTCAGAAAAGAAGATGGAAATGTGAAAGTTTCAGTGCGTCAGGTGCAACAGCATACGAACAGCTAACATGCCTTGTCAGGGTGGAAGCTAAAAAGTCCACGAAAATTTGATTTAAAACCTTTATTCGTTCCAACAAAGTTAATGATATTTTGTTGAGGATTTAACCATCTACGACAACAAGATTTTTTTTTAGAATTTACAGCTCTTCTATAAATACATGCAAAGCAAACCTTGATTATATTGCTTGCTATGATTGTTTGGATGGTTGTAAACGACAGGTAAGTAGTATGTTTACTATATACTAGAATTTGTTTGGACAATAAACATTAACTTCAATTCCTGTCAGTTTGTATTTGTGCAATCAAATCCCAGTATGTATTGAATCTCCGCCTACCTATTGTTTGAAAATATCCTTGGAGCAAACATAGCAAGCAAGTCAATCAAAGTTATTTTTTGCATGCTTTTAAAGAAGAGTTTTACTATATAATGCAAAGAAGCGTTTAAGTCTTTCGCCAAAAAATACTATCAATTTCTTTTTGTCCTATGTAAACTTCCGTACCATTTCCTTCCATTCATGATCATTAAATTGAACTGTAAAATATTTCTTGGTACCTTCTTAATTCCTTTATAAGTCTTATGTAAACATAATTATGACAATAACTATTGTGAGCACAAGATTCACTGCACACTTTTAATTAAAGTTCTGCTTAATCAAACATTAAAATGTGAACTTACGTTTTGAGACTTTTTAAATCGACACGTTTGAATGGTTTTACACTAGTAATTTTGGGGCCCTTTATAGCTTGTTGTTCGGTGTGAGCTAAGGCTCCGTGTTGAAGGCCGTACTTTAACCTATAATGGTTTACTTTTTAAATTGTTATTTGTATGGAGAGTTGTCTCATTGGCACTCACACCACATCTTCCTATATCTAACGATTGGGATTTTTGCATATGAGAACATGGTTTATCTATTAGTTGAAAATGCGGCTTTGAACTAGCTTTCAGTACCTGTGAGCATTTATTGTTCAATAATGTGTGTCTTTGTGTTATTATATTTGTGATAAATTGTAGTGTTGCTACACCACTGTAACAATGAAGGAGGAAATGGGGGGGGGGGGGGTTGAGTAAGTGGGGAGGTGTATGCGGAGCGCTAACAAACATGTCTATGCAGCATGGGCTTTGATCATTGTTGAAGCATCAATGTAAGGGGCATTTAATATCTTAATAAAACTATTTTTATTTCAGATAGTATATATTGTTATCTGATATTGGACGAAAGAGGTTGCCCTGTTATGTAATTGTGTAATACAAGTAACGATCATTTGAAAACACATATTAAACAGTCAAATGGATGCACAAGAGCTAAAATAGGAGTCATAGATCCTATTGACAATAATTATCTGCCCAATTTTATTGATTTTGTAACATTTGTTTCAAATATGAGCAACTTCTTATCCAAAATCACCAGCACCGTATCAGGACCCACCAGCACAATGACAGGACCCACCAGCACAGTATCAGGACATGAATAAATTGAAAAAATGCTAAATTTTAATAAATTGCAATGTTTTTTCACAAAATAGTTTTGTCGTGTGGATTGCGGTATAGAAAGCGGACTCTATGAGCATTTTTGTTTTATTTTTTCAGTTCGAGATTTTCTGAAAATGAGAATTTTTGTGTTACGCTTACTGAAACAGTTTAGAGGGTCAACTTTTTAATGGTTTACATATGAACCCATAAGAAACAAAATTGAAAAATCTCAACTGTTTTCTTCTATTTTTTATGAGTGAAAACGTCAAAAATCATCATTTTCGTCTTTGTTTACATTTTTTCATTGATCACCAGCACCCGTCAGGACCGAATCACCAGCACAGAACATTCTCTCGCAGGACAACCATACCCACCGTGAAAACTTAGAAGGCAAATTCAAACAATTTGATTGGACGAGAAGTTGTATGTAAGTGCTTAAATAAAACTTAGAAGGTGAATTCAAGCAATCTGATTTGACGAGGAGTTGTAAATATGTGCTAAATTTGAGTAACTAAAGGGAACTTGGCTCTGTATTGAAAATATCCATATTAACAAAAGACAACGAACCGATCAGTGAATTAAAACCTTATGTAAGGCTATTATTTGGAAGGTACTGAAGGAGTAACTATTATAGACTAATTAACAATTGATCTTACTTGCGTTTAACATCTACTTCATCATCAGAAATGACTCCGGAGTAGTAAAACTTTTAAATAGCTACATGATTTTAAAACAATACGATGACTCAAAAAATCAAAAGACATCTTGAGATGAAAATACGGTCTTAAACAATAGACAGAAGGCTTCTTTAAGGTTCTAGCAATATCATGGCTTATTTCTAAACCGATCGTCAAATTATAAACACCTGCATGAAGATAGCACGAAATTGTTATTTTGATAGATTTCACGAAATATGACTGTTGGTCCTAAAATGTATAAGAAGGACATCGTTAACAAAAGACAAAACAAAGTGACCTAGAACAGTGGTGTTACAGCACAAAATATGTATTAGATATAAAAATACAGTTGTAATATGCTTGACTCATCAGATCAATTCAAGGCGCAAAAATTCTAAAGACACAAAGTACTGATCTGAGAGTATTGGCAGTTATTGAAAGCTACTTTAAAGCCAATAACAACTAATAAACAAACGTTCACACGCTGAGATGTCTCGCCTTCATTACTGACCATGATCAATTTTATGGTGAGTCTTGAAGATAAAGTTTTTACTACAAGTATCACATAAACTTAACACAAACAATGATCCAGAGTTCGAACCCCACAGGTGACAGGTGTGTCCCACTTCAATCTTATTTGACTAGGATTGCCATTTTTCTTGTCGAAGGTCGGTTGTTCTCTCCGGGCACTCAGACTTCCTCCACCAATAAGAGGCTCATAAGAGCCTGAATCGCTCACATTAAATATTTTGTGTAGATGTTGCATCCATGATTATTTTGCCGTTTAATGCAAATTTATACGCGTTTAAACAAGCCTTTAAAATATTCTTCATATCTTTCATAGTTTCTGCAAAACACTAAAATAATTGGTAAAATTTATTTTTCAAGGACAATAACCCCTATAAGAAATCAATTGACATTTTCGATCATTTGACTTAATTTTAGATCTAACTTGGCTGAACCTATTTGATGTTTAAAGTTCCTGTACATCATAGTTTCTGCGAAAAAAAGTAAAATTCATCTTCCAAGGGCAATAACTCATCTAAGATATCAATGGTCAAGTTCCGCTGTTAGACATATTAGTAGATCTTACTTTGCTGAACATTTATGCTGTTTAAAATTTCTCTTTATCTAAATATTTTTCAAGATAACCAAAACTAAGAATTTCATGAAAATTGTTATTTCGGAGGCAATAACTCCAAATTGGGTTGTCGGATGAGTCTAAGAATTTCATCACTTATAGAAATTGACCTGCTGATAGTTTTTACTCCCTCAGTTCTGCTCAAACTACTACAGATTTTGAGATGTAAGCAGAAAATAATAATGTATGGATATATCTTGATAATTCCCAGGCCAATTACCCATGTATAGATAAATATAATACATACATTAGATTCTTTACTCTGCACATGATTACTTATGAAAATGAAATCAAAATTAAAAGCATGCTATCGGATTTCCTTTTATCAATCTCAACAACAATTTCAGATCAAACAAAGCATCATAGCTGGATTTGGTTCGCAATGTCAATAACATTAACATATGTCATGAAACTCTGGAATAACAAAAGTGAAATTTTGTAAATTAAAAAGGAGCTTACTTCGACTAATTCTAGCCATGTGATAAAATTTCGGGGAAAACTGTTCTTACATTATGTTTTTACTTCAGTACTTAAATACTAATTTTCTTTTTTTCGACAAAATAAATAGAGGTGATAAGATTCAAGCTCTTCAAGATAGTATCCAAGAAAGAGATCACACAATGTCAGGTGAACCCTGTCTAATGGACATGTTTACCTTGCAAGGAACCCATATACCAAATATAGTTATCATATACTACTCATAATTAGTGAGAAATTCACATGAAAAAAACAAAATTTTTTAAGCACTCGCTGAATCATGAAAATGAGGTCAAGGACAACGGACATATGACAGACAGAAACTTCGTACCATAAAGTGTCTGTATACTAGGTATGTAGCATCCGGGTCTTCTTCATAAATCTATATACAAATGGTTTACGCTGCTGGAAGATAGTAATCTTTATGTCTTGCATTCTGAAATCAAGCATTTTGATGGTCTTCAGTATAAGTGTTTGTTGGAAACAGAAAGCGTTTTTTAGCAAATAGATATAGGAAGATGTGGTATGAGACAACTCTCCATCCAAGTCACAATTATACAAGTAAACCATAATAGTTAAAGGTACGGTCTTCAACATAAAGCCTTGGCTCACACCGAGCAAGCTATAAAGGGCCCCAAAAATTACTAGTGTAAAACCATTCAAACGGGAAAACCAACGGTCTAATCTATATAAAAAACGAGAAACGAGAAATACTTACGAACAACATAAACAAACAACAACTACTGAACATCAGATTCCTGACTTAGGAATAAAGTATGAATAACCCCTTCATTGTCTTTAGTTTTCTATGTTGTGTTTTGTATACAGTTGTTTGGTTTTTTGTCGTTGGGGGAGGGGTTCATTTAAGGAATAACAGTACTGTAGTTGAAGAGTTGCCACCGTCAATTGTAGATTTGACGGTCGCAAATGCAGTTTTACTGGGGACGCGTAGCGGAGACAGTAAAACGGAGATTTGCGACCGTCAAATCAAAATTGACGGGGACAACTCTTCAACTACAGTACTGTTATATTCCGATTCTAATGCATTTCAAAAAGAAATAATACGATAAAACTTGGAAAAATATCTAAATTTGACAAATAAAAAAAAACCGCGAAACTTCATGAATGATTTTGGCGCAAAGACGTCATGGGTAAACGTGACGTCATACAAATGAAAACTTACAAACTGGAGGTTATTACGTTACCTGTACGCTTCAAATTCGGATAAAATAACATTAAAACGGCGAATTCGAGGTAGGTGTTGTTTTATATTCGATTATATAGTAGTATTCGAACATTTGTTGATTCAATCATTTCAAAATGGTTGTTCCTCCTTAGTTACGCCTGGTCAACTGTGGATTTGACGGCAACTTTTAGCCAATGAAAAAAATTGTTACATACAAATTGCATTAGAATTAAGGAATAACAGTACTGTAGTTGAAGAGTTGCCACCGTCAATTGTAGATTTGACGGTCGCAAATGCAGTTTTACTGGCGACGCGTAGCGGAGACAGTAAAACGGAGATTTGCGACCGTCAAATCAAAATTCTAATGCAACAACGTTTGTAACGTTCATTTTGATTGGATAACGTCACTTTCTTACATAGCATCAATTGACAATTGATGCTATGGGACGTACGCGCAAGCGCAGACGGCATATGACAGATGTTTTAACGTTGTTTTCTGTCAGTTTCATTAGAATGGAGATAACAATATTGTATTTTAAGCTCCGACGGCATCAATTTGGGATTTGATGGTCGCAAATACCCGTTTACTGTCTCCGCTAACGCGTCGCCAGTAAACTTAATTTGCGACCATCAAATCCCCAATTGATGCCGTCGGAGCTTAAAATACAATACAGTTATCTCCTAATTGACGGTGGCAACTCTTCAACTACAGTACTGTTATTCCGATTCTAATGCATTTCAAAAAGAAATAATACGATAAAACTTGGAAAAATGTCTAAATTTGACAAATAAAAAAAAATCCGCGAAACTTCAGGAATGATTTTGGCGCAAAGACGTCATGGGTAAACGTGACGTCGTACAAATGAAAACTTACAAACTGGAGGTTATTACGTTACCTGTACGCTTCAAATTCGGATAAAATAACATTAAAACGGCGAATTCGAGGTAGGTGTTGTTTTATTTTCGATTATATAGTAGTAATCGAACATTTGTTGATTCAATCATTTTAAAATGGTTGTTCCTCCTTAGTTACGCCTGGTCAACTGTGGATTTGACGGCAACTTTTAGCCAATGAAAAAAAATGTTACATACAAATTGCATTAGAATTTATTTTTTGCAATGGCTTTGTCAGTTTGTCATCGACTTTTGAGTTTAAATATCTCAATAGTATCATCCGCCAGAAGGAGATAGTTTATATGTGGTGATGGAATGCAGAGAGAGGCTGTCGAGTTTGAAAGATATTGGAATTCGCTAATTTCAAAATAACAATTACATTTTCCTAAATTTGGTAGTTTCACGGTAACCCTGGATTGTGATTGCTGATATTTTAGATATTAATAACGAAGTAAAACAATTCCAGTGGTTTCGTTGAACAATTGGCATATCCAGAAAATCAGGTTGGTTGTTATGATGTTAATTAGGTACTATTATTTATTAAAATAAAAATATTATTTTGAAATATTTGATAGACAATTCAAGAAAGTTAAACTTGGTTCATGTGCTCTTTTTGTGTATGTCTTCTTGTAAAAGACTTTATGGTATTCAAGTTTTCGGAAAATAAGATATCTATTGAGTGACAACATATTTACTTGAATTATTAACTTACAATAGTTTTTTTTTAAAGAAATATATAGTTGCACATGAAAATTCAAGTAGACAGACACTGTAAAATGTTGGAATTGTACCAATTTTCTTTTATCTTAAAATAATAATAGTTGTTATAGGACGGGTGTAACTAGTCAAGTAGGAAATATTGAACCTTGTTGAGCACCGGAAATTAACCCCCAATTTTTTTGGTATTGCTCAATCCTCAGTTTTCTTAAAAAAGATCTAATGCTGATAGGCTGTTCCCTTTTTTCTTATAGCCATGATGTTCTCTGTCTGTCTTTCTTTTACCAATGTTAACTGGTTATCGCCTTAAATTTTTTTCCCTCCTGTTTATAGTATCATATTTTATTTTAAAAACTTGTAACATTTAAAAAAATCTATAACTTTACAAATATGCTTGTATAACTGAAAAATTATTACACCAGGGTTTTCGATATCACAAACTAGTCAAAACATTTACTAAATTTTTTCATCGGTACAAGGACATCATTCGTAAATATGAACCAACATGCAGACACCAATCTTTTATGGTAATATTCTATACAAAGTACAAAAATGTCGACATTCACCTCAAAAGCTAACCAAACCTTTAAACAGACTTATTCAGAAGGGATATTGTTATGATACTGTTGTCAGTTCATTAAAAATGGCATATTTTGGTTTTAATATTGATTCACTCATAGGGTCTTTGCATCGGAAATAAACACATTTATTCTAAAACCAGTTGTTGGCATGATACGGGTTATGTTCTTCTCATATATTTTATGATGGTATGATTCTAAACCCCTAACGGGAGGGATTGTGCTTGATTTTCATATGATGAAGACATAATCTTTCAATCAGTTTAATCGAGGTCTGGAGCTGGCATGTCAGTAACTGCTAGTAGTCCCTTGTTAATTTATGTATCATTGTCATTTTGCTTAGTTTCTTAAGTTACCTTTTCTGACATCGGACTCGGACTTCTTCTAAACTGAGTTTTACTGTGCGTATTACTGTGTTTGTTTATTCTACATTGGCTATGTATAGGTATAGGGGAGGGTTGAGATCTCACAAAACATGTTTAACCCCGCCGCATTTTTCCGCCTGTCCCAAGTCAGGAGCCTCTGGCCTTTGTTAGTCTTGTATGTTTTTTTTAATTTTAGTTCATTTATTTGTTTTGGAGTTTAGTGTAACGTCCATTTTCATTGAACTAGTACACATTTTGTTTAGGGGACAGCTGAATCCCGCCTCCGGTTGCGGGATTTTCTCGCTGTGTTGAAGACCCATTGGTGGCCATCGGCTGTTTTCTCCTGTTTGGTCGGGTTGTTGTCTCTTTAACACATTCCCCATTTCCATTCTCTATATTTTATTGTAAATGTAATTTAAACATTGCATCACATTCTTAAAGATATGATTAAGGAATACAATAGCATTTTGTATATACATGTATTATTGAAACAAAGATTCTGCGATTTTTTCAGAGGACAAGAAATATATAACATTCAAAGAATAAACTTTTATTTATTACTACAAACTTTTTTATTTATTATTACAAGCATTCTTTTAAATACCACAATCTAGTGCAGTTCAAGAACAATAATTTTATTGAAAATAGAAAAAATAAATAGAAAGTCATTTGATTGTCTAACATGCTGAAAAACGTTTAATTTAATGAAAAAATAAACAAAATACAAAGGCAGATGAAATACCAAATGGCAACGATAATCATTATGTACTAGTCTTGCTCAACACAGAGCATTATAGAAGTTTAAAAGAAGTTACATTTAGCAAAAGTATACAAATGATATTAGAATTTAACCTTTTATAACAAATGGAATAACAATAACATATTCATGACTTGTATATGTTTAGTAAAAACAATATAAAACATAAAATCATTAATAACTACAACAAAACTTGCCGCTTATCGACAAATTGCACTGGTATTACCGTTTTCATATGGTATTTCCATCCTCGGTGGAAACCCTCTCCCCCTGTATCAAAATACACCCAGTTTATGGTTTAATGGAAATGAAGTAATAACAAAGATATTTCAAACTGACATAATATTGGGGAGGGGGTTAAAATACTATGGCTTAGAAAGAGCTGGGGTTATAATTCTTTCCCCATCATGTTTTACATTTTCAAGGGGAGGGAGTGTCTCAGATAACATATGACAGCGGTAATAAAAATTGAGACAGTGCAAGGAGATGCTTTAAAGAAGAGGCATAGAAACAAAATTTGACAATAGTATACTATTCATAATAAAATCATACATATGTTCAAATATCAAACAACAATTGTACATGCACGTATATATGTATAGTAAAAAAAATCAAAAAAAATCATAAAAACTGATTGCCACGAAATAGCACAATAGTGCTGAAAGTGGCGTTAAACACCTATCAATTAATCTTCAATTACACATTAAAACAATACCTAGAATAGGATATTTATTAACTTAACTTATTTTGTAAATTGTAAATTCTGTACTAAAATTTACTAACAATGTGTTACCATGATAATGAATTGTATCATAATAACCAGACATATACCCTAATTACTAAAATACATGCTGCATAGTTTTAGATTTACACCTATGCGTAGGAACTATTTTGTTTTAAATATGTACTACTTTCAAGTATGTACTTTTTTTGACAGGGCCTGATCAGGTGGTGTTACATCTTACAAAGTCAATCCAAATTTATTTTTGAAAGAGTTCCCCTCAAGCGAGTGATTAGGGCCGTCTTAAACTTGCAGTGGGGTGAGAGTTTTTTTTTTTTATTCCGTGTTGTAGGCCTTACTGTGACATTGAGATGAAGAACAGCAATAAAAGCACTGTTCCTTTGCTTATTGTGTGGTTTTTTTTACTGTGCTGCTGTACTGATTTTGTCATGGATGGATACCCCATATCCTGTGTTTTCCAATTAGGAATAAGGTACTGGTTAAGGTCTTTCCTTTACACGAGGAAAGACCTTTTTGTTTTTCTAATGTTTTTTTTCTTTTTTTTCTTCCAACATTTTTTTGACATGCCCGCCTCTTGTTTCTGTTGTAGTTATGAAGACCAATAAATGGAACATCGATAGACCTCATCATGAAGTATTACCAGATGACCCTGTTAAGGATTTCATTATCCCCTCAAGAAGTTATCTCCCTTTTATTGATTTTTTTCAACATCGCCCCCCTCGTTGTTTTTAAAGATATCATGACCTAATTTGGACCATAGGTAGATCTCATCATGATGTATTACCATATGAGGCTTAATAGGATTTCATCATCCCCTATGAGAGTTATATCCCCTTGAAGCAATTTCTTTTATTTGCATTTTTCTCAAAAAGTGTTACAGATAGAATCGATTTGAAAATTGCAACATGTACAGGAACAGATGGCAATATTATTGAACATATACAATCATTTTGATATCAACCCTTATAAGGAGTTATTTCCCTTGAAAAAAATACACAATTTTTGAAAAATTGTATTTCGAGAACCGGAAGTCGTAGAGACTTTGAACCTACACCAATAATCTTAAGTTCATGTGACCTTTAATTTACACCCAAGGTCAAAGGTTACAGAGTGCAAAAATATATTACGCTGCAATTTTAAGCTTGCATATTAAGAAAACGATAAGAGTTTGCTGCATACATACTGTGTATAAAATGTTACTGTCGACGAGCTCTGCATTTTATACATTAAGCTCAAAATTGTTTGACCGTCTGTTCAAAAGTTACAAGAACATTATTCTTTATACTATAGTAACATGTGTATATCTTTTAAAAGGTAACAGATATCAACCTGCTATAAACTGCAAAGATGGTAAGTAATTCAAGACCTTCAATTTGAGGTCGATGTCAGGTCATGATGAAATTTCATCTTGCCCTTGACAGTATACTATGACCTTGACCTTGTGATATTTGAAAGGTCAAGTTGTCCAGAGGGGTATGGTGGTAGTCCCATGTCTCTACGACTTCCGGTTCTCAAGTTTGGTATTGCATCATATATTTGATGATTCATTGTGACCTTGATCAACTTTGGAATTGTCCCAATTTTTTTTATCATTTATCATAGAACAGATTTGAGATATCTATTGTCGTTTTAGAGATAATGCATTTTCAATTTTGCGAGCGGAGGCATGTATTTCTGAATCAACAACAGCTTACCACTTAAAATGTTTTAGAAATTGAAGAGGTTAACATAGTTATATGTTTGACCAAATACCAAAAACATTCCAAGGAAAAAAACACTAAAAAATCAATTTGAAATTTTCAAGTTTTGCATTGACTTTGTAAGTTTCATAACTTCTATTTATATAGTTGATATTGCATCATTTTTGGCACTTTGTCAAATGGGGTCATCTGATCTATCAAATTGAAGGTCTTAATAAGCTCTACTTAAAAATGAAATTTTTGAATCCCTTTTAAAAGAGGGACGAAAGATACCAAAGTCAAACTCATAAATCTAAAACAAGCTGACAATGTACACATCATGACGTTTCATTTGATATACATCAACCCTATCTTAAAAGCAAACATATTTTTTTGCACTCAATGACCCCACCCTACCAATTTTTGGGGGACGTCAATTTGAAATTTGAAATGTACGCTTTATTTTCTTTAATTTGATATGCGACAACCTTACCATCCGAGAAATTTGAATTTTTGCACTAAATGACCCCACCCTTCCCCCTGCAAGATCACGATTATGTGAAACTACACTTTATCACATACACACTTGACTAGTAACTAATGAATTTCCAATTTCTGGTTCAACTCCAATATCTTCAATATTGACCACTGTAACTGGCCCGGGAACACAATTATTCCCTAAGCATTGTTAAGTGCAGATCTTTTAGACAATTAATTCAAACTAAAAAAAATGCACTATCCCAAAAACAAAGATTTTTACAGTGTAGTGTACTACTTTGGGGACAAATAGTATTAAAAATATAGAAAAGTCTACAAGCTTGAACTCAAAATGTGGATAGTTTTAAGTTAAGGATTTACAGCTTCAGACATACTAATGTTTGACCTTTCTAACTCAACTAAATCACTACTGTACTTAAAATTCATCACCCAATATTTTGCAACATATAAGTTCAAAATTAAAAAAAAAAAGTGTATGAAAAAAAGTAAGTTATACACTGTCCACAAAATATTAATAAACAAAAAAAATCAACATTTACCTAAAAAATCAATACATATACAATTATTAAAAAGTCAATACATATACATTAATTAAAAAACCGATACATATACATTTAATCAAAACAAACATTCTGAGATTATTTCAATACATAGTCCCCTATCAGTTAAAAATTCATTTATACTTGAACAAAAGGCTTACCTGATCTGTAACTTGACATGGTGTAAACTATAACAAATATCAGGTCATTATCTTCAAGCATGATGAACGAAAATGTGGGAAACTGATTATCTAAGTGAAGTCCAAGGAGCGTAACTCTGCACAAAATCATCAACCCAGAACAAATCAAACCTGATCTGTAACTTGTAATGATAAAACAATACTGCAAATATCGAATCAATATCTTCAAACACGAAGAAAAAAGTGTGGATAACTGATTTGCCGGACTGACGAATAGAACGAAAATTAGACAGACAGATGGAGTGAAACCTAAAGTCCACTTCGACTTCGTCGGTAGGGGACGTAATAAAATAATCCATGGAAGCCATCATATATAAAAGATTAAAATCAGAGCTTTTTTTTTTAATTCCCCCTCTCTCTCTCTTAAGATACATCCCCAAAACAATGTTTAATAGCCTGACATACTATTTTTTTACCATGTTTGAACTCATTCTCAATGAAATGTATTCCAATATCTTATTAAAGAATGTTTGTGTAAATAAATATTCATGTAGATATAAGAGAATGTGTAATGAGTTGCAATGAGACAACTCTCCATACAAGTAGCAATGTGCAAAAAGTAAACAATTATAGGTCAAAGCACGGCTTTCAACACGGAGCACATGGAATAGCAAGCTATAAATGGCTAAAAAATACTAGTTTAAAACAATCCAAACAGGAATACCAACGGTCTAATATATATAAAAATACAAAAACGATAATCACTTATGAACAACATTAACAAACGACAACAATAGGTTCCTGACCTAATAATCATATATAGAAGAAATTGAGTAAGAAATGTGTTGACTGGACAAAAAAGTTTTCAGGGCTTTTTATACGAATTACGTTTGATAATATATACCAGTAAATCATTTTATAATATGACTGTTAATTTGGCACTACATGTTTACATTTGTTATGCTGAAAAAATATGAATGATGTAATATAACTTTTTTTCGCACAAATCATTAAGTTCAATATAAAAAAAAAACTTTAACTACTACATTATACTAAAATCTTTTTACCACTTTAATAAATATAACAAATCTTGTAACTAACTGTTTTCCGAGAATTTTTTTACCCTCTACACTATTATGCTGATTCTGAAACAGAGACAAATCTATATATATTTGACCATTGATACTATCAACAGTTGCCAAAATGGAAGCTTTTGTGACATCAACATGAAGATTCCGAATATGGTATGGATTTACAATCTTCCGAGTCATCACTATTCAAACATTCTAAAATACAAAAACAATTCCTTGATTAAAACATTTTCTTTCATTAAATTTATTTTACGTTTCTAAAAAAATGGCAAACTTATAATTATTTTCTTTATTGTAAAAACTGAAAAAGAATGAGTAACTGTTTAAATATTCCTGCACAAATCGATACAAAGAGTTGCAGTATAATTTGACTATCAGATTTTAGAAATGAAGCAAAGCTGACGGATTGTCTAGCATTGACATTGAAGTAAGACATGGAAGGTATTACTACCTTAAATTCCAATTACTGATTAGTTAAAGGAATGTTAAGCTACCTCCTAACTTTGTAGTCCCATTTGCAGATTCTTCCTCTTTCCTTTTTTCTAATAATTGATTTTGCGCAACTTGACCCTCTTCAGATGATTCTGCAAAAATAAAAAAATACAAACTTTTAATAAAGACATTTTTAAAATTAGTTAGAATAATGAATGATCCCACTTCACACACTCGATTCAGCACAAAGGTAATTTACATGTATTGACCTTAATTTAATCAGTATTCATATTGTATACTGAAATTTATTTTCATTCAAGCTTTATAATACCATAATATGAAATACATGAGGGAATATATTTATTGGACACAGAAGATACCCCCGCTTGTATACAACGTTATAAAGAGACATAACTCAAGAACAGTAAAAGTGACGCTACCCAAATAAGTTAGAGAATGGAAACAAAAAACTCCGATATAACTTATATAATGCA
Source organism: Mytilus galloprovincialis (assembly GCF_965363235.1). NCBI lineage: Eukaryota > Metazoa > Mollusca > Bivalvia > Mytilida > Mytilidae > Mytilus > Mytilus galloprovincialis. The sequence continues at coordinate 26,765,953 of NC_134847.1, read as the reverse complement.
GTTAAATGCAATGATGGACTGAAACACTATTAGTTACATAGTGCGCTAGTGAAATAATACGATATATATGACCAATGAATAACATATCGGATGAGAGCGTCACTAGCACATGCGTAACGAATTTCTCTTAACGACTATCATAAAATGTCAAGGTTGTAAGAAAATAACTATATGTGCCTTAATCAATTTGCACGGTAAAGATATAAGCAATGACGATTTAAAGCACATGGTTAATTAGTTGAAATATGAAATTAAGTTAATAGTGAGTTTATTGTAGTAAGGACGGGTTCAAACAGAAAGATTTTGAAAACTGTAACCTTACAATCAGCACGACTTTATCAGAAATTAATACAAATACTATAGTACATGCTAAAAATAATGGATATGCACTATAACTCAATCATATACCCACAATGTCGCGGGTGTATTCTAGTATAGTATAATGATAAAGTATAGAAGTTGTAGTAGAGGCTTCAACTTGCTGTATTTTTAACCTCTTGTTACGCTACATTTTTCCAAAGAGATGCTTCTGTATATGCTCCAATCCAAGAAAATTTGGAAATGTTGCCGGTATTTTTAACGAGCATTCTGTTAAAGAACAAATTCCTGGATATTTTGATAATACTGAACTCCCTCTTATTTGTTATGTTTACAAGAAATCTACCCGGAAATATGTGTTTAATTATAGTCAAGTGTGTAAAGATGTAAATATCAGTGAAAATACACATACGTCATGTAATTGTAGTAATTCCGAATATAGTTATGGGCCCATTTCCCATGTTAAAACAGGAGACCTTAACGTCGTTCGCGACCGAGAGTTAAATAATTCCTCAGTAAAGAACCTAAATATCGTCCCCCATCAATTATTAATTGGAATGAGTGTCGTAATATCATCCACGACTTACTTTCGAAATGGATAAAACGAGAAAAAGCTGACAAGAAATCCTTGGACTCTTTTTTTAATTCAGTAATGAACATTGTTGATATACGTATACAACGCATCAAACATTAACTAAAAGAACTAGCCAAGAAATATGTTTTTGTCCCGGCTGATAAAGCTGCTAATAATAACATTATTGTTTGACGTAAATTTTACATTGATGTTCCGTAAAAGCAAATCACAAATTCACCAACATTCCAACTGACTCCATTTTCGGAAAACGACATATGTAATAAACATAAACTTTTAGCTACTTCTTTACAAGCAGAACCAAATACAGTGAATGTCCCAACTATGTACTGGCTTCCGAAGCTACACAAAACACCTTACAAATATAGATTTATTTCGTTTTCAAGCCATTGTTCCACTATTAAATTGTCTATTCTACTTACTTGTACATTTGGTACAATCAAGGAGGTTATATAACCTCCTTGGTACAATCAAAAACCTGATAACAAATTGTTCAAATAAGGCCTTTGAAAATAGTGGAATTAATTACTTTTGGAGTGTCAAAAACTCGTTGGAAGTACTTATTAAATTGCATGCATAAATTGGTGATTTTGAATCTGTTCAAAGTTTTGATTTTTCTACCCTATATACCACTTTGCCTCATATTCTTATTAAAAAAAAATTCACACACCTATTTAAATGGGCATTTAAAAAGTCAGAATGCGAATACATAGGTTCAAACTCTTTTAGGTCATTTTTTAGTAGCAACAAACAAAAGAACTATGTCAATTGGACATACTTTGATACTATATCTGCCCTTGAATTTTTACTAGATAATATTTTTGTTAGCTTTGGAGATTCCGTATTTCGTCAAGTTATCGGAATTTCAATGGGGACTAACCTCGGGGGGCACTTCAAACTTTTTTTGGTAGGGGTGAGCAGCTGAGACATCAAGTACCCCACCCTTTTCATATATTTTGTTAATCAAAAATATATACCTTGTCATATATTAATTAGCTTCGCTATGTCGTAGATGTAGATGTAGATGTAACAAAAAACAGACCTATAGATATATTTCAATATTTTCACCGCTCATCATCACGTTCTTGTTAGCAAAAATAGTCGCAATAAAATCACCTTCTTTTCCAATAAATTCGTCATATCTTTAAAAATACTTTTTTTCTTATTGCCCATTTTACATCTTTCATTATGAAGATATTTCAATTCCAAAATACAATACATATAAAAGACGTTTGGTCAGATCATAGATGGTATTACATCTATGGTATTACATCTATGGTCAGATAAATGTAATATCACCCCAGAATGTAACACCTCCACTGATTTTAACATATTTAAATATTAATTAAAAACTGATAAAAAGTTTCATTGCCGTTCCCTCGTAAAGGACGCTGTCACAATGGAATTTCTTTAAATAATTGTAATCATGTTTTATGTATACAAACCCTTGAATGATAATTAAGTGCAAATGTCAAAAAAGTTGGATTTATTGCATCTTTCCCGACTGGCATCAGTGGAAATACCACATCAGAATAAATAGAGTTTAATTGGTTTGACAAATAACTGATGTATTTACGACTGTGGTTTAATCGCATCAAAATAAATACGGACATCTGATTAGTTTCAGTTCTTATGATATAATCAAGCAAGTGATAATATCAACCTATTGATATATTTCATCTTAATTTCTCACCCTTTTCATATATCATAGAGCATGAAAAAGTGACCTATTCCAGCGGCTCATCCCTACCACTAATTATATAGCAAGTGCCCCCCCCCCCCCCCCCCCGAGGGACTAACTAATTTTTGTATTGTTATGAGTTACAATTTATGACTAAAATCAACAAAGACCCATCGAAACAACATCTGATACAAAAATTTAACAATACTTTTAGATATTTGAATGATATATTAGCTCTCAATAATGACGACTTCATTATGTATACTAAAGAGATTTAAAATGTTCAACTAACTTTAAATAAAGCTATTACTAACAATGACCACTGCCCTTTCCTCGATCTTGATATCTATATTATTAATGGGAAGCTTAATACAAAAACTTATGATAAAAAAGATGATTTTTCATTTCTTATCGTTAATTATCCATTTATAGATGGTGACGTTCCCTTGTCACCATCTTATGGTGTTTTTATATCTCAACGTGTAAGATTCGCTCGTGTATGTAACAACGTATTATATTTTAGCGAGAGAAATTTATGTATTATTGAAAAATTATTACACCAGGGTTTTCGATATCACAAACTAGTCAAAACATTTACTAAATTTTATCATCGTTTCAAGGACATCAATTGTAAATATAACTCAACATGCAGACATCTTATACGTTCAGGTATTTCACATCCAATTCTTTATGGTAATATTCTTTACAGAGCACAAAATGTCAGTATTCACCTCAAAAGCTAACAAAACCTTTAAACAGACTTATTCAGAAGGGATATAGTTACGACACTGTTTTCATGTCACTAAAGATTGAATATTTTGGTATTAATATTGATTCACTCCTAGAATTGTTGCATTGGAAATAAACACATTTATTCTAAAACCAGTTGCTGGCATGATACGGGTTATGTTCTTCTCATATATTTTATGATGGTATAATACTAAACCCTTAACGTGAGGGATTGTGCTTGATATTCATATGATGGAGACATAATCTTTCAATCAGTTTAATTGAGGTCTGAAGCTGGCATGTCTTTAACTGCTAGTGGTCCTTTGTTAATATATGTATTATTGTCATTTTGTTTAGTTTCAATCTTTTGTTAACTATTCTGACATCGGACTCGGACTTCTCTTAAAGTGAGATTTACTGTGCGTATTGTTGTGTGTTTGATTTTTCTACATTGGCTAGAGGTATAGGGGGAGGGTTGACATCTCAAAAAACATGTTTAACCCCGGCGCATTTTTTGCGCCTGTCCAAAGTCTTGTATGATTTTTAATTTTAGTTTCTTTTGTATAATTCGGAGTTTAGTATGACGTCCATAATCACTGAACTAGTATACATATTTGTTTAGGGGCCATCTGAAGGACTCCACCAGGTGCGGGAGTTTCTCGCTGCATTGAAGATCCATTGGTGGCCTTCGGCTGTTATCTGCTCTATGGTCGGGTTGTTGTCTCTTTGACACATTCCCCATTTCCATTTTCAATTTTATTCAGACACAACTATTTATTATGTATGATATAGTTAGAAAAATGACCTATTGTGTTGCATGCTAAAATCTAGGACTTTTCTGTTTTGTTTCACTGGTAAGATTGATTAATTGATTGATATGGGTTTCACTCCGCTTCTAGCATATTTCGTTGCGGCTAGTTTTTATTGGTGGAGGAAGCCGGAGTCCAATACTTTCGGTAGGACAACCCTCGTCAGTTAGAATTTTGGTCAACTCCACATGTCGCATGTTGGATTACAGCTTACAATCTCAGAATTGACAGATTAGAGAATATAAACACTGAGAAATAGAAAGTAGTTCATTTCTGACCATCACATTTTAAACTATATGAATAGAATTTAAACAAGGGAAACCATCACCTGAAGTGGTAATCGTGCGGTTGGGTAATAGTGGGTGGATTCCGAAAAATAATTGATGGGTGTTGTTGTCTTTATTATCGTATTAAGAGCAAAATAGGAGGAAGTTTATAACACTGTCAATAAGTAAAAGTATCACCAGGGGGGGGGGAGGTAATGTTCCATGAATTTAAAGAGTATGGTGAATGCTAAAAGGTTGTTGGATTAAGGAGGGGGAGCACTCAATTTAAGAGTATTCATTAAATTTCTTTTTAATATTTCAACCTTTTTTTCTCTTTCTTATTTTTTCTTGATCCATTTAATCATACAATAACTACATCATATATATGTGCTTCTCCTTACTATGTTTTCAACAAATAGTTTAAACATTGAACTACTTGACGCCTCTGCAATTTAATTTCACCATATTTCAATGTCTTTTGAAAAGCAGGCAATGTAATTCCTAAGTATCACATAAATTAAGATCCAAGAAAATGAGATCAATGTCAGATAAACCAAATCATTCCATACACCGAATATAGTTGACCATTGATTATACATTTTGTAGTATACAGGAAACAGACCACACCATGGAAACTTTACATTGACCAATGAACAATGCAAATGAGGTAAAGGTCAATTTATCTCTGCCAAGCAAACATGTACACCTTACAATCAATCCATGCTTCAAAATGGTTTACCTGTTGTATATAGTATCTAAAAAACAAACTTAACTGGAAAACTTAACATTGAACCATGAAATCAAAAATGATACATATCAAACAGACGTAAACACTTCCATCATTCAATAAACCAATTACAGTTGATCTATTGTTTAAAGTTTAAAAAACCCAGACCAAAACACAAAAACCAAACAATTGAGCAAGGAACTGTTAAAATGGGGTCAAAGTCAAACAAAACCTACCAGACAGACACGTTCATCGAAAAATATTTCTATACACCAAATATAGTTGACTTATTGCATTAAGTATTAGAAAACTAACCATAACCCTTAAATACTTAACTTTAACCACTGAAACATGACCAATTATAGTACATAAATTGTTTATAGTATCTGAGACATGGACTTGACCACGAAACTTAACCTTGTTTACCGATCCATAAAGTAAAGTCAAAAACTGACAGGCATGAAGACCTACACCAAATAAGTAAATACTACTCATAATAAAAGAGAAATTAACATTACAAAAATCTTAACTATTTTTCAAGTTGTTACTGAACCATTAAATGAGGTCTAAGACAAAGACATATGATAGACGGTAACTTCATTATATAATGCATCTATACAAAGTATGACACATCAATGTCTTCTACATTATCAAATAATAAGGTTTTATAGTAGTGAGTTACAGAAGTGGCAGGCTTGACAAACACTTACTTCTTCTGTTTCTGCTGGCCAATCTCCTTCTTTGATAAAATTTCACTATAAATATAATGGCTAACACAGCTACTACTGCCCCTACAATGCATCTGCAAGGTAAAAATTATAAACTTAAACAAAATGAAATTGTTAAAATACCTATTATTCTATTGTCACGTTTGTTTTTAATGTTTTCCTTTTTATTTTGTTTTGGAATTCTTAAAACACAAGAATGTATCCATAGTACACGGATGCCCCACTCGCACTATAATTTTCCATGTTCAGTGGACCGTGAAATTGGGGTCAAAACTTTATTTTGGAATTAAAATTAGAAAGATCATATCATAGGGAACATGTGTACTAAGTTTCAAGTAGTTGTGACTTCAACTTCATCACAAACTACCTTGACCACAAACTTTAACCTGAACTTCGCACTTTCATTTTCTATGTTCAGTTGACCATGAAATTGGGGTCAACACTATAATTTGGCATTAAAATTAGAAAGATCATATCATGGGGAACATGTGTACTAAGTTTCAAGTGGATTGGACTTCAACTTCATCAAAAACTACCTTGACCAAAAACTTTAACCTGAAGTCGGACGAACGAACGAACGAACGGAGGCATAGACCAGAAAACATAATGCCCCTCTACTATCGTAGGTGGGGCATAAAAATCCTGTATTAATGATCTTTAATAGAGTTTCCTTCCATCTGAGTATACATTCATGACATAAATATAAATTTCAATCCTGGTATCTATGATGAGTTTATTTACAACCACTGGGTCGATGCCACTGTTGGTGGAGTTTTAATTCTCCGAGGGTATCACCAGTCCAGTAGTCAGAACTTCTGTGTTGACTTGAGTTATCATTGATATGTTCATAATTATAAATTAACTGTTAACTGTTAACAAAATTTTGAATTTTTGAAATACCAAAGCTTTTCTACCTCAGGAATATATTACCTAAGCTGTATTTGGCAAAACGTTTAGGAATGTTTGGTCCCCAATGCTCTTTAACTTCGTACTTTATTTGGCCTTTTTAACATTTTTTTATTCGAGCGTCACTGATGAGTCTTTTGTAGACGAAACGCGCGTCCATGGTAAATATAAAATTTGAATCCTGGTATCTTTGATGAGTTTAATCAAAAAGTGAAGTATGTAATCCATGTTTCCTCTTTCCATTTAGGTTCTATTCAGGGTTTATGTCGTAAAAGTGTAAATTTTACAATCCCACAACATTAATATAAAAAATTGTTACTGCAGGAATAATGATAATGGGCCAGGTATAAAACTGCTATTATAACAACTGGTTCCTATGAAAATCCGTATAGTTTGGTTGGAGCTTTCACGACTTACTTATAAAACAGTGTAGAAAATTTAGAGAACTAGTAATTGAGTAAATCCAGTCGTAATGCCTGCATGTATGCTCATCTAGCAGATGCGTGATAATTTCAATCTGTGGGAATTTCATCTGGATAACAAATGCTTCGGCCGACGACAACGACGACATCGACATTCCAGTATTCGCCACAAAGTGTTTCAGTCATATAAAACTGTTTCGACTGTATTTTTTATGTATGCTAGATATGGTCCTAAAGTAATGTTAAGTCAAACAGAGGTCAATATATTGGTTTTGTTATAGGTGAAAACCAATAAAATGCTCTATTTTCCACAGATGAACGGTCTATACATGAATGACCATTAAAAAAGAGAGCAAGATACTCAGACATCTCAGTCAGACATATAGGTGCATGAGAACAGCGTTATTTGAGTGGATATGAACAAAATCAAAACAGGTGATATTTGAAACAATTCTCATTTAGTCACAGGTACTATCCGTATTTGTTTCATGATATTATCTTCCCTAAATAAATAAATAAATGTCAAAGTGTCATATAAAAAAAAATAACTAAACATAAACATGACTGTTAAACAGGATGTTGTATTTACAAATGATCCAAAGATAAGTGTTTGACAAAATGCTTAAGATGTAACACATATGCGATTTGAAGATGAAAGTTTCAGGTATATTGGCTTAATAGAAATATATGTATGTGACTGTCGAGATATCATTGTTAGAGGCCAATGCTTAATAATTCCGTAGTTACTACTAAAAGTTTATTGTAAGACTACATGATATTAAACTGCAACATGTTATAACCCTAGTGTGTTATACTAGTATATAGATAAGTCAATGCACTTTAAATAAACTCATCATAGATACCAGGATTAAATTTTGTATTAACGCCAGACGCGCGTTTCGTCTACAAAAGACTCATCAGTTACGCTCGAATCCAATAAAATCCAAAAGCCAAATAAAATATGAAGTTGAAGTGCATTGAGGACCAAAATTCCTAAAAGATTAAGCACGTGTTACTGTTGTTGTCAATCAAGATAAGATAAGCGGAGTCTCTATAAATGCAAACAGATTGATAAGATTATATATAGCGATAACATTTCAACCACCTTTTGAGACAAAATATTATTCTAACGCAGTTCAATAAGTCACGTTGTCACGATAATTTTTTTTATAGACAGCAGGCAATTTAACGATCATATGAAACTACTTTAGGAAATCGCACTTTGGACAATAAAGATAAAAGAAAAATATGTTCTCAAATAAAAAAGTAAATGTATACTGAATTAAAAAATGTTGACGCACAATTTGTGATTATCTATTTGAAGAAATTCATATAAAGGTTTAGTCAGCCGGATAGATAGTTCTGCCTTTCCCAATGTTTCCCTTCTCGCAAATCTGAGTAAGGACAATATTCTGCCTTGCACAACACTACTTAGGTGTGTTAGTTAAGATTAATACTCCTCTATAAGTGGAGTAGGGTTTTCTTCTTGTCACACCCAATTGTTCTGTCATTGCGAAGCCTATCATTATGATAGTTTTCCACAGATTCACCTGCAAGTTACCTGTCCATTTAAACTCTTGTAAGTTCTATTGTCCCATCTAACAAATACAATAGCTATTGTTTTCTGTTTAGTTTATTCAATGGGACCTTTAAATTTCTTGCAAGAGAAATCTATCACTTACTGATTAATTTACCTGAACAAAAAATTGAACTGTCAATAATGGAAATACATGTACAAGTAAGTAATTATAAAACTGCACGTGATGTTGTATTTATTCAATCAATAGCACATTTTCAATTTGTTTGATATAAACACTGATTTAAAAATTAAAAGTTGATTCCTGGTCAAATTTCAACATTCTACCTATTAAAATTTGCTTTATTTAATTCTGTTCACTAAATGATAATGTTTAAATAAAGGTCTACATAAATGTAAAACTGAGAGTGAACAACCACAAATAACATGCAAATTCTTTGAAACATAAATATGCATGCAGTAGTTAAAAATAATCAGAAATAAACTTTTCATAACTAAATCAGTGCTTATATTGAACAGATTGAAAATATTTTATTGAAATTTAATAAATACTGTATCTCATGCAGTTTATGTGAGTTTATACATGTATTTCAATCAACAAAGAAGATTTTTTTTGGTCAGGCAAATTAATCAATGAGTGATAAATTTCTCCTAGAAGAAATTAAAATGTCCAAGTGAATAAACTACACAGAGAACAATAGCTGTTGTATTGATTCAATGGGACAGGTAAACTTGCAAAAGTTTAAATACCTTGGTCAAGAGCAGACGACTCTGTGGTAAACTTTCATTTGGTTCGCAATAAAGGGTTCATCAATTCAAGTGTCAATATTCATTTGTTTTATAATTCTCTAGATATGAATTTTCTAATAATCAAAAGTAAAATAAAAATACTGAACTCCGAGAAAAATTCAATCGGAAAGTCCCTAATCACATGGCAAAATCAAATGACAAAACACATCAAACGAATGGACAACAACTGTCATATTCCTGACTTGGTACATGCATTTTTAAATGTAGAAAATGGTTGCCTTGTTTTATAGCGCTAAACCTCTCACTTGTACGACAGTCTCATCAAATTCCGTTATATTTACAACAATGCGTGAACAAAACAGACATAATAAAAATAAAATAGTCAAAATATGGGTACAGCAGTCATCACTGTGCTACAATCTTAAAACAAAAAACCATTTACAAAAAAGCACTATCGTTAGTTTTCATTATATGATTTCTTTTCCGTTTATACTTTTGTCTTTCTGGTGTATCGATTACGTATGATTTTTAGTGTCATTATTTTTCACGATTGGTCCTTGTGCCCACTTTTCTTTAGGTTGATGTTGAAAACGAACAGTGATATTAGGACGAAGTTATGGTAATGATTTTAAAGATTGTCGTGAAGATGTTTTATGTTTCATTTTTTTGTTATTTAATTTTATTTGAGTTCCATTTATGTTGTGAAATTCTTAGATTAAACTGTTCTTAATGGCTGGAAACGTTCTTCATTAGTAGCTGTGCAGGTGATCCCTATTTTCAAGGTGTATATTTGTATTTTTAGATACTAATGTACATATCTATCCCGTCTCTAGAGCCTGGATTGTTCTTCACACAATCACCAATCTGTCAACTTATCCGTTAGATTGTTGAAGTTACGGTGATCTGAATTGTAAATCGATAAATGTTGTCTACGGATTAGAGTGCAACCTTTGCGGATTGGTATACGTCGGTGAAACGAAAGGAAGGCTGGAGAAACGTATGTGCGGTCATAGATCAGACATTAACCTCAATGCTAACGACATTCTATACCAGCATTTCAATCAGCCCGATAATTCCATCGTTTCTATGACAGTTCGCATTATCGAAAAGATATACCATAGCCCTAACGATCGTAATCTTTCAACGACTCTCCGTAGACAAACAGAGGACTACTAGATTAGACAATTGGGAACTGCGGCACCTTATGGTTGCAATGACAAAATTGATGGTATAGGTATTCTATCTAGTCCTTCGTGTAACTCGGTGAAGGTGATGAATATTTTCAACTCGACTCCTCGACGTATACGCAGTCATGGTCATCGTCATTATACATCACCTTCTCTGCATGATGTCTCTATTAATGACTTGCTGTCATTTATACAAAAGTCGTTAGGTATTCATCACATTCGCACGAAACTTTATTCATTACCCCTTTCAAAACTTCATTCTCTGTTCAATTTATGTTTGGAATCCACTGTTACAAACCCTCATTCAAACCAATACAAACTAGAAGCTATAATTTCGGATATTGCAAGCCAGTCTGCATTGGAAGAGATCTTTCCTTAATCTTTCCTTTGCCAACAAAGGTCTCGAATACCAGACCTATTGCAACTAAAATTTTCAATTTCAATTACAAACACGTTTTGCCAGATCTCGATATTGACGACTTCAAGTCTAAACCTCCTGATTGTGTAACGGTTTATTTCTTCCTCTGTGATATTTTATCCTGGGGATAATTTGTCCCAATAATTTTTTTCCAGACATGTTATTTCACAGGTAGATTTTTTCCAGAGGAGTGAAAAATTATCTGTGTTATGCGGATAGTATGTACCAGTATATATTATCCGTTACATATTTCACAAAACCTTATGAAATATCGTCCCATTAACTACTATGTAAGGTACTCGCAATCAATATATACTATAATGATAAATGTTTCAAAAAGGTAGAGCAAATTTGCATAATTTATCAATCAAAGGGAGGTTATTATGAGTAATTTTTATTTTAAAGATAATATTGTATTCCCAATCTATTTCATAGTGATATTTTTCCTTGAATCTTATTTTTTATATTCATTCAAATAAAAAGATGACGTAAAACATTTTTTAATAAGACAGATAATATTTCACAGGTAAATACTATCCAGCTGTTTTTTATTGTATTTGTTCCAATACATTGTTATGATTCATTTGATTTCCATATTATCAACAACTACATATTTGTCCCCAGACAAAACTATTAATATAGTTAAAAATATCATCATTCTTAAATTCTTCATTAACATTAGTAACGCAACTATATTTCTACCTTTACTTTTTAATTTATATTTGTACTGAGATCTGAAAACAACTCACTTTTACCTGTATATCACTTACTTTATCTTATATTAATTAAATTAATCATGATAAAATCATATTATTTCACAATTATGATCTTTGAAATTACTTCTGGTTTTCTTTTAAATGTTTCATAATAATTGTCTTTTTAAAAGAATGATATTTACTTGAATATTTCAGGATGTTATTTCCAATGATAATCTGTGAAATTATTTCCCATTATAACACATTTTTTTAAAAGTAAGTTTAAATGTTTCTGTTCTTTTTTTTATTGACAAACTTGATTTTTCTATAACGTTTTTGTTCATCAATTCAAAATGGCGACATTTCGAGCGTCTACTATAGGTCCGCATCGAAGTACAAAAGTTCAAAATATTCCTATTAGAATCGAAATAATTCTATCATGCCATGCTCTATGCTCATTTTAACATGGGTAGGCATTATATTTGTAAACATTTAATACCTCGCTAACGCTCGGTATTAAGATATTAACAAATATAATGCCTACCCATGTTAAAATGAGCATAGAGCATGGCATGAAAGAATTATTTCTTAATTAATGTTGAATGTAATCAACTGATTATTTTTTAATTGCATATGGGATGGAAAAACAGAATCAGAGTGATCACTTGTGGAAAGATTGGAAGAGTAGTTGGAATAATTTCAAATGACATTGAAGTATGGTATGGACAAAAATAGAACATTGTCATTGATATAGCTCTATTGCAGGCAATGGCATTTAATGAATGTCTTTAGAAGGAAAAGCACATTTTCAGTAGATAAAACAGGTTTAATATGAACCAAAGAGTGGGTCAACAATTTCCTTTAAATTGCAGTTAATATCTTAACCAAATACTGTTTCATATTTTATCTTTAGAAACAGAATAATTGCAAAATAAATATTCTTCTTATAAAGTTTATCAATTATCCAGGACATGGGATCAACAGTAAACTTGAAACTTAGGTCTTTATTGTCTGAAAACAATAATAATCTTAAAAGGTTGTTTTGGGACACATTTTGTAATTTAAGATATATATATAATATTTTCCTTCTCTAAACTGCTTATCGATTTTGAAAACAATTGTCATGAGTTTATGGCACTGAAGTTTAAAAGTTGTAAGATGTATTTTAATTCAATTTATAATTTAATATTTACCAGAAAAGGGCATTGAAAATGTGCTCTCCCAACATAAACAAATTCAAACTTATTTTGTTCTTCATTGCAAAATTACACTTCCTATTCAAATAACTTATATTGTTTAAAGAATTTTGATGAAAGGTAAACTAAAACAAAAATATTGGTTTGCTAAGTTAAGAATTTTGAAATTTTAATTTCTGTTTCAAGCCAATCACTAAAAAGTGTAACATAAATCATAGATTCATAACAGATTATTTGATATTGCCCAATTTTATCAAGTACAAGTACTACAACATGATTATGCCTTTTTAAAATTTTTATATTGAATATTTTGTCTTCTCTTTAATATTTTTTTTTATTGATAATCTTTTATCATTTATCTTTCAGACATTTGTTAGACATTACTTATAACATTATTTTATGTAGTGTAGATCAAAAGTAATAGGCAATGGATAAATCTATCATTTCCCTATACATAATATATCAAACTTTTAATATAGACATTTGTGTATTCAAAAGTGATGTCAAGTATTGACATATTGAGATGTATAATGAAGGATCTGATTAATTAGGCAAGACTGAGGTTAATTAGTATTTTGGTAAAGATGATAGGCATTTAAGGAGGTGTGACTTTCTAGCTAAAGCCCTATCTTGTCTTTGATTGTTTGTCGATTATGGCAGTTGTCAATCATGCTGGTTATGTATCATTATTCTTATCATTTTAGAATGATAAAACTAGCCTGTAAATTGACAAATATAAAGACACACATACTTGAAAGACCTGATTCAAAGATATAACCCAAATTTTCATAGTTTATATGTGCATATGTATATAGACAAGAGAATTACAGAAACCTATATTTCAGTGTGTATTCATTCTGACGATTTAATAGCTAACTTGTGCTACTTCATGTTTGGCAGACCAGTGCCTTAAGAAAGACACGAAACAATAGTGCCAATCTTTCAAAAAAAATTAAACGCAATCTACTAATTGCAGATAAAAAAGAGGGAGGATTACAAATGGTTCATCAATTTTTCTTTTAAAATTGCTGGGTTGATGGGTGAGGCGATTTTTTACAAATTTGAATGGAGATTCCCAAATATTGTTAAACTGATATTGAATACATTTGGAGGTGCAAGATCTTTTCTTTACAAAACTTCAAACTTTGGGAAATTGGTTATCAACCCTTTTTGGAAGGATGTCTTTCAGGCATTACACTAATCTAACAAGTCTAAACCGCATGTTAAAATTGAGGTCAAGGAATTCCTCTCTCTTGATATGTTGAATTTTGTACAAACAGATGATTTGCAATTATATGATAGATTTGGAGTTGATGGTGTGCAAAACCTCTGTCACATTGTTGACTATCAAAGGAGTGCCTTTCTCACATTTGATCAGTTTAAACCAAAAGATAAATTAAATAATTGTATGCACTATTACAGCTTGATATCAAATATCCCTATTGAGGTAAAAATGCATACTCACAATGAAGACTTCAGAAAGGTTGTAGCGATATACCATGTACATATATGTATAATTTCCAATAATAAATTGGTACAAAGGATTATTACCACACGTACATTTTTATTTAACATTTTAAAAACTAAAATCAAAGACCAAAAGTTGCCTTCTTTAGATGTCAGGATGATACCTCTGCTGGTGGAATATAAGACCCCGAGGGTATCATCAGCTCTGTAGTCAGTTTTTTCGGTATTGACATTATTCATACTTGATCTGAGATTTTGTACGAAGGAGCCGACATTTCTTCGATAGACCAAATTTTTCCTGATCTTGTCTGAATCCATCTGCGCTTAGAGAATTTTCAATGTGCGTCACCTCTTTTACTTGAAACTTGCATATTTTAAGAACTGAGCGAAGTCTATCATCGTGGACCTTTAGTTTAAACATATTTCATTAGCTTATATGCAAATGGGATGGAGACACAAGTTAATCAAACTTATATAGTCTTCTCTCGTGTTCCTTTCAGTGGGTATATTTCTGGTTGGTTTCATTACAGGATTCACGCTAGATTCAAGACATCCTCAGCATTAAAAACTTTTGGGAACGCTGACAGAATCATCAACGTCTGCTTGGACTGTCATGATAACATGAATTATACTTTATTGATCATGTGTGTTAGTTACAAAAAAATACAGTTTTTGTCTTTTAAACGCAGTGCACACTTTCCAACAAATCTCAGTTTATCCCCAGAGTAGATAATATGAGTGGTTGATGTTCTTTTCAATTTAATGCTAGACAACTTTTTGTAGATATACAGAGGTAGTATGTAGACTTGAGCACCAGTTTCTATCTTAAACTGTACAGTCTTACATTTGTACCTTGTAACTTAAATAACATAAAACAAGCATTTTTCTTGATTTCCGTATTCCGACGAAAATTTTCTCGTTTCAATTCGCATGAGGAATATTAATCTAATCTATGAAAACTTTTCGAAAACTTTAATTTACAAAGTCTTTCCCTATGCAGGACAGTTTCTCCTCTCGTTGGTTTTCCATCACTTTCCACAACTGCAACTCACATTCAAATCTCACCTGCTTTCGGTCCTTTCTTTGCGAAGTGCCTTCATTTCGAAAAGTTCTATGTTTTTGAGTTTTCCTTTCAAGCAATACTTGTTATTCCTCATTTAACGTTTTCATTAATTTTATAGATTTTTTGTTGGTGCGACAAATACTTACAGCTTTGTACCGTGTCAAACCATCCTCTCGTTTATCTGGAAGAGTTCGTGCCATAAACTTTTCTATCACAATCCTTTGAGTGTTTCAATTCGCAGTTCTTGGCAATTAACTTCAGGTCTATCAAATACCGATCAATACTTCATTTCAGGCTTTGAACGCGTTTGTTTAAACGTTGTCTGATTACTGCAACCTTTTTCTTTGGGATGCAATAGTCCTTGAATTTTTTAGCAGTTTATCAAGTTTTTTTAGCTTCACATTTATCAAAATTAAACGTATTGTACTTTTATGAAAGTATTGTACTTTAGCCTTCTAATCCAATGACATAAAAATCAGCTCTGCACTGTTCATTTCTGTATTTTTTACCCATAGCAACTTTTAGGTATAAATTCATTGTTTGTTTTCATATTTTCCATCTCGCGGATAGGTTATATTCATGGAAAAAATCCATTTTAGAAGGTTGCTTAAAATGACTATCCATTGCCTCTTTTGTCTTTTCCCCACCAAACAATACCGATAACATTTGCTATTCACTATTTCAAAGTTCTCATTTTACTTATGACACTATGTTAAGATATTATCGTGTGGAGAACAATGTTTAACAATTCGTTACTAAAATATATCAATTGTAACATGTGTAAGACTACATGATATAAATGAACCCCAGTGTATTATGTATAGATAATTCAATGAACTTAATCACATGTTACTGTTAACGTGAGGGAGAGTCTTTATAAATATAAACAAATTGAAAAAATGATCTAGTGATATCGTTACAGCAACATGGACATTATTAACAGTATTTCCAACATATTCTGCTAGGTTAGTTCTGCTTTCAACTAGCCGTTTTCTCCTTAAGTGCAACTACCAAGTAAGAAACATCTTTCAATTAATGAAACTAATAGTATTTATCTTTCCAACTGATTTTTCTAGTATGTTTTAATGGTATGTTATTTTACTACTATCCCTGGTTAAAGAAAGACTCGATCGACTGCACGCAAACATGTTTCAAACAACCACATTCTGTATGTTCTTGTCCCAACACAGAAGCCTTGAAATCGATGTTCGTCGTTTGATAAATGTTTTTCTTTCATAGTCTTATCACATTGCAGGCACTTGATTTTCTCGTTTGAATTTTTTGACATTTTGTCGTACTGGGGATGTTCATAGCTTTTTATACGGCATTGGTTTTGCTACCGATTATTGTTGAGCGCTGTACGGTGTCCTATAAACATGATAAATGCTTATATCCATGTTTATGGTTTATGGTGGATAATTGCATGTCATATCTCTTTATTTTCAATTAAATATGTTATTTTCCTAACAGCAAAAAATTAATAATTCTTTAAATCTATGAAAGGTAATAAATGCAATAATTTTCTGTCTTACAACGTACTCAGCAAATGATATGGACGACGGACATCAAAGGTAGATGATATATTACACATCTTTTGACAGGCAATTATAATTTGCTATGTTTTTTGACACTTTTTTCTAAGAGTTATATAGTTTGTACCCAGAAATCTTCATTAATAGATTGGATAATTATTTCTATAAAATTTGACATTTTGTCTGTTTCATGACGCATATATCTTTTTGGTTGGTTCGCTACAACCCAAAATATGATCAAATATAGCATTGATGGATGCTCGCTAGTATAGTTTGTTTGAAAATTGAAATTTGCTGCAGGTAAAAAATTTCTGTTCTTGTTAACAGCTATTAACTTTGTTATAACATATATTGTATCTCAGTTACATATATTTTTTAAATCTAGAAGCTGCTGCAAAAAATAAAACGAAAGTAAGTCGAACATCAACATGTTTTTTTGCAATCAGAAAAGGGATCGGCGACAAAGCCAAACTGCGTCCAACACATAGTGAAATTCTGATTTACATTATCTGGTTTATAAATACAGTCTGAAAAGTCCATTATACAGAGAGTATGACGATTAACTTATAAAAGTAACAACAAGTGTATGCAAAATATAGATATTTTACAGTAAGAAATGGTTATCAAATTTATGAAGAAATTTATAAAAAAAAATATATGAAACGTATAAAGAACAACTCTATATACTTGAATAATATTAATAATTACGATAAGACATAATTCGTTAAATAAGTATTTATATGCAATTTTTCAGTCTCATAATCATATTCAAGGAAAGAAGTAACTTATGTTAATGTATTGAGTGTGTTTTAAATATGATTTTAACATCTACAGGAATTCTAGGTTAAACGTTAAACGATTTTATATAAAACTCCTTGACTACTTTTGTCTGTAATGAGTCTGTAATATTTGGTGATAAAATGAATTCAAACTTACATTATTTTAACTGATTTAGAATTATTTTCACTCTCCCTGTAGTATGCATTGGTGATCAGGGCTGTTGCTGTTTCATCTGTAACTTCTTTAAAATGTGAAATTGATGTTTCATCTTTAAAATGTGAAATTGATGTTTCATCTTTAAAATTTGTAGTTGTTCTTTCATCTGCAAAATGTGTTGTTGTTTCATCTACTGGCAAATATAAAACAAAACTTCTCTGAGCTAGATAAACATCAAACATAGTTACCAAACTGATACATCCCGTCCAATAATTTTTTAATATACAAGGTATTGTAAAAAAAAACTTGTTAAGATTATTGATGATATTCCCAACATCGTCCTCTGATAGAGGTAATAATTATATAAAACATCATGAAAATTCGTCAAAGCATTTGAAAGTTCTCATTAGGATCACACTTTGTATTTTTGAGTCGTCGATGTAAAGTTGAACTATGTTCTTCCTGACAAACATACCAAACTTTTTCATCACACAACCTGCAGTGATTTGCAAAAATTAAATCGTTTATCTGTCAAAGCATTAATAAGATTCTAAGCCATAAATTATATCCAATGTGAAGATGAATTGAGATTGTAAATGAAAAGAGAAATTTTTAAGTTCTTGTGTTTGAAAGCTCATTTCTAGATTTGATAACATCAGGAACGCTCAAAACTAAAAAATTGAAAGAAAGGGATGTATAAATGTATATAACATTTACCTTCCATATCGACGCTCAACATTTAGCAACAATGCACCCTCTGGTTGTGGGAAACAACACTACCATGTATTATAAACATATATCCTTCAATAGATATCGGAAGATGTGGTATGAGTGCCAATGAGACAACTCACCATCCAAGTAACAATTTATAAAAGTAAACCATTATAGGTCAAGGTACTGCCTTCAACACGACGCCTTGGCTCACACCGAACAGCAAGCTATAAAGGGCCCCAAAAATTACTAGTGTAAAACCTTTCAAACGGGAAAACCAAAGATCTAATCTATAAAAAAAACGAGAAACGAGAAAAACTTATGAACTACATAAACAGACGACAAATACTCTACATCAGATTCCTGACTTAAGACAGGTGCAAACATTTGCAGTGGGATTAAACGTTTTAATAGTACAAAACCTTCTCCCTTTTCTGAAACAAAATTATAACATCACAACATAGAAAGACACAATACTTCAAGACTTTCAACTAGATCAGAGTAATACATTACATTTTATACATGTTTGAATGTGGAGATTTTAATTTTAACAAATTATAAAATAAAAGTTCATATTTAGACAGCTAAAGAATAATACAGCCTTCAAAGTGGGTTTATAAGAACATCAAGATAGTTTTTTTTATATGTTCCATGGGCTATTTTCTGTTTCGCAGTCCGTATTTTCATATCCACATATATATATTCATCTTTTTTCACACCAACTTTTTGCTACAATTTTACGGAAAAAAACCCCAGAGACGAACTATATTTGTAGACAACGAAAATTAAAGGACGATAACTGTGTCCTCGGACCAATTAATGTAATTTTAAGAAAACAATATTTGAATCTCTTTCAGGCAAAGTTGACAACAGGGGTTTGGGTACTCCGTGTACTAAGCCATTTTGTTTCCCCGCTCTAAAATTCAATGATGTGGCTTCTGCAACTTTTGTTATTGGGCGTAAGTGATTCGGATTATTCCAGAAACATGTTTTGAAAGAACTAGAGAATCTAAAGAGCCTGTGTCGCTCACCTGGTCCGAGAACAGTTATTTTCCAGTGTATAACTAGCAATTTTTTTCATACACTTTCAAAATTATTTTCTTTAGATTTTATGCATGAAATATTAAGTAGGGGATGAAATTACAAGTTTAAAAGATTTGGGTGATGAATTTTTATGCAAAGTAGTGATTTGGTACGTTTAAAAAAAGGTCAAAAATTTGTTTTTATATTAGGCTAAAACGCAAAAAAATGGTAAAAAATGCCATTAAAGAGCAATATATCACTCCAATAAGTCGTTGACGGTTTCAGGCATGTTAACTTATCAGTGAATCTAGTATTAGTTATCATTTTTCCAAATTTTTTTGTGTAACTATTATAATTTAAAAAAAAGGAAAAATAATGATAAATTTGACATTTAAGGGCAATAACTCTTATAAATAGTCGTCTGACATTTTTGTTAATGGACAGTGGGTAGGTAGGTAGATCTCAACATTTCTGACCCTGTAAGAATTCATCTTTTCATAGCAGTTTTCAAAATAACAAACAAAACTTGTAGTTTATCCCTATCTTCTGTTTTAACAATGTCGGCCTCTTGGTTGGCAGACGGGGAATCGGAGACAATTTTCATATTTTCTCTATTAAAAGAAGATTTCAATAGATAATAAACAAAACTTGCAGTTCGCCCCTATCTTTTTTTTTAGCCAGTTTGACCATCTTGGTCGGCAGGCATCGGACACATTTTATAATCTAGATACCCCAATAATGATTTCATTTGGCCCAGCAGTTTCAGAGGAGAAGATTTTTTCAAAAGTTAACGACGACGGACGCCAAATGATGAGAAAAACTCACTTGGGCTTTTGGCCAGGT
This sequence comes from Mytilus galloprovincialis, assembly GCF_965363235.1. Lineage (NCBI taxonomy): Eukaryota > Metazoa > Mollusca > Bivalvia > Mytilida > Mytilidae > Mytilus > Mytilus galloprovincialis. The sequence goes on along the minus strand of NC_134847.1, from coordinate 26,745,417 downwards.
GAGCTAAAAAGGAAATCAGCACCATTCATTTTTTTTAAACCTTGTATAGACTTAAATTTATTTTAATTTTGCAAGAATTGTAACAACAATTAATACTATTACTATAATATACTCTGCGGTCTATTATAGTTATACTATTGGACTTTGGCAGTAATTATCTTATATATCAATTTGAAACTTCATATATTGAGGTTGGGGTATAAGGTGCGAAAAGCTCAAACACTTTTGGCAAGGTGTGTTAAAAAGAATTATACATTAGTTAATACACCATCTCAATTCAAAATATTTTACCTTTGAAAACTTCTGAATGATGTAGTAGTTTGCCTAGGCTGTTTTTAAAACCGTATGAACAAGAATATATTATATTCAAATCATCTTCTTGTAAATGTTTTATTACTAAACTGAATCCTGTCTTGTTGTTAGTTGTAGCGTACTTGTCTTTTGAAGAAACAGTTCCTTTCAAATTTCGCACATCTACATATATCGTTTTGTAATCAGGGTTCCATTTAATCCATCCTGCCGATCTAATGCAACAATCATCAACAAAACAGAATAATGTCAGGTCAGCTCCATAACCTGGTACCTTTTCGCTTACTCTCCAGTAATGTTTCCCAAATACTGATAAATAAAAGTAAAGTCAAGACTAAATGAGAGCTATTTTTAATAACCATCATTATACCAAGTTATTCCCTTAATAATGATTAGAATAATGCCGCCATGTTTGTAATCCATTCAACATTAAATGAAGAAAAAAAATTACATGTTGTTCGTTTTCATATCATCCTCCTAAAGTTTCAAAACTTTTGTATGTCACTAAGTTTCCTAATGTATTTATTTAGTAATAATATTATGAGACACCAATATATCTTAACTATTTTGTGTTAAAAAAAAGTTGAAAACATCCGTTTGCTCAGTATTTCCCCAAACATATGATCAGTATTGTCTTCAATACTGGTATACCAGTATTGTAGTTTTTTTTATTTATTTACTTCTTTACAATATTACTAGAACAACATTTTTCTTCCGTACGCATATACAAGTATTGCGATCGCCAAGTACAAGAGATCCAACCTAAACATTGAAAATGCAATCCGTTCTATTATTAGTTACATGGTGTGTTAGTGACCTAATACGATACATATGGGGTCAGTAAATTCCATATGGGGAGAGAGGGAATTTATTGACCCCATATATATCGTATTATTTTACTAGCACGCCGTGTAACTAATTTATCTTACCGACTATCTTCACGTGTGGTATTTTGACTAGCGGCCTATCAAAGTAATCAAGTCTTCAATACTTAGTATTAAGATCCTACTTCCAATTGTCTATACAGAAAACAAATGCCAACAATAGCAACTTTTTAGCTTTAAATTTGTTTTAAGAGTTAATTTCAATCGTTCATTACATGTATTTTAATTACTTCCTCTGTTGAATCCTTTCAGATTTCTTTTTTTGTTTTGAAAGGGAAGTAACCTCGTTATGCCAATAATAAGAACTTGTTAGCTTTAATTATGTTTTATGAACTTATTTAAACCTTTCATCATCAATTTCTTCGTCTGTTGAATTCTTTCAGATTTTCCCTCAAAACCGTGTTGTTTTTATGAAGGGTTGTGGCATCATTTTTGAAGTAACTCCTTACTAACCTCATATGGTAACTAACCGTGTATGGTTGCTAACCCTATATTTTTTTTAGAAAAACCTATATCAAATATACGTAGTCACCACATGTAATCCTTTAATCAATCATATCTCTATAAATCTATAAGAGGTAAGATAAACAAATATATACCGAGTGTCTTATATGTTACTTTCATTAGAAGTTGATGATTTATTATCATTGCCTTTAACCATGCTGACATGTTTGAGTGTCACATTTGCTGCTAGAACATTTAGTAGCGCTACCACCACGACCACAATAAACCAAATAACGATAATCGACAAGAATGAGATGACACCAACACTCATGAGAGAACGACGAGTTTTTCTTCTCATTATAAAGCATGCAACTTTATCATGTTTAATTTTTACACCGTTATTTTTTAAATCCATTTCTAGAATTATTACTACCTTGTTATCTTCTTACACTTACAAATTTAAAAATGTAAACAAGTGCGACCGAACAACAATGAACAAGTGCAAAGAGCATCGAGCAACAGTGGGAACTACATTAACTTTTTTTCAATTCGATTCAAAGTTTTATTTAAAATCGATATTTAATAAACTTCTTAAAATCAGCTCTAGTGGGCTTTTTAATCGACTGGATAACAAAGTATATACGCACAGAAACATTTCATGAAAAGAACACAATTATATACATACAATACATGGTAAGATAGATAAAGCTAGGTTCACACTGCCGATCAGATCAACTCGATGATCCCGATTGTCATAATTTCCACGACAAAGCGTAACCAAATTCTTGATCGGGCCTGTTTACGACTTCTACCTGACTGCTATTCGACTGTACACGACATTTTCTCGACCATTCACACTCCTTGATGCCTCCATCCCGACCACTAATTTAATACATATTTATGGCATGCCGTTTTCCTATTTATTCGAATTTCAAGTTATCTCCTACAATTTATAAGATATCTTATATAATATATAAGATATCTTATATAATATATAAGATATCTCCTTTAATATATGAGATATCTTATATAATTGCATTTTTATAAGATATCTCATATATTATTTAAGATATCTCTTATATTATATAAGATATCTCATATATTATATAAGATATCTTTAATGTTATATAAGATATCTTTAATGTTATATAAAATATCTCATAAAGTTTATATGATATCTTATATACTTTATAAGATATCTTCTAAAGTTTATAAGATATCTTATGTACTTTATAAGATATCTTCTAAAGTTTATAAGATATCTTATAAAGTATATGAGATATTTTATAAACAATTTTTATATAAGATATCTTATATAGTTTATAGGATATCTTATATAGTTTATAAGATATCTTATATAGTTTATTATAAGATATATCATCAAGTTTATAAGATTTCTTATATAGTTTATGAGATATCTTATAAAGACAATTATATAAAATATCTGATAAACTATATAAGATATCTGATAAACTATATAAGATATCTTATAAACTATATAAGATATCTTATAAACTTTAGGAGATATCTTATAAACTTTAGAAGATATCTTATAAACTTTATGAGATATCTTATAAACTTAATAATATATCTCCTATAATATATAAGATATCTCCTATTATATATTAGATATCTTATATAATTTCATTTTTATGAGATATCTTATATATTATATAAGATATCTTTAATGTTACATAAGATATCTCCTAAATTTTTTAAAAGATATCTTATAAAGTATATGAGATATCTTATAAACAATTTTTATATAAGATATCTTATATAATTTATAAGATATCTTATATAGTTTATAAGATATCTCATATAGTTTATAAGATAACTTATATAGTTTATGAGATATCTTATAAAGACAATTATATAAGATATCTGATAAATTATATGAGATATCTTATAAACTATATAAGATATCTTATAAACTATATAAGATATCTTATAAACTATATAAGATATCTTATAAACTATATGAGATATCTTATAAACTATATAAAATATGTTATAAAGTTTATGAGATATCTTGAAGTAAGAATAAATAGCAAAACGGCTTGCCATACATATTCGATGATTCCGACCAATTCAAGATCTCTACAAGATCTTTACTCGACTAGCTAGACCAAATTAACTATTCAGGATCTCAGCCTGATCTCGGCCAGACCATATCGACTTGATCGTAGGGATAGTCGGACATTGGTATAGTATGTATTATTTAAGTATAAAAACGTCTGATTTTTTTTTATCACCACTTGCAGCTAAGGGGGCATTAAGTGTTACATTTGTCCGTCCGTAAGTACGTATACGTACGTCCCAACAATTAGTTTCCGTTTTTTAAACGTGTTGCAAGACTTATGTGCTTAGGAAAGTGTTTAATTTCTAAACATAAAAAAATAAACATGTTTTGCATCTCAGCACTTCGCAGTAAACATGTTTTGGCTCTCAGCACTTTGCAATAAACATGTTTAGCTACTTCGTCAAGTATATGAAGCTAAACATGTTTAAATTCTAAACACTTTCAATATTTAGACAACTTCTTTAAACACGTTTAGAATAACAACACATTTAGGCCAAAGACGGCATTCATATCAGGTGCTAATTTTTGAGCGGTAAGAAGAAACAAAGAACCCGAAGTCAAAGGCCACGCTGTTTACTTCTGACCATAACTGACCGTAACTTTACTGTTTCAGAAAGGTAAGGAGTTATGATTATACTGTCTTTTATTTCGTACTGCCAATTCTAAATGATTATTGACAGTTATAAGCATTATTTACAAGTACACTACCGTATAGTCAATGCAGGAGAAAAAAGGGGGTATCATCTCACGAAGCAAGTGCTTGTAAGAGCCTTAAGTGTCCAAACTATCTTGTGTAAAGATGTTAAGAGTTGTTTAATATTAAGCAAGTTACAATCATGCAAGTTTGCACTTATTTTTTAATTCATATATGTTCTTGGAAAGGAGTTTGTGAGGATAATTTTCGTTTGGTACTCCTCTGCAGATTATAATTGAACATGAAGGGTAGCAGAATCTGCCGAGTCTCATTAGGATGAGGGGCATCATTCGCAAACTCAGCGTCATATCGAGTTCATTGTTTTCGTAAGAACTTCCGAGATGCACAATCAACATTTCCTCAAAACAAATATTAAGATGCTTGTTTATTTCAATAGTTAGAAGCGGTTGTGCTATTTTTATAATTTTAATGATATGTATTGTTTTATTCTAGATGAGAGAAGTGCAGAGGACATCATCATCTGTCTTGACATGCTAAAAGAGTGGATAAAGAACAGTAGCAAATATGTTGCCAAGTAAGAATCAGAAATGTATTTGATTTTAAAAATGCCAATATATATTTGATCAAATAAATAATATTAAGCATGAAAACAAGTTTTATATTAAAAAATATCAATTGATTTATCAGTAAATTTATGCTTTTATACCACATTGGTCTTAACGTTGTTATCTTGATCTTTAATCATGTTTTTACTTTTTGGTGTTGTAGTTCGTATACTTATATTTTTTGATTAATTCTTCTTAGTTGCTTCTCAATTTTTTTTTCCATATTTCAGGCCAGTGACCAGCAGTTGGGTACTAAGAAAGGAGAAGCTATGACTTGTAAAATGAAAACAGGACATTTACAAATTGTTTTGTTGTAGGGATGGGGTACAAGTAGAAGTAGGACTGGTCAATATTATGAGCATGGACTTTGTTATGAATTTATGAGTTTATGTTTGATTGTGTTCAATGATTAACTAGAAATAAATGATAACACAAATTCCTTTGTTTTATTTGTTGTAATTGTGTTTTAAAGCTAGATTTAGTATAATGATTATTTCATTTCAAAAAGTTCTAGACTATTTTACGAATATTTGAAATGAAGAAAAATGCAATAGTCGAATGACGTGAATTAAAATAAAGTAAAAACTCATTGAGATTGAAAAGGTTTTGGTCACATTCAATTTGATATGGAAATTCCAGTTTCTTAGTTTAATGCATTGGCTCCTTTTTGTGATGGTATGAAAACCCGTTTTATTGAGAGCTATCATATGTTTTACAGTTTAGTCTTCTTGAATATTAGTTTAATTGGGGCCTAATGAAGTAACGGCTTCTCACACTAAAATGAGAAACATGTTTCTTCACGACCCTTTATGGTCTAAACAAGTTTCCATTCAAAACACTTCACAGCTAAACATGTTTCCAGACAAAAAACTTCACAGCTAAACATGTTTCCAGATAAAACACTTCACAGCTAAACATGTTTACAGTTTTAGCACTTTTTAGACGGAAATAATTTCTGCCTATGAAGGTTAACATTCTGACAGTCTAAGGCTTTTTCCATTTTTTTACAATTAAAAAAAAACTTCTTCTTAAATTTGATAAAATTTTCATTTCTTTACAATTTCTGCATCAATTAACATTATAAGAGTCGAAATTAATGTTTCAATGTCTTTTTAAAGTTTTTCTGTCCAAATTCTTTCTTGCATAGCTAACTTGCTCTGTTATACAGCATCAATTACTATAATGACACTCCTGCATACAACTGTTGTTTTTTTTCAAGCAGTGCCATAATCTGAAAAAATATAAATTAAGGCATACATTAGAAAACCAAATTCAATTGGTTAATTGAATAAATTTACAAAATTTTCATGGTGCAAACTCAATCGTTTTTATTAAACAGATAATCTGCAAGCTGATAAAAAAATATCCCTTACTATAGCCAAACAAAAGTTGCATGCTGAAAGCAGAATTTTGAACCATGTTAAAAAATTATTTTAATTGCAATATATCATGTTTAAACTATACAACGAATGTGTTTTTAGGAATAAAAAATAGGCAAAATCAATATATAATAAACCATGTAGCTGTACCAAGAGACCAAATACATGTACATAACAATAGCTTTGGCTAGCTGATGTTTTTTTAAGGTGCACTCTATTTGCATTTGTCATGGCTTTTCTTGAACTCACCTGTCACCTTGGATGTCTGATGTCAGTGCAACAACTTAACCATCTGTAAAACATCAAATACATGAACTTTAAAGTATTATTCATAAAAAAATGCAGTTCGAAATTTAAATTAAAAAAAATCTATTTTCACACACACGTAATTTTGGCACAACTTTTTGGAACTTTTGGTCCTGAATGCTCTTCAACTTTGTTATTTGTTTGGCCTCACTGATGCGTCTTTTATAGACGAAATGCACGTCTGGCTTAATATAAATTATAAGCCTGGTACCTTTGATATGTATTTATTATAAAGTGTGTTGAAATTCTTAGTTACATAATTTGTAAGGCAATCATTTTTTAGTTGTAACTAAGGACATTTTTTGGAAGATTTATAAACTCAATTTCAAGTAGTTGTAGCAACCAAATTTCCGCCATCAGTCTTTATATAAGAAACAATAGGAATCAGCAAGCAACATAAGGCAGAAGGTGGTAATTTAGCTTTACAAATATATTTGCATTTGGATTGATATGAAAAAAAGGATCGCCTTATATCTAAATTGTATCTTTAATTGATTTACACCTTTGTAAAAGTATGTAGACATTTAATTAATTCCCAAATGAAGGTTAATTATGTATGATATATTTATATTTCAAAACATTAATTTAAATGATAAAAAAACTTACCAATTATGATGACTTTCCATTTAAACTGTAACATTTACACACATAAGTTTTGTAGAATCTCCATCCAGTTCATTTAAAACAACAGTAATGTTTTAGTATAACACCAATATCTTAATCAATATGCCAGAAAACAATAATGTTAGAGTCATCTCCTTAATCTGGTAACTTTTCTAGGTCCTCCACCTGCTTTTTTATATCTTCTGCCTTTGACAATAACATAATGAAACAAACTTTTTCTCAATGTTTGCAGAACTAAGCACCAAAAATTTGAATCTGTGTAGCTGTCATGTGACCTGTGTGTATTTTCCTTGGCACTGCTACATTTGCATGGTCAGTTGGGGCACCATAAGGATTTACCAAGTACAGTAACTTAGTATAAAATTCTAAATTCATACGTAATATTCATAACTTGACAGGTCATAAACATATTTTGTTGATGAATTATGAAACATTAATGCAGATTCAAGGCTTATATATGATTCAAAGATAAAAGTATATCATAAGAATATTTTCACATCGAAAAAAGTGTACACAGATGTTCCTATGCGTGGCACCATTCTGGGACTGAAGTTAATCCTAGATGTTTTTTCAGCAGGTTGCATAATACATAACCAGAACAGATAAAATGTTATGGAAGGACTATGTGTAAAGTAATTAATTGTTAAATAATTTGTATTTTAAAGGGGATGAGGTCCAGGGTAATAGCGTAATCACTTTTTAGAGATTCTACAGATTATAATTTGAAAAAAAATATAATTATAATGACACACTTTTTAATATATATAATATATATAATTTGGATAATTCCTTTCTTTTTAAAAAAGAAATTCTATATACATGTAATATCAATATTTTTGGAGTCAAAAAGATTAAAAATTGGGTACAGATAAAAAAAAATATCAGTCCATCAAAAAAATGGCCTTGGTAAGTTGTAATATCATTATTGAATATATTGGGGCTTCAAGGAGACAAGATAAAGGGTATATTCATTCTTTTGAAAGATCTTTGATCTAAGGAAATAATTTATCCTCTAAAAGATAAATTAGTGAATACTTTGAATTCAATAATGATAGATTTAAATAAATTATATATTTTTTCTAAGTATATTATGCTCTTTTTCTGCCTAACAAATTTGAACAAAAATTTTCCAAGTACAATTTCTGGCCATAACTTTGAAGAAATATTCTAAGTCCAATTTCCACTTAACAAAATTGAACAAAATCCATTACGTCCAGCATTTCGCCTTTTATATTTCTGTTGCTACAGAATTCCTGTTAACTTAACAGGAAAATGTAAACATTTCGTCTAAGGTTTATAATGATTCAGACGGATTTTTTTCTTTATTCCATGTCCGCCTTAAATCTGTGTAAATAATTTAATTTTTAACCGGATTCCGTCTGGAATCCTGCTAAATTAAAGCGGAATCCTGGCACCTAATATTTTCATATGGGCACATTAAATATTAAACATGTTTAGATTTAGAACATGTCAAAAATCGGTTTCATAAATGTGTTAATTAAGGCTCTAATTTTTAGAGTGTACACAATGCTTAATACCATAAAACACAGATCAAGTGCGAATTTTGGTGGCGTCACTTTTGTCGTTCTTGTGTAATGACTCTTTATAGCGTTATACATGTTAAATGCAGGCTGTGGCATTATCTTTGTCTCATATGGACACATTCTCCGTTCATTTGGTTAGATTTAGTAGTTTACAGAATGTCTGAGAAAAAATATTCATTTGAAGTATCTACATGAAAATAAAGCAGTTGGAATTTTTTGGCAAGGTGTTTTTAGCTCAGATAGACAGGTTAATAGCTGTGTCGGAGCATGAAGAGAGTGTAGAATGCGAACTAAAAGGGGTAGACAGCAAAGGGTGCCGAGAAATCTATGGGATGCAGTGGCTGATACCCAGTAGTTGAATGGCTCAATATATTTCGTTTTGATGTAACAATGGCAAAACTTGCTTGATTTTACTAATAATATTGCAAAAAGGGGTAAAGATGTTAAATGTTTTCCCAAAATTTTGCCAAAAATAGAATTTCAATCCCCTGGAGGATACCTTTTCTGAAACCGTTTACATATATCTGTCAAGAATTTAAAAAAAAATCATTTGTCTTTTATGAAATTGCGTCAAAAACCGTATGAAAAAAACGTTTGTAAACATTCGACCGTACGTTGACATATAGTTGTTAATTTCTGTGTCATTTGGTCTTCTGTGGAGATGTGGAAAGTCTCATTGGCAATTATACCACATCTTCTTATTTTATACGACAATAATTACTGGACATACGAAAAATACGTTGCGTCAAACAAAACAAAAATTAGCCTATTAAACAGGTAAAATATAATATGGATGTTCTTAAAAACTAACTTTGAAGGCTAAATTAGTCATCAGCTGTCTAATAATGAATTTGAATTACTTTCATATTTGAAAAATCCTCTGGGACCAAAATGCAGAATCTACGTCCCATCAGGAACACCTGAGATCATCCCTGGCTTTTATTGGGTTTCGTGTTGCTAAATTTTTAGTTTTCTATGTTGTGTTTTGTAGACTGCTGTTTGTCTTCTCGTCGGCTTTTGTTTTTTTTCGCTATGGCTGTGTCGATTTGTTTTCGACCTTTGAGTTTGATTGTTTCTTTGGTATCTGTTGTCTTTCTTTTAAAATTTTACACCTCCTTGAAAAAGTACAGATGCGTACTTTACATGTAGGAATTTTTGTATAAATAAAATATAAATAGTGACAATATAGTTTTGAAGAAGCAAAGTTATGAGAGTTAATCAGAGCTGCACACATTTTTGGAGAATCGTGTATGGCCGGTTGGAGATCGAAGAGTTGTCGAATGTGGTCGCGAAGAGATCGGGTATTGGTCGATTTGGTCTGGGATGAAAAAAATATAGAAGTCGCAGCGATTATGAAGCGATCGGGCATTGTTCGAGTTAATCTGAACCACATATCGAGCAGGTTGGCGTTGATCGAGAAATGATCGGATATAAGTCGGACAAGGATCGAAATGATCGATTACTGATCGGTAAACTTTTTGTATTCCGACAAAACTCGATCTCAACACGATCCTTTCCCGATCAATTCGACCGCTACTCGATGAATTATTGATCTCTTCTCGAGTGACTGGCTTCTCGACCCTAACTCGAATGTTTTTGACACGTCAAAAACTCTCCGGTAGAAAGTCAGACCGATGACGACCAAGGTAGACCACCCCGAACATTCTTGTCGATTGAATCAGACCAGTCTCCCGATCGCCTAATTTGTCTTGATCGGGATTGATCGAATTGGTCTGATCGGCAGTGTGAACATACCTTAACACATAAAAGGTAAAAGCATAGTTTGCAAAAAAAAGTATATCTAAAAATCATAGCATTAGTTAGAATGATAAGCACAGCAGAAAATATCAACTAAAAGAGCTTAACAAATCAGTCAAACAAATAAAATTAAAAAAACCTCGAGCATAGAATCAATTTATGAATGCACTGCACTGGCATGAGCTGTTGTTTGGATCCCGTGTTTTTACCAATTTTTTGAATTGGTCAAAAGATGTTTCCGTTTAACAATGGCTAGGCAGCTCACTCCAGATTTGTGCAACATTATAGCAAAACGATCTCAAAACATACCTGGTAGTTTTGTATGTGGAGTGCCATCCATAATCGGCAGCTTCTCCCCCAGCATTTTCCTGTGATCTTAAATTATATTTATGAATTTTAAAATCAATAAAATCATGAAGATAACTTTGACTTTTTTTTTGTGAATTATTTTAAACGTTTCTAGCAGTTTCTCGTAATAATAATACTTTGAAACTACAATATGTCTTCACCATTTTGTGTAAATAAAAAACAGCTGAAAAATCATCTTGTCCAGTATTTCCCCAAATATACCTACAGTATTGTCTGCAATACTGGGATATCAATACTGGAACAACATTTTAATTCCGTACGCATATACCAGTATTGCGATCGCCAAGTATACATCGTATAGGAGATCCCACCTTTACACTGAAAATGCAATCCATTCTATATTCAAATATTTACCGGGTGTCTCATATACTGCATGTTACTTTCATTGGAAGTTGATGGTTTATTATTATTGCCTTTGACCATGTTTGACTTTCACATTCGCTGCTAGTACATGCAGTATCGCTACCACCATAACCACAATAACCACAATAAGCAAAATAACGATTATCAACAAGAATGAGATGACACCAACGTTAACACTCATGAGAAAACGACGAGTTTTTCTATTCATCATAAAGCATGCAACTTTAACTTTTATTCTGTCATATTTTAAATCAATTGCAGGAATAATTAATTCATTGTAATCTTCTTACACTCCAAAATTAAAATGTAAACAGACTCAAGCATAAAAACAAATATATGCATGCACTGCACTGGCATGAACTGTTATTTGGATCCCATGATTGTACCAATTTTGTGATTTGGTCAAAAGATGTTTCCATTCGATAATGGTTAGGCAGCTCATTCCAGATTTGGACAGCATTATAGCAAAACGATCTCAAACCTTACCTGTTGGTCCTGAATGTGGGGAGCCCGCCGCAATCCGCACTTGATTAAAAATTATACTTTTGAATTTTAATATCAATTGAATCGATATCATGAAGATAGCTTGGACTTTTTTGTGATTTATTATAAATGTTTCTGTTGCAATAGTTTGTATTCTTCTTATTTTGAAAGAAGATAATTTTGACTGTTGTAGCAGTTTTTCGTAATAATAATACTTTGAAACTACAATATGTCTTCACCATTTTGTGTTAAAAAAAACCAGCTGAAAAATCATCTTGTCCAGTATTTCCCCAAATATACCTACAGTATTGTCTGCAATACTGGGATACCAATACTGAAACAACCTTTTTATTCCGTACGCATATACCAGTATTGCGATCGCCAAGTATACATGGTATAGGAGATCTCACCTTTACACTGGAAATGCAATCCATTCTATATTCAAATATTTACCGGGTGTCTTATATTGCATGTTTCTTTCATTGGAAGTTGGTTTATTATTATTGCCTTTGACCATGTATGACTTTCACATTCGCTGCTAGTACACGTAGTATCGCTACCACCTTGGAAGTTGATGGTTTATTATTATTGCCTTTGACCATGTATGACTTTCACATTCGCTGCTAGTACATGCAGTATCGCTACCACCATGACCACAATAAGCAAAATAACGATTATCAACAAGAATGAGATGACACCGACGTTAACACTCATGAGAAAACGACGAGTTTTTCTATTCATCATAAAGCATGCAACTTTAACTTTTACTCTGTCATGTTTTAAATCAATTTCAGGAATAATTAATTCATTGTAATCTTCTTACACTCAAAAATTAAAATGTAAACAGACTCAAGAATAAAAACCAATATATGCATGCACTGCAATGGCATGAACTGTTATTAGGATCCCATGATTGTACCAATTTTGTGCTTTGGTCAAAAGATGTTTCCATTCGATAATGGTTAGGCAGCTCATTCAAGATTTGGGCAGCATTATAGCAAAACGATCTCAAACCATACCTGTTGAATCTGAACATGGGGAGGTCGTCGCAATCCGCACTGGATCTAAAATTATACTTTTGAATTTTAATATCAATTGAATCGATATCATGATGATAGCTTGGACTTTTTTTGTGATTTATTATGAATGTTTCTGTTGCAATAGTTTTTATTCTTCTCATTTTTAAAGAATGTAATTTTGACTGTTCTAGCATTTTTTCGTAATAATAATACTTTGAAACTACAATATGTCTTCACCTTTTTGTGTAAAAAAAACCCAGCTGAAAAATCATCTTGTCCAGTATTTCCCCAAATATACCTTCAGTATTGTCTGCAATACTGGGATATCAATTCTGGAACAACATTTTTATTCAGTACGCATATACCAGTATTGCGATCGCCAAGTATACATGGTATAGGAGATCTCACCTTTACACTGCAAATGCAATCCATTCTATATTCAAATATTTACCGGGTGTCTTATATACTGCATGTTTCTTTCATTGGAAGTTGTTGGTTTATTATTATTGCCTTTGACCATGAATGACTTTCACATTCGTTGCTAGTACATGTAGTATCGCTACCACCATAACCACAATAACCACAATAAGCAAAATAACGATTATCAACCAGAATGAGATGACACCGACGTTAACACTCATGAGAAAACGACGAGTTTTTCTATTCTTTATAAAACATGCAACTTTAACTTTTATGCTGTCATATTTTAAATCAATTGCAGGAATAATTAATTCATTGTAATCTTCTTACACTCCAAAATTAAAATGTAAACAGACTCAAGCATAAAAACTTATATAAGCATGCACAGCACTGGCATGAACAGTTATTTGGATCCCATGATCGTACCAATTTTGTGATTTGGTCAAAAGATGTTTCCATTCGATAATGGTTAGGCAGCTCATTCCAGATTTGGGCAGCATTGTAGCAAAACAATTTCAAACCTTACCTGTTGGTCCCAAATATGGGGAGCCCGCCGCCGTCGTCCGCTCTAAGTCTTCATCTAAAATCAAACTTTTGAATTTTAATATCAATTGAATCGATATCATGAAGATAGCTTGGACTTTTTTTTGTGATTTATTATAAATGTTTCTGTTGCAATAGTTTTTATTCTTCTTATTTTGAAAAAAGATAATTTTGACTGTTCTAGCAGTTTTTCGTAATAATAATACTTTGAAACTACAATATGTCTTCACCATTTTGTGTTAAAAAAAAACAGCTGAAAAATCATCTTGTCCAGTATTTCCCCAAATATACCTACAGTATTGTCTGCAATACTGGGATACCAATACTGGAACAACCTTTTTATTCCGTACGCATATACCAGTATTGCGATCGCCAAGTATACATGGTATAGGAGATCTCACCTTTACACTGGAAATGCAATCCATTCTATATTCAAATATTTACCGGGTGTCTTATATTGCATGTTTCTTTCATTGGAAGTTGGTTCATTATTATTGCCTTTGACCATGTATGACTTTCACATTCGCTGCTAGTACACGTAGTATCGCTACCACCTTGGAAGTTGATGGTTTATTATTATTGCCTTTGACCATGTATGACTTTCACATTCGCTGCTAGTACATGCAGTATCGCTACCACCATGACCACAATAAGCAAAATAACGATTATCAACAAGAATGAGATGACACCGACGTTAACACTCATGAGAAAACGACGAGTTTTTCTATTCATTATAAAGCATGCAACTTTAACTTTTACTCTGTCATGTTTTAAATCAATTGCAGGAATAATTAATTCATTGTAATCTTCTTACACTCAAAAATTAAAATGTAAACAGACTCAAGAATAAAAACCAATATATGCATGCACTGCAATGGCATGAACTGTTATTTGGATCCCATGATTGTACCAATTTTGTGCTTTGGTCAAAAGATGTTTCCATTCGATAATGGTTAGGCAGCTCATTCAAGATTTGGGCAGCATTATAGCAAAACGATCTCAAACCATACCTGTTGAATCTGAACATGGGGAGGCCGTCGCAATCCGCACTGGATCTAAAATTATACTTTTGAATTTTAATATCAATTGAATCGATATCATGATGATAGCTTGGACTTTTTTTGTGATTTATTATGAATGTTTCTGTTGCAATAGTTTTTATTCTTCTCATTTTTAAAGAATGTAATTTTGACTGTTCTAGCATTTTTTCGTAATAATTATACTTTGAAACTACAATATGTCTTCACCATTTTGTGTAAAAAAAACCAGCTAAAAAATCATCTTGTCCAGTATTTCCCCAAATATACCTTCAGTATTGTCTGCAATACTGGGATATCAATTCTGGAACAACATTTTTATCGTACGCATATACCAGTATTGCGATCGCCAAGTATACATGGTATAGGAGATCTCACCTTTACACTACAAATGCAATCCATTCTATATTCAAATATTTTGAAGTTGTTGGTTAATTATTATTGCCTTTGACCATGAATGACTTTCACATTCGCTGCTAGTACATGCAGTATCACTACCACCATGACCACAATAAGCAAAATAACGATTATCAACAAGAATGAGATGACACCGACGTTAACACTCATGAGAAAACGACGAGTTTTTCTATTCTTTATAAAACATGCAACTTTAACTTTTATTCTGTCATATTTTAAATCAATTGCAGGAATAATTAATTCATTGTAATCTTCTTACACTCCAAAATTAAAATGTAAACAGACTCAAGCATAAAAACTTATTAAAGCATGCACAGCACTGGCATGAACAGTTATTTGGATCCCATGATGGTACCAATTTTGTGATTTGGTCAAAAGATGTTTCCATTCGATAATGGTTAGGCAGCTCATTCCAGATTTGGGCAGCATTGTAGCAAAACAATTTCAAACCTTACCTGTTGGTCCCAAATGTGGGGAGCCCGCCGCCGTCGTCCGCTCTAAGTCTTCATCTAAAATCAAACTTTTGAATTTTAATATCAATTGAATCGATATCATGAAGATAGCTTGGACTTTTTTTTGTGATTTATTATAAATGTTTCTGTTGCAATAGTTTTTATTCTTCTTATTTTTAAAGAATGTAATTTTGACTGTTCTAGCATTTTTTCGTAATAATTATACTTTGAAACTACAATATGTCTTCACCATTTTGTGTAAAAAAAAACAGCTGAAAAATCATCTTGTCCAGTATTTCCCCAAATATACCTTCAGTATTGTCTGCAATACTGGGATATCAATTCTGGAACAACATTTTTATTCCGTACGCATATACCAGTATTGCGATCGCCAAGTATACATGGTATAGGAGATCTCACCTTTACACTGCAAATGCAATCCATTCTATATTCAAATATTTACCGGGTGTCTTATATACTGCATGTTTCTTTCATTGGAAGTTGTTGGTTTATTATTATTGCCTTTGACCATGAATGACTTTCACATTCGTTGCTAGTACATGCAGTATCGCTACCACCATAACCACAATAACCACAATAAGCAAAATAACGATTATCAACAAGAATGAGATGACACCAACGTTAACACTCATGAGAAAACGACGAGTTTTTCTATTCTTTATAAAGCATGCAACTTTAACTTTTATTCTGTCATATTTTAAATCAATTGCGGGAATAATTAATTCATTGTAATCTTCTTACACTCAAAAATTAAAATGTAAACAGACTCAAGCATAAAAACAAATGTAAGCATGCACAGCACTGGCATGAACAGTTACTTGGATCCCATGATTGTACCAATTTTGTGATTTGGTCAAAAGATGTTTCCATTCGATAATGGTTAGGCAGCTCATTCCAGATTCGGGCAGCATCGTAGCAAAACAATTTTAAACCATACCTGTTGGTCCTAAATGTCGGGAGCCCGCCGCAGTCCGCTCTAAGTCTTCATCTAAAATCATACTTTTGAATTTTAATATCAATTGAATCGATATCATGAAGATAGCTTGGACTTTTTTTGTGATTTATTATAAATGTTTCTGTTGCAATAGTTTTTATTCTTCTTATCTTAAAAGAAGGTAATTTTGATTTTTTTTTTTTTATTAAAAACAGCTTTTAAACCTTTTGCCTCGTATTTTCCATTGTAAAACAAACAGAATAAATAAAGGCTACTACTGGTAAACCAGTATTGTAGTCTTTTTTAATCTTTTTTTTATAATACTGGAAATGTTTTTATTCCATACGCATATACCAGTATTGTGATAGCCATGTATAAATGATTCCACCTTTACACTGAAAATGCAATCCATTATATATTCAGATATATATCGGGTGTCTTATATACTGTATGTTACTTTCATTGGAAGTTAATGATTTATTATTATTGCATTTGACCATGTTTGAGTTTCACATTCGCTGCTATAACATTTAGTAGCGCTACCACCATGACCACAATACCCAAAATAACGATACTCGACTAGAATGAGATGACACCAACACTCATGAGAGAACGACGAGCTTTTCTTCTCATCATAGAGCATGCAACTTTAATTTTTACTCTGTTATATTTTGAATCCATTTCTAGAATTATTAATTCCTTTGTAATCTTCTTACATTCAAAAATTAAAATGTAAACAAATTCAAGCAAAAAGCAATATATGCATGCACTGCAATGGCATGAGCTGTTATTTGGATCCCATGATTGTAACAATTTTTTAAATTGGTCAAAAGATGTTTCCATTCGATAATGGTTAGAAAGCTCATTACAGATTTGGGGAGCATTATAGCAAAACGATCTCAAACCATACGTGAAAATTTTGAATGTAGGAAGCTCATCGCGATCGGTGGTTTCCTGTGACCTAAAATGATATTTCTGAATTTTAATATCAATTAAATACTAGACAATAGTTAAATTCGAAAGAATGAATGAATAGTTTGCTGTTAACCTACCTAGCCTTTAAAAATAGTTACCCATTCGTTTTAGAATATTTTATTGTCTTGATGTCTTTTTTAAATATTTCAGATATATTATTGTTAAAGTTAAAGTCCGAATTTATAGCTATTCCAAGAAGTTAAACATTTTCTTCACACGACATTGTGTTTCCATTTAAATTAAATGTCAAATTATGATGTTTTTTTTCTTCAAATGGCTATAGACTTGAATTTGTTGGGGTTGGCCTTCATTAAATTTATCGGCAACCAGTTTATTTTATCAAAACTATCACATGTATCAGTTTCTATACTTTTAACCACTTTATCTATATCATAATAACTAAATTATACAGTGTTATCATCAGTAACAATTATAATTAGGATAATTATAAATTGTTCTGTTTTGTACAAAATTAAATATGTCATTTATGAAAACATTGAAAAGAACTGGACCAAGAGGTGAAGCGATTCATTATTGCGTCTGTAAAACTTTACAAAAGGTACTCTAGAATGAAGAAAGATCAGTTACTAGAGTTGATTGAAACGAAGACAGAACATATGTTTGTGCGGAATCATAAACAAGCGACGAAAAAAGAGATCATTATCGAGGCGAAACAACATGGTTGAAAGGTATAAGTAGGTTACCTAAATATCAACTGTTGACAAAAGTAATTGAAAAGATTAAAAAAGATATGGAGTCTATAATTAAGGTACATGGATCAAAAACATCCTTAAAGAGTATACCTGGAAAGTTACACATAATGCTGAAATGAATATCCAGACCTTTCTTGAGATAACACGAGGAAAAAGGAAGGAAATAATAAATAAAAAAATTGGTAAAAATTAAACCCCACAGGTATTGATGGCGATGAGAATGAGGGACACTTTAATTCGGGAAATCAAAGTATTACCAAAGCCACCGACCTAAAAGAAACTTTTGAAGAGATAGATCAAAAATCGCAGAAAAGATTGTTCAGTGGACCTCTGAGAAGAGTGGCTGGATATTGATGGAAATAGTGAAATTGCAACTTAACATCAACAAACACAAACCATTATTTGGTTCACAGTATGTAGTCCTACCGAAATGGATTAAAGACAAGAAAACTGTGATTAATGTGAAAAAAAAATTATGAGATTTTTTAAATGGGCAATACTTTCAGCCGTGCATCGATCATGAGGAGGTAGACCAAAAGCATACAGATAGAGTGACTCAGTACTACATGTGGAAAGATGATCTAAACTCGAAAGGATTGGAATTCACTTTGAGTTTTAAGGACAATAGCAAGTTTGAAAAAAACCCACCTTACCTTGGCAGTCAATGACGTCAATGTATATGGAATCGATAGAATAGAGCTATACCAACTACGAATTTCAGATTTCCACGAGGAGCAGGATAGAGACATCCACTTGTTGCTGATAAAAGGAGACGGATGAAGACACTGCTGCTGGATTGAGAACATATCCCGACTGGTTTCGAACCAGATCGCGGAACACGGTCATGAAATATATTTGTGCTACAGGTGCTTAAACCATTTTTGCAGCAAGGATGTACTGAAGGCTCATAAAGAATATCGTGTTAACCACAAATGAGTTAATATTAAGATGCCTAGTCAAGGAGCAAAACAAAGCTTTGAAACCACGCCATGTCGATGAGAGCTCCTTTTGTGGTGTGTGCAGACTTTGAGTGCTTTACTGAAAAAGTAGAATCCAAACCAGATGATACTATTGCAGATATTAAAACCACACACCAAAGTTTATCAAAAGAATACACCGTCGGGATTCTGTTATAATATAAAATGTCTTTACTAAGGAGCCGGTAATTTACACTATGCAAAAAGAAGGAGAAAATGTGGTGCAGATTTTTGTTGAAAGACTTGCATAAGAAATTTAAGTCATTTACTCCAAGAATGACTTCAAAACAATCAATGGTAATGATGACGGAAGATAAGAGTGATTATAAGGCCGAAACACAGAGATCACTGTTACTTTACCGGTGAGTGCAGAGGAACGGCACACAACGAATGTAATTTAAAGAATAAAGTGCAAAAGTTAATACCTCTGTATTTTTATAATTCGGCCGGGAATGACAGTCACCTTTTCATTAAGAACCTAGGAACAACAGAAGGACCAATTACATGTATTCCCAACACCGAGGAGAAATACATCGCATCCACAAAATTAATTTAAGTAGGTGAGTACAAATCAAAGGATGGTAATATGAAACCACTCTATCAGCATCTGGGGTTTGTGGACAGCTTTAAGTATATGAATACGAGTCTAGAGAAATTGGTAAATGCAACCCCTGCTGAAGATTTAAAGAATATGCAAAAAATGTTTGGTAACAAACCACTGGATCCCGAAAAGTATAAAGTTATACCATTTAAATCGGAGAACGGTCGGATAATTCAACTGCGAGAGATCATCGATAAACGTAAAATGGAGTACATTAATGTTAGCCATGCCGACGACTTTGAGTTGGGAAGTCGATCTATCAAAGCAGTTAAGTTGAAAGAAAAGGCACAATTAACATTAATGAAAGATTATTTGTCGCGGGTTAACAAACAAGGAGAATGTTTAATGAAAAATGGTTTTGGAAGAAATTGGACTGATGAGAAATTTGGTATAATAAACATGAGTCGGAAGATCAGACATATTTTGTGTCAGGAGACCATGTATGGCATTGATATGAAAATGCACATCCTACATTGTTATGTTCATGAAAATGGCATCAACTGCCTTGGGCTTGACGCTTACATTGAAAACAGGGAAAAGTATATGCAGATTGTTGACACGAAATAACGAAACCCGGAATGATGTCAAAGCACATTTTTTAGCCATTATTAATGAGAGAAGACCCAAAATGGTATAAAGAATTTTACAGCGGGATGAGACATATTTTGGACTCAATCATCAAACAGCGACCAGACCTTTATGCACTAGGTAAAAAGTCAAAGGGTATCAGAGGTACAGACTATGATATCGATGGAACCACGGTGCAAATTATGTGTAGCTTGGAAAACAAAGAATTTGATTATCTTTCATAACAAAAGATTGAAGTTGGATCCCTTGTGTTTAATGGTCTTATGATTTACAAAAATAATGTACCACCAGAGAGACCTCCAAAAATACTCGAAGCCGAAGGGTGTTCGCAGAATGTAAAAGAAGTTGTGGGATGTGACATTGCATTTACTAACAATGTTATGGATGAAGGTTAAAATATACCTCTGGACGCATCAACGCAAACTGAATGTTTAATTGCTTTTGCGAATAGGTGTATATCCCTATGGTTATATGGATGGGTTCGAGAAACTCCAAGTTATAGAGTTTCCATCTAGGAAAGACTTTCACAATACCCTCACTGGGCAATGCAGACTGTGAACACGCACAGAAACTGTGTAAGGAAATGGGAATTACCAGCATGAGAGAGTACCATGATATGTATCTGAAGACAGATGTGCTCCTACTATGTGATGTGTTTGAGAATTTCAGAGACCTTTGCACGAAGAACGATCAGCTCGATCATGCGTGGTACTTAACAGCACTGGGCCTTGCCTATGATGCAGCATTGAAGATTACCGGTGTAAACTAAAGAGTAAACAACACGAACCCCACCAAAAACTAGGGGGATCTCAGGTGCTCGGGAAGGGTAAGCAGATCCTGCTCTACATGTGGCACCCGTCGTGTCAACATGCAAGGACACAGCAACTATATGTACACAGATACCGACAGCATTATTTACAATGTAGAAACTTCAGATGTTTATAAAGATATGAATGCACACGGGCGGCAGTGGTTTGACACATCCAATTATCAAACCAATAATCCTTCTGGCATTGAGACGGGTATAAACAAGACAGTACTTGGGATGTTTCAAGATGAATGTGCTGGATCGTCTAGACTGAGTTTGTGGGTTTACGCACGAAGCTGTATGCCTTCAAGGTTGGCGAAAGCTAATTAAAAAGGGCTAAAGGGGTGAAAAAGGGCACTGTGAAACCAGGACTTATATTCGCCGACTATATAGACACCTATGATGAGAGTTACCGAACCATGAATATGTACAGAAGTTGGGGGACATCAAATTTATACGCTTGAGTGTCAAAAGAAAGCTATTTCAGGTGATGATGACAAACGGTACATCCTACTCGATGGAATCAACACTATAGCACATGTACACTATAAAATTGGATAAATACCTTAAACAAAGGTGTTAAACAAACGTAACAATGCATAAATCAAACAAACATAATAGTTATACTTTAAAATCAATATATATACAACGAAAAAACTCTTTAAACAATTGTAAACAGAGGTTAATGCTTTCGAAGACAATTGCCACTTCGCGCTCGTTTGGAGGCTAGAAATCAACATAGTGCACAACATAAAGCTTTCAAGTAAGCCCTTATCAAACGGAGAGTTAGAGAAAGCAGTTTACAGTCTTAAGATAACTCATTTTAGATGTGTATTTATGGGAGACGCCTTACCTTTCAAACCATACAGTTAGGAGTAAGGTATTTTCAACCATGATACTTCGATGGGTCCAGAAACACATTGGACGTCTTGGTTTAAGAATACAAATTGTACTTTAATTCTTATGAACTTCCACCACCTAACGAGATGGTGGACTATTAAAAACCTGAAATTCAATACAACATCAGTGAACTACAAAAGAGAGCAACAGTTGTCTGTGGACATTTTTGTTTGTTTGTATTACAAATGTTGCCGGAAAGTCAACTTTTTGATGACGTCGTGTTTTCATTGTAGATATAAATAAACAATGGTAGACGAAACTTGAATTATATGAGAGGAAAGAATAGAATGAGCATGAGTAGTTTGCTCGAAGACTTGAAGATAAACGATTATGGTATTACCAACTCGAAACATTCGAGTCACGGTGCAGATGCTGCAACAAAACGATGGGTTATGCAGGAAGTAAAAGACAGTATAAGTAAAACAGAAGCTATACAATCCGCGTGTGATCAAATAAAGACAGATATAAAGCGAATAGAGAAAGGATATGATGCAACAATTAACGAACTTGAGGAAAAAGTAGCTGAGTCTAAAACCACTCTGAAACATGAACTCGAGGAAAAAGTAAATTAGATTAAAAACTCCACACAACAAAAAATCGATGCACTCGTAGAACACTCGTTTGCGATTGAAGAGCAATTCCGGGAAGATCTAGGGAGGTTAAGGATGTTTGTTCAATTGAAACATACCTACTAGGATTAACCTTTTTTGCTTTTGGGACTCAAGAACGAAAAGCTGACACATTCTTGCTGCATGTCTGATTGTTTGATCTAATAATTAAATGACGTAAGGAATTCTTTCCATGTAACAAAGACATCTTTCACATCACCCTTGATTAGTTTTCGCAAGAACTTTCGATGCGGTACAATTCTTGATCCGTCTTTTGAAGTTCAGGCTCATAGAGGAAACCTGGTATCTCCTTGTCATTAAAATTCTAGAAACGATACGTTTGTGGTTCAGTGTTTAACACGTGGGACACCGTAAAGACTTCTTTGGTCCATCTTGGGGTGTATCTTTTATCAAAAATGCCTTTCTCTTTAGTGATTCGAACTTTACCCCCAACTTTAAAATTTAGCCTGTTTTAATGGAAGACTTTATTTTCATGTTCTTTTTGACTTTCAGCAATATGAGTCCTTTGTAATAGATCTATGTTTAGTCATTTTGTACTGATGAACAAGAGCATTCAACACATCGATGTAAGTGCGCGTAGAATTTGCTGAAACGTATTTAGACATTATCTTTTTTCATGGTGCGGTTCCATCGTTCACCAACATTCGAGTTTTCTTCATTCTCGGTAGAGTACATTTCAATGTTGTGCTTCCGAAGTAGCTCCTTGGCCTCTTTGTTGTAAAATTCAGTTAGATTGGGCACATTATGAAACACCAATAATTCATTTTTTTTGATGAAATCAAAAAAATTTAATTTTGGACCCAATTTTGAACAACTTTGAAATCGGGCCCAATATCAGAAATTTAAACGCTGTTTGATTGGGCTTATTAAAGAACACCAATAATTCATTTCTTTTTTAAATCTTTTTTTTTTTTTTTTATAATGAATTTTCTTTATTGTAACAAATAGATTAGCACAACGTGTATGAACAAAGGTATACAGAATGACATTTTCACACAAAGGAAGTATTAAATAATAAAACAACAATTGAATATATATGTTGGTGCAATAATAGGTTGAAAATAAATAAATATCTTATAACATTGAAATCTTATGTGTTCTTGCAATATACATAAGTTGTGTTTCAATCAATTTTAACATTTATTATTTATTCTATGATAGGGGCCCAGGGACTCCAGTATTTGTTATATTCCTCTACAGAGAGGTTTTTAAATGAAATGTATTTTTCTAAGTTCAAGTGTTCCTTTAAATAGTTTTTAAAGCATTTAGATTTGGCAAAACTTCTTGTAGTTTTGTTCTGTAAATGTACATGTAGTATTTTGAAAGTAGAATAATCTTATTTTTAACAAAATTCAATTTAACATTTTCGTAGATACCAAATAAAATAATCATAATATTCAAAGGCAGTTCAATATTTGTCATTTCAAAAATCCAGATGTTAAGTGCATGCCAGAGACTGGCAACCATCTGACAGCTCCAAAATAAATGTACTATGGTCTCTGGTCCTTCTTTACAAAATGTACATATGTTGTTGCTATTTATTTTCATCATGTAAAGTAGTGAATTAGTTCCCAAAATTCTATGGATAGTTCTATATTGGAACCAGAAAAGCTTAGTGCTTTTACTATATTTTGTACACGAAGTGTGTATTTTTTTCCAGTTAATACCAGTCATATTAAGATGGTTCTCCCATTTTTCCTTTGCAGCAAATGTAACATATTTTTCATTCAATACTTTGTACATTTCCCTTGAACCTTTTTTTTATTTGGCCTAAATTGATATAATTGTTGGAAATTTTGAAATGACATAACTTTGCCCTGGTCATCTAACAAATCTTGTACTGTCCAAATTCCCGCATTTGCCCAGTTTTTATAGTAGACTCTTGAACCACCAATTTTAAAGTTTTCTACCTCCCATAAAGAATACGATAGAATTTCATCAATACATCTTGGTTTTCTAATTTGATTAAGGGTTATCCAAGCATCCCAAACCTCTTGCCAAAATTTATTTGTTGACCTTTTAAGGGGCGGATCCATGATTCCTGATTAGGGGGGCCGCAAATGTTTATGTTCGCCGAGCGGAGCGAGGCGAAAATTTTTTTTGGAGGTAAAATTATTGAAATATTCTTCTAAAGGGGTGAAATTTAGATACATGTATCTCGAACTAATGTGTGGTAAAATTAGCGACAAATTAAAGTTCCAAGCTGAAACCGCCTAAATCCGCACCTGACAACAATCTACAATCACCGTAATGAACAAGAAATATGTGAGCTTCTATTCATTGAGACTGCCCCATATATTTCCCAGAAAACGGGACTGAAGGCAATAAGGATAGAGACAAACCTCAATCCGGAATACACAAGCTGACCCTTCATAATCTAGCGAATGTTAAGTCAATGGTTGCTTGGAAAACTGTTGTTGCATTCATATTAGTCAATCGAATATCTTCAGGGGAAAACTCAATAATGACGTACTAGTAATAGATTTGTATTTTTCCAATTGGATCCTCTGGACC
Organism: Mytilus galloprovincialis; assembly: GCF_965363235.1. Taxonomy (NCBI): domain Eukaryota; kingdom Metazoa; phylum Mollusca; class Bivalvia; order Mytilida; family Mytilidae; genus Mytilus; species Mytilus galloprovincialis. The sequence continues at coordinate 26,720,063 of NC_134847.1, read as the reverse complement.
AAATATCAAGTGACTGACTGACGGATGAACAGACAGTGGTAAAACAATATGTCCCTGTCCCGCGAAGAACCATTGAGTTATGATGGCAAGATCTCCTACAAATTTACAACAATCTCCTCACTTACGCACTAAGGGATCCGGATTCAAATTGCATATATGAGTGAGTTTACAAGCTACAGTTATAAAACTGCAGCCCCACAAACAGAAGCTGAAGATCATGCGAACATTTTATTTTGATTCTGTGTTCCTGTGCAAACCAATCAACAATCAAGATACCAGCACTTGTTGTAAAATTATCTATATAGCAATATCAGGTAATATCTTAACTAAACCTTGAAAGACATGGTGCTGGTAGTTGTGACATAAAGAAATTCAGGAACACCACAAAAAATTAGTTTTGTACATCGTCAATGTGTCTAAGCCAATTGTACATGGTTTCAATAATGTGAATTTCACTGCCTTACTTAAGAATTATTTTAACACTCCATAACACAAGCCATGCCAAACTTAATTAACACGATGGAAATGTGAAGAGTTGGCAGATAGACGGTCGAGACGAGACAGATCACAATTGCTCACCTGACCAATACTAGTATTATATTTTGCAGACGAAAATTTGTACTTTTACCAGCGATTTTTAATTGTCCTTTCATAATATCTGTTTTTTACTTTTTTGATTTTTTCAGACTTTACTGTGTTCGCCACAAACAACTAAAATCAGAATGAGATGCATTTACGAAGTTATGTTTATTTTCTTTGTCATCAAACGCAGCTCCGCGTTTTACACCTTCGTTTCAAATAATTTATAGAACATTAATAAATCTCAGGCACGCCCGCCACGCCCCCGCCTAAATCCGCCCCTGAAGGCCCAATATAACTTATTTCAATAAAATTTATTTGCTCCACAATAGAGACTAATCTCACCCACTTTGAGTTCGAATTATACAGACGTCTTACCCATGTAAGTTTTAGTCCCTGTATAAATGCTTTTAAATTTAGCATTTTTAAACCACCCTTATAATAATCTTGACATAAAAGATCTCGCTTGACCTTATCTGGTTTATTATCCCAGATAAAAGCATACATTTTATTTGTTAAATTACGTAACATATTCTCATCTGGACTAGGGATAGATAGAAACAGATGATTTAATTTAGCTATGACCAAAGTTTTTAAAATGGTAATCTTTCCAAAGGGAGTGAGATACTGTTTTGACCATTTTTTCAAAGTGTTGTCTATATTATCTAAAACTGGCCTATAATTTAAATTAATCATTCTATCTAGGTCGACTGAAAACGTAATTCCAAGCAACTTAAATGTACTGGAGCCCCATTTCAATCCCCACTCTACACAAATTTGATCCTGGCTATGTTTTTTGCTACCTATCCAAATAACACTTGTTTTTTCTATATTAATCTCAAGTCCCGAGATTTCAGCATACAATTGGAGAACACGAAGAGATGCATCGAGCGATTCTGGCGAGCCATCTAATATCAATGATGTATCATCCGTATATTGAGAAAGTACAAATTCTGTATCATCTATAGTAATACCCTTTATCTCCCTACTATTTCTTACCAAAATGCCTAATATTTCTGCACATAGCAAGAAAATATAAGGGGATAAAGGATCTCCCTGTCTACAGCCTCTCTCTATAGTGAAGAATTCTGACAGACAACAGTTTTGTGTCACCGCAGCTGTTATATCAATCAGCAAGAGAATTCCGGGAATATTATTTTCTTCAGTAAAATGTAAAATATCATATATTAAACGACAATTTTCGCCTATATATCTACCTGGAACAAAACCAGTTTGATCCGAACTTATTAATTTTGACAAAACAGATTTTATTCTCTCTGCTATACAGCTTGATGCCAATTTATATGTAGAATGTAGTAGAGTAATACATGTAGGTCTCCAATTTTTAAGAAATTGTTTTGGTTTACCATCTTTTGGAATACATGTAATCACTCCCTGCCTCTGGTGACAGACATTTGGCCCTTTCCACATCCAAAATTTATAGATCTAAGGACAAATTTACCAATATCAATCCAAAAAAATTTGAAAAATTCTGCAGTGAAACCATCAGACCCCGGACTCTTGTTATTTTTCATCCTCTTTAATGCTGCAGTTAATTCAGAAAAAATAATATTTCCCTCCAATAACTGCTTTTCATCCTCGCTAAGCTTCGGTATCTCGTCATAACAAAAGTCCTGTGTTAAATCAACCTTTTTCAAACAATCTTGTTTTCTATAAAGTTTTTCATAAAACACCTTTGTCTGATTTAAGATTTCTTTTTGTTCTTCCACAATATAATTCTCTAAATGGATCAACTAGATTAAAGTCTTCCATTAGCTGTAATACTTTTTCTCTAGACTTTGGGTTGTTGATATTAACATAATTATGGGTGTCGAGATTAAAACTTTGAATGAGGTTAAAATCACCACAAAGAATACAAGATTGGTTATCAAATTCCTCAATAATGTCTGCCACCTTTTGATAAAAGCAAGGAGTGTCTACATTTGGCCCAGAAATATTTACTAAGGTAATTCTTTGTTCTTCAATTGTAATGTCCAATCCAAGAAGATTTCCACCCTCATCTTTTTTAACTTTGTGAATTTGAAGATCAAAGTTTTTATTAAAAAAGATGGCCACACCTCTCTGATTGGATGTAAATGAATTGAAAAGGCATTGTCCCTTCCACTGATTTTTAATGTTTAATTCATCTTGTTCTGTAAAATGTGTGTCATGAAGACAGTTTATATTAAAATATTTTGACTTTAAATAGTTCAAAACATCTCTCCGTTTCTCCTTTGTATAAAGACCTTGACAATTATAAGAAATTATTTTAAGAATATCACCCTTCATGCATGCATTTAGCTTTATCAAGCAAAACTAAAACTAAAGTAATAAAAAGCAAAAAATAAATAAACAAAAAAAAACAAAAAATAAAATATTTGCATAAATAGATAATAAAGCTGATATGAAATTCCCAGTTCTATACTTACATTTTGGTATCAATTCAATAATGGTTTCTGTGAAAATATGATAAAGAAAAAGGTTATACATGTACATGTATTTAAACAATAGATGAAAAAGCAAATTGATCCAATTCTGTTTAGTGTTCATTTAGCTAAATTACTGTAAATTTTTTTCTCAGGGTAAGTCTATAGTTTGGTATTAAAGAATTATCTTATAAGTTATATGTAATAAAATAGATATCTACACCTGCCTATAAAGTTCTGTAGTTTCTCACAAATACAAAAATGTAGGTCACAACAACATATATATATAACTATGGCCATGGCTTATTGATGTACAAGTACAATATTTTGTATGTATATATATATATACATGTAAACAAAAATAAGAAAGTGTATATTGTTATGTTTTGCTTATCATTCTCTTGCGCTCCATGGTTCTCCTCTATTTTTCCGGGTTTCAAGTGTCGTATGTGCCCCGACATCTCGAATACGTGTTTGCAATTTTTCTTTTTTGCGTATTTTGTAGGCTACGTGAGACAGAAGGAATCTTTCCTCTTTCATGGATATCGGTAGATCATCTAAAATACGAATTTGACTACCTTTCAAATTGTGGGCACTGGACATAATGAGTTGTTTATCTCCATAGTGGATAAATCGAACGATAATTGGTTTGGGTCCACTACCCCTTGTTGGTACACGGTGAGCGTTAGCAATCGGAATGGCATTTGCTTTTCTCTGTTCGATTTTTAGATTTTCGCTAAACAACTGACGAGTAACAGAATAGATATTCTCGTCAGCCTTACTGTCATCAATACCATACATCATAACATTATATTTTCTTTCATGCTTTTCAAGCAATGTTACCTGATCCTTCATTCATCTGGGTTTGAAGCTCATATTTTTGTTTTTGTAATTTTTCACCTTCAATTGCTTGTATTTGCAGATCCATACCTGCAACACCCTGTTCCAACTCTGTGAAGTCTCGTCTTAAAAGTGGTTATTAAGTCACCAAAACGGAGTTTTTGGCGACTTATTGTTTTTGTATCGTTTCTTATTATGGCACCCTCAACGGAGTTGGGGTGACATATTGTTATTGTTCGTTTCTTTTTTTCTTATTATTATTATTATTATTATTATTTTTATTCTTCCACACTTTTTTGTCCATTCTATTTCTCGAAATTGGCTTGAACAATATTGATGGAATTATACCATAATGTAGAACACCACATTCTATAGTGCAGTGGGGTATGGCACCATCAAGATGGCTACCGTTGCCATGGAAACGAAACAAATGTGAAAAAATCCTGTTTTTTGTTTTGGTGAACTGTTTTGATATGCTTAAACTCAGAACCATAATATTTTGATACAATGTAGGTGCCGGCCATATACAGGTGTTGGATGATTTTGGCACTCATTGGAACTACTATGTTGCCATGGAAACTATACCAAAAATTTCAAAAATATCAAAATGCTCCAAACTTCATGAAACTTCACAGTAACGATGAGCAACATTGGAAGATGTGGCGTTTGGCGTTGGAATTTCCAAAATAGCTGTTGTTACCATGGAAACAATGCAAAAAGGTCAAAAATTTCCAAAAAAATAAAAATGCTTCAAACTGGATGAAACTTTACAGGAATGGTCACTGGCATAAGCAGAGTTGACATTTGAAGTCGGAATTTTCAAAATGGCTGCCGTAACCATGCTCCAAACTTAATGAAACTTGACAAAAATGATGATTTGAATGTTAGATGCACACTTTGACTTTGGAATCTTCTAGATTGTTGCCGCTCGCCTGGCAATGTGGGAAGGGTGCCATCCGCTATTGCTTGCAATGGCAAATCTAGTTATTATTATTCTTATTCTTCTCTTTCTGACCCCTTAAACTGTCCTACCATTTTTTGGGAAGCAGTACAGGATGGAAAATTTATATTTATTCTGGGTATAGGTCTGCATCATGGGGGTTGCAGAATCCAATGTCCATGATACCAGGGTGTCATCTTGGCATAATTAGGGGGGCTCAAAGATGGGTGGGGTCAATTTTTTTATGCATTTCATCAATTTTCTGCTGTAAATAGAGTAGATGGTATTATATTTTCTTTTATGAATATTTAGAGACACATGTCAGCTTCAACTTGGAACTAATTTTATTTCAGTAGGGGGTCTCCTTGGCATAATTTTAGGGGGGTGAATTTTTATGGAACATTCCAGAACATCAATGTCAAATTAGTTCTAGAGACATTAAATGGTACATGATTGTATATAATTATGGAGGGAACACATTACAGTGGGGGTTGGACTTTGGAATATTCAAAATGGCCCCCGTTACCATGGAAACAGCAAAAATATGAAAAACTTCAAAATGCTTCAGAATTATTGAAACTTATAGCAAATGTTGCCTAATTTATGTAGACTAAACTTTTGAGTTTGGAATTTTCAAAATGGCCGACGTTGCCATGGAAACAGCAAAAATGTCCAAAAATTTCAAAATGCTTCAAAATTGATGAAACTTAAAACAAATGTTGCCTACCATATGTGGACATTACTTTTGACCTCAAAATTTCCAAAATGGCCGCCGTAACCATGGAAACGGCAAAAATGTTAAAATATCAAAATCCATTCGATTTAATGAAACTTTACACATAGGTAATTTGGCATCATTGATACCGCAGAACAAACGATTTGGGGTCCGTTTTGGTGACTTTTGTGTTAGCATCCTAACACAGGATTACTTGTTTCTAATTGTGATTCATCGTATTTTGTTTTCAATACATGCACGTCAGTTTTCACTTCATTGATCATACCTGTTAAATTATGTTCAACTTTTTGAAGTTGCTGTGAAAAGTCACTTACTTTTTTATCAACTCCCATTATGAGGCTTTTGAGCTCTTTAAATTCACCTGATGCCATATTAATATTTATATGTAATATGTAAATTTAAATATTCTTGAAATTATAAGAAGAGTTGCTATATTAGTCTGCTTACTTTAAAATATTTTCACACACTTGAAACTACATGTAAACAGTTGCTGCTACATGTATATTGTTCATCTATGTATGACACCTGAGTATAGTCGTATTTATATGGGTCGTTTCTCAAAGTTATGTGAATACTATATAAAATTCATATCAAGTGGTGACGAAAGTCAAGCGTAAATAACAAAAACTCTTTCAATAGTCATGATAATGTACATGTAACATTGACATCGTAGCGATTTGGAATATCATTGAAAATCGTAAATTATGTCGTTTTTATACTATATTGTGTTTACACGCACTGCATTAACTGCACATAAACATATCTAACACATACATAGTGCCTCTGCCCCTCTCAACAGTATACATGCCTCAAAAACTAACTCTTATAAAAATATCATGGGCGCATCCATTACAGGGGCGATAATCTCAATCCTTTTTTTTTCAAATCTTTCCTTTTATGGTATAAAACCTTGTGTATCAATTAAATAGCAATCCATAGACTTATACACAATTAACTTATTGTCCAGAAACCAGAAAAACCTTTGTTGCTCCTTGTCGGCCTTTAATTCCAAATTCCTAAACCGGTTGATGCATGAACCCCAAATTCAATCCAAACTTTCCTTTTTAGGTATGGAACCTTGTGCTAAAATTTCATACACTCATACACAAGCTATTGTCCTGAAACAATTTTGGTTTTTGTTCTTTTATACAAAATATATCTGTATCATATAAACGTATTCTGTATATTTCATTATTAAGCTTTGGAAAAATGAGTGCGACAATCATACAAAATGCATTGCACCCTGAGTAGTTTATTCAGTGTTATATCTGTATGCCTACAAATGCTTACATGATACAAATTGATGCAAGCAATATGATATTGAGCTTTATTTCGTTTATGCTTATTCTTTGCTCATAAAACATATTATGAAATTGAGCTTTAATCCCGTCCTCTTATATATGATATAGACATATACGTATAACAGTTCATGATTGTCACTTATATGATAAAGATAATATCACAATGTTTACCATGGAATGTGTGCGAAATTTCAGTCAATAAAATAAAGCAAAACTGACTGACTGTGATATTGAGCATTATGTCTTTGCTCATAAACATATTATAAAATTGAGCTTTAATCCCGTCCTCTTATATATGATAAAGACAATATCACAATGTTTACCATGAAATGTGTGCGAAATTTCAGTCAATAAAATAAAGCAAAACTGACTAAAGTGGTCAATACTTTATTTCTGTGCCTTATTTGTAATTAAATTTATAAATTTTTATTTTTGTTTTGTATCTCAATCGACCAAACACACAGTATAGAAAGTAACTGTTTTTATGAGCTAATGATGACATTAAGACATAGAGAACAGTATCTGTGTTCATGCTCAATTCCGACCTTGTATTTGTCTTATAAACATATAAAATAAAACACACAAAAAAGATGTCATGTGCTTAATTTCGTCCTTGCATTTATTATAAATACCGCAAAATAATTCTAGTCAATGTCGTAAATTTAGATGAGCTTTAGTCTATCTTCAAGGCATGTAAGAAAGGATAAAGTATATGTCAACAGTTGTGATTTATTCATTGTTATTTGTTTATACTTAAAAATGCGAGGGCTGAATTAATGGATTGACTATAGTATTGCTTTTCAATATTTAATATTATACTATAATTCATAATTGTGTATAACATATATATATATATATATATGTGGAAATCTACCAGGTCGATAAAAATGGTCTAGGATACCACTGTGTAAAATTTAATGGGAAACAAGCATTCTGAGAGTATTGCATGGCAATACATAGTCCCCTACCGGGTAAAAATTCATTATACTGGAACAAAATGCTAACTTGTTCTATAACTTGTCATGGTGTAAACAAAAAGAAAATATCTAGTCAATATCTTCAAGCATGACTAAAAACCGTGTGGAAAATTGATTATATGAGTGAATTTTTCAAGTCCAAGGACCATGACTCTGCACAAAATTATCAGACAGAAACAAAAATTTGAACTTGGTCTTTAACTTGTCATGATAAAACTATATACCAATTATCAATTAATATCTTCAAGCATGATGAAAAAAAGTGTGGAAAACACTCTAACATTAGATATGATAAAAAGTTCTCTAAAATTAGATATGATGTAATACAATTTATATTTATTTTCAAGTTATAATCAAACATAATTAATATTTCAAAATAATTTTTCTTTCATTTGTCACAAACTAATATAGATTTGTAACTTATCTATAAAATGTCAACAACTTTTATCTATAAACAATGTAATGTAATGAAATATATACCTTAATAAAAATAGATTAATATCTTTCACTTCAAATTTTTTTTTTTGTATATAGCATTCAAAAAATTAGTTTATACAAAATAAAAAACACTTCAAACAATTAACCAAAGAATGTCTTTAAAAAAATGAGTTATCTCTCTTCGTACAGAAATATGGTTTAACAAACAAAATGTAGTACTCTAAAATTAGATATATGGACCATGATAACTCTGGACTCATCATCAGACTGGAACAATATTCAAACTTGATCTATAACTTGTCATGATAAAACTATATACCAAATATCAAATCAATATCTTCAAAAACGAAGAAAAAAAGTGTGGAAAGCTGATTTGCCAGACTGACGGATGGGCAGATGGACAGACAGACGGACAGACAGACGGACTGAGTTCAAACCTAAAGTCCTCATCGACTTCGTCTGTAGGGGACTAAATTAACCATGATATTAAAAGTTTTTCTTTCGTCCATTATGACATGTATGAATAATAAAGAAAAAAATATTTCTGTTACGAAACTGGATAACTCCCCTGTAGTGCTCTTTCAAATAAGGTACTGAATTGAATTGAGTGATAGCTTAATCCTTCTTTGTTTTATTCATAACAGCTGTGCACGGTTTCAATCATTATATAAAAAAATCGTTATATACTACATATACTACTTAAGTCCCTCCGTAGCTACATGTGTAGAAGATTTATTTTGTTGGAAAATTAAATTAAAGATAACTCAGAGGAGTTATACCAATACGTTTGAGTAACAAATATAAATAATATACAAAATAAAGCACATTATTATAATATCCTTTTACTGATCTCAACTATATGATGTTGTTAGATGCGAAGACCGGTTGAAATATAACTATATGTCCCTTTTTCCCATATGCACCATACAAATATATGACAAGACATTATAAAACGCATGATTCTGCCTTTTATTCCGATATAACTTATAAAGATATTATATTGTGTTCTTTTTATACAATCTACAGATCCTTATTGTATCCATTTATGTATAATGATATAATATAGTATCATTAATCTATCTGTTTATAGCAGAGGCTTCAACATGTTGCATTTAAACCTCATGTTACACTACATATTTTCCATGAGCAATTTTCTTAATGTGTTCAAAACAAAACTGTATTAATCTTAGATGAAGATTTAAAAATAAATTAACCCATTTTGTTACATGTTAAAATCTAAGATCCCTCAGTTTTATGTCACTGACAAGAACAATACTGTTATTTAGATATTAAATTACCTCCCAACTTTACACTAACATTTCCAATGTCTTTGCGGAATATACCAGCTGGTAGCCCTTGCAAATAGTCTTTCTTTTCTGAAAAAATACAAACAAATACAAACAAATAAACAGTTAAGTCAATGCATGATCACACTTCACAAACTCAATTTAACACAAAGTCTATGTATTGGTCTGATTTTAACCTACATTTAAGTTGTATATTTGTTAAGCAGAATTTTCAATAAAGCTTGTACAATACCATTATATAAAAGAAAACAAATTTTTTTTTTTTGCTTTTCAATGATTTGATATTTGTTGTGAATCCTGTTGAATTGATACAATATCATAATGAAGTAAAACCAGGGATCTCATAGGTGGAACTATAGGAGTATGAAAGGTTAGGTTTCTTACCTTTAAACAATAATTACAACTAATAAAAAAAAAATGAAATAATTTAATGACCATGGTTTTTTATAGATGTTTTAAGCAGATAATGATCATAGGTGTTTTCATCTCCGTCCTTTGGTCACTCGTTGATAGTTGTCTCATTAGCAATCATATCACATTTCCTCATTTTTGCTGAGTATCTGCATTTGATGTGTAAGCGCAAAATAGCGATCCTACATGCCATCGTTGGTAGCGTCAACATTTAGGTTAAATAGTTATCAAAGGTGCATCGTTGGTAGCGTCAACATTTAGGTTTAGTCGGTGCATCGTTAACATTATTTAAGACATCATAAACTTTGCTAAACTCTCTTGGAATTTTGTGAGTTTGAACAGAAGCTTTTTAATGATCCTAATTAGACAGTATCCAGCGTAAAATTTATGTGTATTCATTATTTTCGAACTACACTGATAAACAGACTTTTTTGTCGCATTTAATGTAAAAATACAGTCTACGGTTTTAGTTTTCAAGCATTAGCTATTTTTTAAATCCTTCATGAAATTTTATCAAATTTGGACAGGCACTTACAGAATGTAGCGGGTTTAAACATGTTTGCCAGGCGCCAAATCCCTTCTGAACCTGGGACACAATGTGACAACACAACATAAGAACAAACTATAATTTATGCATTAATCTAAAATGATTATTTAAAAATAAATTAACCCATTTTGTTACATGTTAAAATCTAAGATCCCTCAGTTTTATTTCACTGACAAGAACAATACTGTTATTTAGATATTTGATTACCTTTGTACTTGGCACTACACAATACTATACAACCTTGTTGCAAATAGTCTTTCTTTTCTGAAAAATACAAACAAATAAATATTTAAGTCAATGCATGATCACACTTCACAAACTTAATTTAACACAAAGTCTATGTATTGTTCTGATATTAACCTACATTTAAGTTGTATATATTTGTTAAGCAGAATTTTCAATAAAGTTTGTACAATACCACAATATGAAAAAAGATTTATTTTTGCTTTTCAATGATTTCATATTTGTAGTGAATCCTGTTGAATATACACAATATCATAATGAAGTTAATCCAGGGATTTAATTTCAGGGTGGAACTGTAGGAGTATGAAGGGTTAGACTCAATACGATTAATATTTGATATTTTTTCATTCGATATGTATAATCCTGTTTTAGTCCCACCCCATAACTACTTGTTTTCCATAGAAAAGGGACTTCACTCGCCCAACTGGCAAAATACACCACAGTTTCGTTCTATTATATTTTGTATTATTCAAATATTTCCAAATAAGGTAGATTTAAAGTTTTCTCTCATTAATTTTTTTAATCTTTAACCGATTGTCAGTCAGGGGTACTAATTGTGCAAGTAATTTTTATGTACTTGAAGAAGTTAAACAAAATATACTTATATAAGTAAATTATAATGTTTGAATAATCTCCCCTTAATTTTCTCAAAAATTTACTTATACAAGTAAAAAAAAATTACAATCCCACCCTACTTCTCAAGTTTCGAGATGTAAAATCGTGCCATTAAAGATTTTTCCAAGGTTAGCTCATATTTTTTTTTATTAAAGTTCAATGTTTCATCTCATTAATTCAACAAAGAAACTGATTGAGCAAAGATCTTAAGTATTTGTGCAAAGTCTTCAAAAATTGCTCCTTTGGGGCTTGGAAATGACCAGTGTTCTGAAGATAACAGACAAATAGGATTTTCATTGTCCATAAAATCACACTAAAATGATAAGAAAAGACATCTGCAATGGGCAGACGAATTAAAATTCTATTAGAGCAAAGAAATCCTAAGAATTTAAACTAGAGGCTCTAAAGAGCCTGTGTCGCTCACCTTGGTCTTGTGCATATTAAACAATGGACACGGATAAATTCATGACATAATTGTGTTTTGGTGATAGTGATGTGTTTGTAGATCTTACTTTACTGAACATTCTTGTTGCTACAATTATCTCTATCTATAATGAACTTGGCCAAGTAATTACAGTGGAAAATATTTTCTAAAAATTTTCAAAAATTTATGAAAAATGTTAAAAATTAACTATAAAGGGCAATAACTCCTTAAGGGGTCAATTGACTATTTTGGTCATGGAAACTCATTTGTAGATCTTATTTTGCTGAACGTTATTGCTGTATACAGTTTATCTCTATAATAATATTCAAGATAATAACAAAAAACGGCAAAATTTCCTTAAAATTACCAATTCAGGACAGTACTGTAACCTAACAACGGGTTGTCCGATCCATGTGAAAACATCAGGGCAGATAGATCTTGACCTGATTAACAATTAAACCCTGTCAGATTTTCTCTTAATGCTTCGGTTTTTGAGTTATAAGCCAAAAACTGCATTTTACCCCTATGTTCTATTTTAAGCCATGGCGGCCATATTGGTTGGTTGTCCGGGTCACGCCACACATTTTTTAAACTAGATATCCCAAAAATGATTGTGGCCAAGTTTGGATTAATTTGGCCCAGTAGTTTCAGAGGAGAAGATTTTTGTAAAAGATTACTAAGATTTACGAAAAAATGGTTAAAAATTGACTATAAAGGGCAATAACTCCTAAAGGGGTCAACTGACCATTTTGGTCATGCTGACTTATTTGTAAATCTTACTTTGTTGAAAATTATTTCTGTTTACAGTTTATCTCTATCTATAATAATATTCAAGATAATAGCCAAAAACAGCAAAAATTCCCTACAATTACCAGTTCAGGGGCAGCAACCCAATAACGGGTTGTCGGATTCATCTGAAAATTTGAGGGCATATAGATCTTGACCTGATAAACAATTTTATCCCATGTCAGATTTGCTCTAAATGCTTTGGTTTTTGAGTTATAAGCCAAAAACTGCATTTTACCCCTATGTTCTATTTTTAGCCATGGCGGCCATCTTGGTTGGTTGGCCGGGTCACGCCACACATTTTTTAAACTAGATACCCCAATGATGATTGTGGCCAAGTTTAATTTAATTTGGCCCAGTAGTTTCAGAGGAGATTTTTGTAAAAGTTAACGACGACGGACGACGGACGCCAAGTGATGGGAAAAGCTCACTTGGCCCTTCGGGCCAGGTGAGCTAAAAATGAAGATTAGATGACTTTTACACTTATATAAGTAAAAAAATCTGAATGTCTAAGGGACATTACTACGTCAATTTTTTTTTTTTACCCATACAAGTAAATAAAATTCACTTGTATAAGTATATACATCCTACAAATTTACTTATATAGGTACATTTTTTTTTACTTCTTCAAGTAAATAAAAATTACTTGTACAAGTAGTACCCCTGACTGATTGTTTACTAATTTTCTAAAATAAAAAGATATAAAACGATCTAATTATTTTTTCTTACCTTTAAACAATAATTACAACTAATAAAAAACACGAAATAATTTAATGTAATGGTTTTTTGCTAGGATTAAAGATTCAATCATTTCAATTAATTTAGATGTTTAAACCAGATAATGATCATAGTTGTTTACATCTTCGTCTTTTGGTCACTCGTTGATAGTTGTCTCATTAGCAATCATATCACATTTCCTCATTTTTGCTGAGTATCTGCATTTGATGTGTAAGCGCAAAATAGTGATCCTACATTCCATCGTTGGTAGCGTCAACATTTAAGTTCAATAGTTATCAAAGGTGCATCGTTGGTAGTGTCAATATTTAGGTTCAATAGTTATCAATCGGTGCATCGATAAAATTATTTTAGACATCAATAACTTTGTCAAACTTTCTTTGAATTTTATGAGTTTTGAACAGGAGCTTTTTTATGATCCAAAGACAGTATCAAGCGTAGAACTTTGAAAATATATGTATTCCTTATTTTCGTATTACATTGATAAACAGACTTAGTTTTTGTCGCATTTAATATAAAGATACAGTCTACGGTTTAAGTTTTCAAGCATCAGCTACTTTGTCAATCCTTCATGAAATATTATCAAATTTGGACAGGCACTTACAGAATGTAGCGGGTTTAAACATGTTTGCCAGGTGCCAAATCCCTTCTGAACCTGGTACACAGTGTGACAACACAACATAAGAACAAACTATAATAAAATGATCAACTGGGTGCAGCTTGATAAGACCACAGAGGTTGAACCCTGAACAGTTGGTGCAAGTATGGACACTATATTCAAGCTTGATACAGCTCTGAATTTGGATTGTGATTAAATATTTGATGCAGCATAGGTTTTTGACACAAAATGAACTTGAAAATTTTAAATTGGTCATTTTCCTATTATGGTCCCATATCCAAAATCTGAATACAGTTAGATTCAGCAAATCAAAGAACCTCAAGAATTCGTTTTTTTTTTTATATCAAACCAAATCTAATAATGGACCCTTTGGACCTCAATGTGGACCAATTTGATAAAATTCGTTATATACTACATATACTACTTAAGTCCGTCCGTAGTTACATGTGTAGAAGATTTATTTTGTTGGAAAATTCAATGAAAGATAACTCAGAGGAGTTATACCAATACGTTTGAGTAACAAATATAAATAATATACAAATCAAAGCACATTATTATAATATCCTTTTACAGATCTCAACTATATGATGTTGTTAGATGCGAAGACAGACTGAAACATAACTATATGTCCCTTTTTCCCATATGCACATGTACAAATATATGACAGGACATTATAAAGCGCATGATTCTGCCTTTTATTCCGATATAACTTATAAAGATATTATCTTGTGTTCTTTTTATACAATCTACAGATCCTTATTGTATCCATTTATGTATAATGATATAATATAGTATCATTAATATATCTGTTTATAGCAGAGGCTTCAACATGTTGGATTTAAACCTCATGTTACACTACATATTTTTCATGAGCAAATTTTCTTAATGTGCTCAAAACAAAACTGTATTAATCTAAGATGAAGATTTAAAAATAAATTAACCCATTTTGTTACATGTTAAAATCTAAGATCCCTCAGTTTTATTTCACTGACAAGAACAATACTGTTATTTAGATATTAAATTACCTCCCAACTTTACACTAACATTTCCAATGTCTTCGCAGAATATAATAGCTGGTAGCCCTTGCAAATAGTCTTTCTTTTCTGAAAAAATACAAACAAATAAATAGTTAAGTCAATGCATGATCACACTTCACAAACTCAATTCAACACAAAGTCTATGTATTGGTCTGATTTTAACCTACATTTAAGTTGTATATTTGATATTTGTTGTGAATCCTGTTGAATAGATACAATATCATAATGAAGTAAAACCAGGGATCTCATAGGTGGAACTATAGGAGTATGAAAGGTTAGGTTTCTTACCTATAAACAATAATTACAACTAATAAAAAAAAAATGAAATAATTTAATGACCATGGTTTTTATAGATGTTTTAAGCAGATAATGATCATAGTTGTTTTCATCTCCGTCCTTTGGTCACTCGTTGATAGTTGTCTCATTAGCAATCATATCACATTACCTCATTTTTGCTGAGTATCTGCATTTGATGTGTAAGCGCAAAATAGCGATCCTACATGCCATCGTTGGTAGCGTCAACATTTAGGTTAAAAAGTTATCAAAGGTGCATCGTTGGTAGCGTTAACATTTAGGTTTAGTCGGTGCATCGTTAACATTATTTAAGACATCATAAACTTTGCTAAACTCTCTTGGAATTTTGTGAGTTTGAACAGAAGCTTTTTAATGATCCTAATTAGACAGTATCCAGCGTAAAATGTATGTGTGTATTCATTAATTTCGAATTACACTGATAAACGGACTTTTTTGTCGCATTTAATGTAAAAATACAGTCTACGGTTTTAGTTTTCAAGCATCAGCTATTTTTTCAATCCTTCATGAAATTTTATCAAATTTGGACAGGCACTTACAGAATGTAGCGGGTTTAAACATGTTTGCAAGGCGTCAAATCCCTTCTGAACCTGGGACACAGTGTGACAACACAACATAAGAACAAATTATAACAAAAAGTAATTGTAACAGGATGCTGTTACGAAGTCTCCCAAACAAAGCTCCCATATTAATTTGACTTGTTTAATGGTCCTATACAAGAATATATATGGTTTAAGGGTGGGGATCTTGACAGTTTACAAGTTTTCGAACAATAGGGGGTGGAGTGACCCCATAAGGACTTCCCTTTTATTTCATTTCATTTATTTTATTGTCCCCTACAAGAATATATATGGTTTAGGGGTGGGGATCTGGACCGTTTACAAGATAATAGAACATTCTCAAATTGAGCGGGGTAGGGGTAACCCCCATGGAATCTCCCTATGTTTCAGTTGTTGTGTTTTATTGTTCCATACAAGAATATACATGGTTTAGGGGTGGGGATATGGACCGTTTACAAGTTTTCAAACACGAGGGGGTGGGGTGACCCCCAAGGGACTTCATTTTAATTTCTTTTTATTAGTTTTACTGTCCCCTACAAGAATATATATGGTTTAGGGGTGGGGATCAGGAACGTTTACAAGATAATTTCACATTCTCAAATCGAATGGGGTAGGGGGACCCCCAGGGACTTCCCTTTAATTTCATTCGATTTGTTTTATTGTCCCCTACAAGAATATATATGGTTTAGGGGTGGGGATCTGGACTGTTTACAAGATAATAGCACATTCTCAAATTGAACGGGGTGGGGGCGACCCCCAGGGACTTCTCTTTTACATCGTTAAATTTGTGTTATCGTCCAATTCAAGAATATACATGGTTTAGGGGTGGTGATTAGGACCCTTTACAAGATAATAGCATATTCTCAAATTTAAGTGGGTCGGGATGACCCCCTAGAGATTCCCCCTTTATTTCAGGTGATGTGTTTTATTGTCACTTGATCATTTTCGAAGACTGTGTGTGTTTATCACTTAAAGTTTTCAAGTTATATTCATTTGAAAATTTTCAAAAATAAAATCCCATAGGGTTCTATAGTAAATCCCTCCCTTCTTTCAGCCCCCCCCCCCAAAAAAAAAATACCCCTTAATAGACCCCAATGCACAAACGAACGATTGATGGCTCACGTAGACATGTTAGTCTAACATTTTATGAAATCCTAAGTAAATCTGACAAGTGGTTTTAGAGAAACGCTGCGGACAAGTTAATTTTTTAAAGTGGCAGAAAAAGAAAAAGAAAAAGAAAAAGAATAATAAAAATACTAAGAACTGAGCAAAAACAATAAGTCAAAAAACTTTGTTTGGGAGACTTAATAAAATGCTCAACTGGGTTCAGCTTGATAAGACCACAGAGGTTGAACCCTGAACAGTTGGTGCAAGTATGGACACTATATTCAAGCTTGATACGTACAGCTCTGAATTCGGATTGTGATTCAATATTGTACACAGCATATGTTTCTGACACAGAATGAATATGGTCAATGAACAGAAAACTTGAAATTATACTTTGACCTGTCCTGGTCCAATATCCAAAATCTAAATACATGGTTAGATTTAGCAAATTCAATTACATCAATAATTTAATTAAAGAGGGACGAAAGATACCAAAGGGACAGTCAAACTCATAAATCTAAAACAAACTGACAACGCCATGGCTAAAAATGAAAAAGACAAACAGAAAAACAATTACAATTAATTAATGTATTTATTGATGGACAAACTTAGCTACGCTAGGGGTTCTCTACAGTGGCGGATCCAGAGGGGGGTTCCAGGCATTGGAACCCCCCTTTTGTTTGGACGATCTATGTATTTGAATGGGGACAAATAGTTGGAACCCCCCTTTATCCTGGGTTGGGACCCCCCCCTTTGAAATGGCTGGATCTGCGCCTGAGCTTCATATTTTTATTTTATATATATAGACAGCATTCTGCAAATTAATTAATACAGAATAATAAACAAACCTACCACAATTTTAAAGAAAAAATTTCGAAAATATCCAACCATCGATTGGGGTCCAAAATCCAAAATACACGGTTAGATTCAGCAATTTAAAAAACCCAAGAATTCAAGTCTTTGAATAAACCCATTTAAATTGTTTGAGAAATAATCAATTCATATGCTGACCATAGAGAATTGGGTTTTCTTATTGTTGAAGGCCGTATGCTTGTCTTTAATTGCTTACATCCACTTCATACCACATATCTTTATATTTATAAAATATTAGAAAAGTATTGTTTTTGGCAACTTTTTTCTTAAAAAATAAGGGCCATAACCCCAAAAATAATATCAGCTTTCCTTTTTTGGTATGGAACGTTGCGGTAAAATGTCGTAGAGATCCATGCAATTATACACAAATCATTGTCGGGAAACAAGAAAAATGCCTGTTTTTGGCCCTTAATTCCTAAACAGGTAAGATAATAACCTCCTAAATTATTCCCAACCTTCCTTTTGTGGTATGGAACCATGTGGTACAATGTCTTCTTCAAATAATTTCTCTGCTGTATCTATTTTTAACTATAAATCTACTTTAAATTTCTATAATTCAAATCGTGCAATGCAGCTCTGAATTTGGATTGTAATAAATATAATATTTGACATAGCATAGGTTTCTGACACAGATTGTTTATGGTGTAAGAACTTCAAGGGGCACTAGCTGTAAATATCCATGTTCACCGATTTGACTCAAATTCTCATTTTTGATTTATAACATACTAAAACGAATATTCAGATTACAATAAGTCTGAAATAAACAGTTAACACTGCATGTACTTGTTAATATATAACCGAATTTCGTGTTTATTAAAGTCAAGACGCCATCTAATAACTTTCGAGATGACCACTAGAGATTGCCGATTGTCATATAACCCGATATAAACATAAACATAGATATAAATAAAAAGAGACGTCGTGCAATTAGATTTTTTTAGATCTGTTTGATTTCATTTTTTAGGTTAAATAAAAAGTTCATTATCGTTTTTATCTGTCTAAGAATGATTTTTTTGTTGATCGAATCAGTCAACGAAATGGTTCACCTTTGTTTCACTTACAATGTTGACATTCTTTTCCATTAAATGGCTGACCACGATTTATACATGCGTAACCAACCTTAAGCCATTGGGTTAAATTGAAGGTCACATGAATACGGATTCAATGAGGTGGAATTATTCACTTGCAAGTGAATAATTCATCAGCAATCTTTCTTTGTTTATTTTGACATAATTGAACCAAATTAGTTGCTAAAACAAATTAATATTTCATCATTTCACTTATATTAATGATTGAACCAAACAAAATCATATTCTATTTTTTTTTAATATCTCGTAGCTAGTGCCCCTTTAAAGATTTGAAGTTGGACATTTACCTTTTATTCTCCAATATTCAAAATCTAAATACATGTTTTTTCAGCATATCAAAGAACCCCAAGAATTAAATTTTTGATGAAATCAAACAAAGTGTAATTTTGAATCCCGATTTTGACCAACTTGAAAACTGGGCCAAAATACAAACAAGAGTGCACACGCTGAAATGTCTCGACTTCTTTACTAACCATTGATATCATGTTGATAGTCCTAAATATAAAGCTTTACTACAACTATCACATAAACTTAACATGATCCAAGAAAATGAGGTCAAGGTCAGATAAAACAACCGAGAAATACATGTACACCTTCCAATCATTTAATACACTAAATATAGTTGACCTATTGCTTATAGTTTCTAAGAAACAGACTTAACCAAGAAAACTTAACATTCATGATTGACCAATGAACTATGAAAATGAGGTCAAGGTCCTGTGAACCATCCCAGGCAGACATGTACACCTTACAATCAATCTATGCATTAAATATAGTTGATCTATTGCTTATAGTATCTAAGAAACAAACGTGAAACCATGAAAACTTCACATTGACTAATCAACCACCAAAATAAGGTCAAGGTCGTATGAAATTTTCCAGAAAGACATATACAGCTTAAAATCCTTCCATACAACAAATATAGTTGACCTTAAATTGCTTATAGTTTAAGAAAAACAGACCAAAACACAATAAAATGCTCTGCAGGGCGCAGCTTCGACCGATTGATTCGACATATGACGTTCAATCGTTATCGATCGTTACGATCGAGTCTTCATTATAACACATATGCATTCAGTTAATTGAATCGACAAACAATGTTCAATCGTTATCGATCGTATCAATCGTTACGATCGAGTCTCAATCATAAATAAATTGAGTTGATTGAATCGACAAACAATGTTCAATTGTTATCGATCGTATCTATCATTACGATCAAGTATTCATCATAATTCAGTAAGTTGATTGATTCGACAAGCAATGTTTGATCATTATTGATCGTATCTATTGTTAAAGATTTGTTGAATTAATCGATCGTTAAGGTGTCTATTCAATTCATTCTTTTTAATTGAATTGAATTAAAAACTGAAGGAAAAATTAAATCTTGTAGAATCAATCGATTGTCGAATACTGTACCTTAATGCTATTAAATTTTCACCCTTTTTTCCCTGTTTACAAGTTTTAGTAACCATTTCACCTTAAGTCTCCATAATATTTTATAGAAACACCAAATATAAAAGGACCCAAGATCAGAATATTTTTCTGCAATGAAATGCAGGGTTAATTTCCTACAACTGTCAAATTCAAGGGAATGTTTTTTCTACCCTTTTTCGTATGAAACCAGATGTGACGTACTACAAATGTATGCTTTGGTGGTATTACACCTTGACACATAAAAGCATTGAACCAAAGTAGGTCACGAGAAATTATGTTATTTATTGATTTAAACTTTAGCGACAGGTAAATATTATGTTAGTACAGAGTCATTGGCTTGTCAGTCTTAAAAAGATGCACGAGAGTTAACGTCGTAAAGGAGAAATCCCTTCCGTCATCGTTGTTTTGATAATCGTTCTCTTTATACTATTGCAAATATGTGATAGATTGTTTTCAAAAAGTAAAATGCCAAAATATGTTAAATGCATACGCAAAAACATTTCTTATCTAGTTGTTTATTCTTATAATATATTACACAATACAATTTTTTTTTATTAAAAATAAAAACTTATGCAGACATGACTCTGTACATGCATCATAGTAATGGATATATATGGCTATGGCTTGCCTGCATTTAATAAAATTGCTTAGGCAGGCACATGAGTTACAGAGATGTTATGATATGTGAGAACTATTCTTTTTATCATGGCCATAATTGATAAATAACTTTTCATTTATCAGTCAGGGGTGCTACTTAAACAAGTGATTTCATTATCACCTATTTCAGTGATTTTTTATATTCAGTTATCACCTATTTAAGGGATTTTGGTGTTTTCTTTGATCTTCAAATGCTAATTTCATTGATTTTCCATATTTTCACAAACTTTTCTATGATTTTCCTACATAAATCAATTATGCCTTTATCTTTGGATATCAATTTCACCAGTGCGCTTGGGCATTAAGTTATTGCGCTAAAGCTTTTAAAAGTACCCTTGGAAATTGTTGCGTATATATTGGACGATGTCCGTTATCTTTCTGAACACCGGATGTTATTCGGAATACTCTGTTCCTTCTATGCCACCTTTCAAATACATGCGCAATAGCTTACTAATTGACCTGTTGAATAAGCATTAGCATATAAAGTTGCTATAGAGATATGTTACATAAGATGCAAAATTTATTATGATGCAAGCTACTTTAATAAACTCGAATGATTCAGCGCCCTCTATCGGTCAATGTCCTCTCGAGGGCTTGAACGCACTATACGCTAATAATCCTTCATCTGCCCTGTGAATTAGGTGACCAATCAGAAGTCTTCAATTTGAGTCTGCGCAATTGGCTACCGGAATTAGATTCAAAGTATAAACAAGATGAATGTAAACAACGCGCTTCAGGTTATCGAGACAAAATATTCGTTTGAACTCAAAGAAAAGCAGATTGAAGCTATTAATTCAATTGTAAATGGAAAGGACACCTTTATTGTTCTTCCGACAGGCTATGGAAAGACCAAAATATACTCTCACTTGCCAGAGATATACGGACTTGTAAACAACATGATGGGAACAATTTCAGTCATATCGCCACTGCAATCCTTGATGTTAGACCAAGTTGCAAAGATGTCAGCAATTAATGCAACAATTGTCGGAGAGTGTCAGACTGATAAAAGTGTTTCAGACCAGATTCTGAAGTGTGACTTTGAAATTGTTTTCTCCTCCCCTGAAGCTGCACTGATCCCTGGTTTGTGGAGAAAATGCTTTACCAGTGGTGTATTCCGTGACAACTTGAGAGCTGTAGTTATTGATGAAGCCCACTGCATTACTGAATGGTATGTATCGTTTGAATATTTATATTGTGTCAGTTTAAAAAGAGAAATAAATAATACATCTTTTAATAAACTAAATAGTTATTATTAATTTTAATGGAATCATTTGATAGTTGACTCGACCTTGTTATATTAATGGTATTCCATCCACTTAACTCAACAGTGGCCAATGCAGGGGGAGGGTTTCCGGGGGATGATCAATGCATTTGAATGGGGACAAATAGTTGGAACCCCCCTTTGTCCTGGGTTGGGACCCAACCCCTTTTTGAAATGGCTGGATTCACCCCTGCTCAACATATCAACATACATGCATAGATTGTGTCTGTTGGTTTGAGTTTTTTGGGGATTTTTTTAGGAATATAAAAAGTACAAATTAAACTTGACATTCACATCTATAAAAATTTAATAATTGTGTCATTATACATGTATTCATATTTAAAACAACAGGAGACATTGAGGTACAAACCAGTGAGACATAAACACAGAAAACCAAACAACAGAATAGAATAAAGAATATAATGTTTTTATTTCCCAAATCAGTTACATAATTAACTATATCAACAACAACTCTTAATATTCGCAAGTGTCAAGTTTTCTAAAGAAAAAGAATAATTGTTAATCTACTTTTGTGTAGCTATTGTCATTCTACATGTACAATGTATTCCATGCAGTATACTTAACTGAACTGTATTCTTTAATATGTATACTTCGCCAGGAATATAACAGATTAGGAGAACTGCGCTCTATTTGTCCAGATGATGTGACATTTGTTGCATTAACAGCGACAGCCATCAAAAGCATCAGAACACAGATATTAAAAAAGTTGGACATGATTGAAAAAGATGTAAATACAGTGTATCAATTACCAGACAGGCAAAACATAACGTACACAGTTACAAAATCTAGACATAGTTTCACTGAACTACAATGGT
Source organism: Mytilus galloprovincialis (assembly GCF_965363235.1). Lineage (NCBI taxonomy): Eukaryota > Metazoa > Mollusca > Bivalvia > Mytilida > Mytilidae > Mytilus > Mytilus galloprovincialis. The sequence continues at coordinate 26,696,974 of NC_134847.1, read as the reverse complement.
TATTAGATGATGTTGTAAAGAACAAGTTTACTGCAAAGAAGACCATTGTGTATTGCCGAAATATTGCCACATGTGCAAATTTGTACGAACATTTCAGCATGAACCTGAATTAGTGTGACAATATTACTGAAAGACTTGTTGCGATGTATCATAGATCAACTGCCAAACTAAACAAAGAACATGTTCTAGGGGAATTTCCCCAAAACAACAGCAAACTCCGAGTAGTTTTTCCCAGACATAGACTATGTTGTTCACTGGGGAGCCCCACGTGGTCTTGAACAGTTTGCCCAGGAGTCTGGACGTGCAGGTAGAGATGGTCGCCAGATTCAGTCCATAGTTTATTATACAGGGCACGATATTGCCAAAGACAGATCCAGTCCTGAAATGAGAGATTTCTGCAAATCCGCATCTTGTTTGCGACATGCCATGAACAGTCATTTTACACTTGACACTTGCTCCAATTCTGATTGTACTGACAAACCAAACTCAGACTTGTGCCGTTGTTGTTGCATATGTTTTAATTCATGCAAATGTGGAGGTTGTGTTCCTCTCGAGAGCATTATGGACTTTGCATCTGAGATGCCCTTGTCGGATGTATATGACAATTCAGTAAGAAAATTTTGATGAATGTAAATTAAAACTGTTAAGAGCAAACTTGCTGAACTTCCAAGAGTGTCTCATTGAAGAAGATAGTGAAGATGTTTAAGCCTTTGATGCTTCATTAATTGATTGTATTGTGACAAATTGTAACTATTTATTATGTGAAGATGACATTATTGACCTAGGGCTGCTAAACAATGAACTTTCAAAGGAAATTTTCTTGCTCATTGAGGAAGTGTGTTGATAATTTGAACTCTATGTGTATTTACAAAAATGTACTGTGGTTTCATGCAATATATATGCATACATGTAAAATCTTGTTTCGATATTTTTGTACATGTACTTTTGAACTGTGCAGCAATCTGAATTAGTCGTATATTACCGACTATAATATCATATGCAAGATATAGTCTTCAACCTTTCAAATATGGCAATAAACTGTACTTGAAACTACTATCACTTTCCATTTAGTAAAATGAAAAATTGGCATATTTTATATTTTAAAAGGATTTATTTTTAAATGATTATTATTTAAAATTGCATAAGCTTTTATTTTTAAATTTTAAATTTTATTTTCAAGAAATAAAATCCTGGGTTGTTGGAAGGTATTCTATAGTGTATAAAGGTGATGACCTGTTGATGTACAAGTTTTTTTGTGAGTTTGACATATTTGTAAACTGTATGTTTGTAAATGTATATAAATTATGAAATATAATATGCACCCTGGAGGCATAATGCACAGGGTATTTATATTAAAATATTAATCTTGGAATCTCATAGTTTTTTTCATATCTTTAAACCCTGTTTAGTACTACAAAGATCCTAGACAGTTAAGTTTCAGGACACAGGTCAGGCAGTCATGGACTAGAATTACTCTACATAATATCAGAAACAATAAAGACTTCATTTCAAGGTGAATTCATTGGTTATGCCTTTTCGTAGGATTCTCTTTAAAAATTCTACCTCATTCGGTCTCTTGTGGATTTTGTCTCCATGGAAATCATTACACATCTTATTTTTATGTATTTAAGGTGAAATCAGCTTAAAACTATTCAACAAAAAAACCTGATCTTGAAAAGCATAGCATGCACCAGCAACTTTGTTCATGTTGTTTTAGGAAGAGGAAATCCCTGAATAGAAATCTAAAAAGGACAAGGACAAATGAAAGACTGCCAGATAATAATATTTGTGCAACACTGTAAGAGTTTTTCTCATTGTTGAAGGTCATATAGTGTCCTGAAATTTGAATTTTTGGTGGATAGTTGTCTCAATGGTCTTCATACCACATCTCCTTACTTTTAAACATATAGCTTATGCATATGAATAATTACGAAATCAAGAATAAGAATAAAGCAATATACCTGATGAAATATTTTTTTATTGCCAGGATTACTGGATAGCTGGGCAAATAAAATAGATAATATTTACATACATGGACGGTATCAGATTATGAACATATAATTATGCAACATTTATAATATACATGGTATATCATGCATGAATTAAAGATGATCATATGTTGGCTTTACTTATCACAAAAAAAGTATTGTTGAACAATCAACCAGAAGAAAACAGTTCAAATTCTCAGTTCAGTATCTCACAGAAACTGAACCATCACTGCACTATACACATAAAACATAATTATTATCAACTTTTCTTACATTGAATTACCTCATATTACCATCAAACAAACAGAATATTAATCCCAAAATTGATTTAAAATTTGCACTAACTCATTTTATCACTTAAAAATTCAAATAACAGTTTTATATGTATTTGCACTAAATCATGTTGACATAAAAACATATATCACTATAAACTTGCTCTAAGTCATATTTACTTTTATAATAAAATAAAATCAATACTGCATTGCACTAAATCATATTGACATAAAAAAAAATACAACCAAAGAATCATAATATTGCATTGCACTAAATCATGTTGACCTTAAAAAACAACAACCAAAGAATCATAATATTGCATTGCACTAAATCATGTTAACCTTAAAAAACAACAACCAAAGAATCATAATATTACATTGCACTAAACCATGTTGACATATAACAACAAAAGAATTATAGATTAAATTGCACTAAATCATGTTGACCTTAAAAAACAATAACCAAATAATCATAATATTGCATTGCACTAAATCATGTTAACCTTAAAAAACAACAACCAAAGAATCATAATATTAAATTGCACTAAATCATGTTGACTTTAAAAAACAACAACCAAAGAATCATAATATTACATTGCACTAAATCATGTTGACATAAAAAAAAAACCATGCAAAGAATCATACTATTGCATTACACTAAATCATATTGACATAAAAAAAACATCAAAAGAATCATAATATTGCATTGCACTTACTCTTGTTTGTTGTAATTAAAAAAACAGCTATAATTATAATATACATTGCATTGCACTAGCTCATGTAACAAAACCAAAAGAATCACAATATTGACTTGCACAAACTCATTTGCTCAAAATAAAACATCTACCTAGCGTTACACTTAATTTCTTTTCCTATAATAAATGTTGTATAACTATTATACATGAAAACATATATACTGACCAAAAAACATGTCACTTATATTAATATTGCACTACACTGTGTGAGTAAATTACAAGAAAGACAGTTCAACAACTATTGCACAAGGGAAAAGTCCTGGGTCAGCTTATACAGTATAAGACCTTGTTCTCTGAATGATGGCATATTGCTCCTTCTTTCCAGTCAACCACTTGTACAACTTGTTGCCATTCAACTTGCCTAAAGTTTCAAATTCAATGCTATCAAATGATTGAAAGTAGCGACCAGGATTTCTGTTAATGTAGCGATCGATAGTGAGTCGGAATATAACGACTGGATTATTCGGGTTATACTTTAATAACCATTTGAATACTTCCTTGCACGCAATTACAAGCTGCTAATATTTATACCTACATATACGAGTAGTTGTTTTAATTAGAGTCAAACGTTGAAGCCAGCTGTGTTTAGATATGAGATAAGATTTCAGGTAAACAATGCGATTTATATTCGGAACGAGATTCGTTAAACTAAAATCTATAAAAAAAAGTATTACTAGCATTTCATTTAAGATTCTGAGTCTAAGGAAGATGTACATGATGTATAAAGCAGGCTAATTCATTTTTTATACTGAAATTAAAAAGAAGTCTTTGTTGCACTTTATTAAAACTTTACGTCTAGGATAGATCAAGGACGATATAATCTAATATACGTCCTTGAATAGATGTAAAAAACGAGGATTTTTCGAAATAAATATCGTTTATTAAAAATAACGTTTAAATTAATTGTGAATTAAAGTAATTTTCGTTTTTATTTTCATTACAATTAGTTATTTACTTTGTTTAAATATTGCAACATTATTCCCTTTTTATTAAAACAAGGCCGTCATCTAACCGCATTGATTAAAATAACAAATCAGATTGTTATAGGTACATCTGGATCCTTTTCGTTATTAGAATGTGAATAAATAGATATTGAATATGAAAAAAGTAAATTTCAAACTGAAATCTAAATCTAAAATATATTTTTAAAAAAAATTGACCATGCATATGTAAGAAATAATACTTCAAGCAATGAAATAACAAATTAAATGTGCCGCTTTAATTATGATCGATAACTTTTATTATATTGTGAGTATAATAAAACTCTAAGAAATGAATTTTTTCATCACATATGTACAGAAAATAATAACTTTAATAATTTAAATGAAGAAGAAAAAATTCATTATTTACTAAATCCATCATCGCCTTTACAAACAAATAAGTTAGGATCCTTCTTGAAAAAGTCATTAGAACTGAGGGCAGGGGACTCTTAACAACTTGTTTGTTGTTATAAATTTTAATGCTGTTGATATTTTGTATGTTTAATATGTATGTATATATGTTTATTGTGTTTATTGTATTAATATATGTTGGTCACAAACTGTAAAGTTTATATGACAATAAAATATTTGATTTGATTTGATTTGATAACCTTAAAATTAATTATGCATGCAATTTCAACAGACTTACATTTTTTTGTAACAGGGTCAGCGATAAGATATCAAATGTCTATTTATAGATACAGAGTGATGACAGATGCAGGCAGAGATAAGAAAAAACAATTTCTATTTATAGTTATCTGGGACAGGGAACAGATTATCTAACCTTTAGTAATTAAGGCTCCACAAAATGTTCGTCAAAATAAAAATAAATAATTATTATTTCTTGAAGGCGATCAGAAGATGAATTTTCGGTTTTAATATTTTAAATACGAAAATATAAAATACTGTAAGGAGATTTTGAAATTAAAACACAGGTTTATTGCTTAATTGTGATTAATCTGTCAGAGAAAAGGATTTCATAACCAGTTTAAAAATTCAATATATTAGCCAATTTCTTACTTTTAAAAACACTTTCCCAATTTACTTCCAGTTTCAAAATCAAATTTTATTCAAGTAATATCTTTGCATATAAATTGATACATTGTAAGTGTCTGAATGTTTGAAAGTGATTCTTAATTTTGAAAAGTTATATGAAACTTTATTATTTTGTAGTGCCTCAGCTTTTGTATTTTCTCTAAAATAATCTTGCCATGTTTGTTTAAAATAAAATATTATTGGTATTAAATTGCTTTGTTTTTTGCATTTACTATTTCTTTCACTTAAACATAGAAGCAGCAAGAAACATGACATTGCATGACATATATAATTGAGGAATTCGTTTCTTTAGTATCGACTAATTTGAGCTAAAAAAAATCAATATTGGAAATCAATGCCTTTTTTTCATTCAAAACGGCTTCAATGTAAAAATCAAAAGATGTGGTATGAATGTCAATGACACAACTCCCTTTCAAGACACAATGTGGTACAATTAAGCAAAATTTTACAGGTTTCATTTTTTCTTCCAATACAAGCCATCTCAGTGATCAGTAGGCTATACAGTGCCCCCAAATGACTAGTATAAAACTATCCAGCACGAGAGAAAAGGGATAGGTCAATATACAAGGCAACTTCAGTTCAATTTCAATACTTAGATTATTCTAATGGATTTGTCAAATGTCAGAGGGAATATCTTTTTAAATATGATAAGAATACCAATGAGACAACTCTCTATCAAGACACAGTGTAGTCAAAGTAAGCAGTTATAGGTTATACAGCCTTCAACACAAAGACTTGGCTCACATTGGACTGCATCCTACTAAGGGCCCAAAAACACTGTTATAAAACAATTCAAACAGGAAAAATCAAATCTAATTTAACTTCAAAGCAGAAACAAAATGCAAATATGAACTGCACCAAAAAAAAGACCACCTCTAAACAACATGCCTCTGACTTGGGACATGTGCTTAGGATTTCACCTGTTTTAAAAGAATTTACATACATACCATAAGACAGTAGAGTAACTTTAGCATGTAAAAGACACCCTTTAAAAGTTAATGAAAAAACGTGTTCAGATAAAAAAAAAAAAAAAGAAAAAAAAAGGGAACACCTTACAACAGTTCATAATTGTGGCCTTTAAACAAACTAATGTTTAGGAGATTGGGAGATTGGGTATTCAGTGATAATTTCAGGTTTGATTGATTTAGTTTGTTTATTTATAAGTACAAGGTGTAAGCTGTCTAGGCTATAAATTATAGCTTTCTTAATGAATTGGTTTCGGTCATCAAGGTGAATAAGATACAGTGCATATGAAATTGTATATATTTACAATTAAACTTGCAGGCCTTTTCTCATGACCCACAATTAAAAATATAAGAAAACATCAAAATAAAAAGGGACATTCAAAAAATATCTTCAAACAGAGTTAAAGGTTTTAAAAAGTTTTTGTTTTTTATAAAAGAGGTTTGTCATCTAAAACTTTTAAGAGCACAAAGTACACAACTTGTACTACCCTTAGCATCACAAAAACCTTGCAGAGCAGGTGTAAGGATCATAACAATGAACAATATCAAGCCATTGTTCAAATAACCATGAACATATCCCAAATTCCAATAAAAACAGCTATTAAGTTTCACGTATTGCATTTCTTTTTTTAAGCACAAATAATCATTAATTGATTAAATTTCTTCACATTTGTATTTGAACTTAAGCATAAAACTAACTCTTACCTAAAAAAAACCAATAATCTAATATTTAATGCCAAACAAGCATTTGGGTTTACGATTGCATTTCTTTTTTTTAAAGAAAGCAACTTGTTCTGTTATTATACTACTCTAACTATCAGACAAAGGTCAACACTATTAGGTGACCTGATTGATTTTCTTTAGAATTAGAATGATTTATTTTAAGGTTATGTCCTGATCAACAAATTATTCCAGTTTTTGCATAATCAAATAAACTGTAACCAGATGCTCCGTAGGGCGCAGCTTTATCCGACCGCAGTGGTTGAACCCTGAACGGTTGGGGCAAGTATGGACACAACATTCAAGCTGGATTCAGCTCTAAATTTGGATTGTGATTAAATAGTTGACACAGCATAGGTTTCTGACACAGAATGAATGTGGTCTAATGAACTTAAAAATTATGTTTTGCCTTTGAGCAATTCACTATGCTGTTGAATATTAATCCTCTCAAAAAAATGTTTGAAGATATTTTCTTTTTATTTATGAAATCTGAAATGAGAAAAATTGACCCTCCCAATTTTTTTTTCACATCCCCCTTTCCCTTATTCTAAAACTGATCTCAATTCAAATTTCTAATGGAGTTTGCAAGAATAACTACTCATTTAAATACATCATAAAATATCAAAATGTAAAAAAAAGTGCTTGTTATCACTGAATGGCAAAGATTGTTTTAATTTATCAGTTGGTAGTAAAAGTGAATATACATTGTATATTGTATAAAACAATGATTTAAGTTGATTCAACTACTATTCTGGACAAAGAAAGATTCTTGCTATTGCGCAATATTGTGCAATTAGATATTTCTTGCTATTGCGCAATACTGTGCAATTGAAAATTTCTTGCTATTGCACAATACTGTGCAATTGAAGATTTCTTGCTATTGCTGAATACTGTGCAATTGAAAATTTCTTGCTATTCCACAATACTTAATATAATAATTTTGGATCCTGATTTGGACCAACTTGAAAACTGGGCCCATAATCAAAATTCTAAGTACATGTTTAGATTCAGCATATCAAAGAAGCCCAAGAATTCAATTTTTGTTAAAATTAAACTTAGTTTAATTTTGGACCCTTTGGACTTTAATGTAGACCAATTTGAAAACAGGACCAAAAATTAAGAATCTACATACACAGTTAGATTCAGCATATCAAAGAACCCCAATTATTCAATTTTTGATGAAATCAAACAAAGTTTAATTTTGGACCCTTTGGGCCCCTTATTCCTAAACTGTTGGGACCAAAACTCCCAAAACCAACCCAACCTTCCTTTTATGGTCATAAACCTTGTGTTTAAATTTCATAGAGTTCTATTTACTTATACTAAAGTTATGGTGCGAAAACCAAGAAAATGCTTATTTGGGACCCTTTTTGGCCCCTAATTCCTAAACTGTTCGAACCTCAACTCCTGAAATCAATCGCAACCTTCCTTTAATGGTCATAAACCTTGTGTTTAAATTTCATTGATTTCTATTTACTTATACTAAAGTTATTGTGCGAAAACCAAGAATAATGCTTATTTGGGGCCTTTCTTGGCCCCTAATTCCTAAACTGTTGGAACCAAAACTCCCAAAATCAATCCTAACCTTCCTTTTGTGGTCATAAACCTTGTGTTGAAATATCATAGATTTCTATTTACTTAAACTAAAGTTATTGTGCGAAAACCAAGAAAATGCTTATTTGGGCCCTTTTTGGGCCCTTATTCCTATAATGTTGGGACCAAAACTCCCAAAATCAATCCCAACCTTCCTTTTGTGGTCATAAACCTTGTGTTAAAATTTCATAGATTTCTATTTACTTTTACTAAAGTTAGAGTGCGAAAACTAAGTCTTCGGACGACGATGACGACGTAGACGACGACGCCAACGTGATACCAATATACGACCAAATTTTTTTCAATTTTTGCGGTCCTAAAAGTGAATATACATTGTATATTGTATAAAACAATGATTTAAGTCGATTCAACTACTATTCTGGACAAAGAAAGATAACTCCAATTGAAAATTTCTTGCTATTGCGCAATATTGTGCAATTAGATATTTCTTGCTATTGCGCAATACTGTGCAATTGAAAATTTCTTGCTATTGCACAATGCTGTGCAATTGAAGATTTCTTGCTATTGCTGAATACTGTGCAATTGAAAATTTCTTGCTATTCCACAATACTTAATATAATAATTTTGGATCCTGATTTGGACCAACATGAAAACTGGGCCCATAATCAAAAATTTAAGTCCATGTTTAGATTCAGCATATCAAAGAAGCCCAAGAATTCAATTTTTGTTAAAATTAAACTTAGTTTAATTTTGGACCCTTTGGACTTTAATGTAGACCAATTTGAAAACGGGACCAAAAATTAAGAATCTACATACACAGTTAGATTCGACATATCAAAGAACCCCAATTATTCAATTTTTGATGAAATCAAACAAAGTTTAATTTTGGACCCTTTTGGACCCTTATTCCTATACTGTTGGGACCAAAACTCCCAAAATCGATCCCAACCTTCCTTATTATGGTCATAAACCTTGTGTTTAAATTTCATAGATTTCTATTTACTTATACTAAAGTGATGGTGCGAAAACCAAGAAAAATGCTTATTTGGGCCCCTTTTTGGTCCCTAATTCCTAAACTATTCGGACCTCAACTCCCAAAATCAATCCCAACCTTCCTTTTGTGGTCATAAACCTTGTGTTTAAATATCATTGATTTCTATCTACTTATACTAAAGTTATTGTGCGAAAACCAAGAATAATGCTTATTTGGGCCCCTAATTCCTAAACTGTTAAAACCAAAACTCCCAAAATCAGTCCCAACCTTCCATTTGTGGTCATAAACCTTATGTTAAAATATCATAGATTTCTATTAACTTAAACAAAAGTTATTTTGCGAAAACCAAGAAAATGCTTATTTGGGCCCTTTTTGGCCCTTAATTCCTAAAATGTTGGGACCAAAACTCCCAAAATCAATCCCAACCTTCCTTTTGTGGTCATATACCTTGTGTTAAAATTTCAAAGATTTCTATTCACTTTTACTCAAGTTATAGTGCGAAAACTAAAAGTCTTCGGATGACGACGACGACGCCAACGTGATACTAATATACGACCAAATAAATTTCAATTTTTGCGGTCGTATAAAAACTGGTAGGCTTATCAAAATGACCAGGCAAATGACAATTTCTGCATGTACATACATGTAGTTGTATTTTTCAATGGAATTTTGGTCTTTTTGCCAATAAAAATTCAAACTTGTGGGAAAAATATCCAAAAAATGTTATAAACACTTATTGAAGTGATTAAATTTTAACTTCTTAAATTACTTGTTTCAGTGATTTTGAAAAATCTGTTCGAAAATTTTAAATATTTCACAGCCAAAATCACTCAAAGAAGTGATTTTGAAATCACTTGATTAAGTACCACCCCCGACTGTTTATGGTTTTAAATCTGATAGTCATCATACTATCATTTTAAATCATCCCTTTTAGTGTACATTTAAATTATTTGTTCATTTTTCTTATGTTTATAGTCATTAGATCATAATATAAAATGTTTATTTGTAATATTGATTCACTATGTGTATATGAAGTCTATGTTTCTTTGTGTAGATCGATCCTTTCAAATTTTGACAAGCATATTTTTAAACAATTCACATCAATCTTAATTATGTTTATTTATCTGGTGTGTCTAAAATTTAGTTAACCTTTCAGTAATTATTGTAACTTCTTTTGCAGATTGCACCTGGCACATATAAGTTGACTTGTTAATGCCTAAAGAGTGTAGTTTGTATATAATCATGATAATATCAAACATGAGGTCTACACAATATAAGTATTATATTATCATATATGAGTCTTGCTGGGGTTCCTTCAGTTTTTTAGGCAGCAACCATTTGATTTTCTGGGGGGGGGGGGGGGGGGGGGGGGGGCTATGGTTTTTTTTTTCTGGACAAATTTTTTTTTTCCGCCTTCGGCGAAAAACAATCTATTTTTTTCGCGACAAGTCGAAAACAATTTTTCTCTTTCAATTTTAGCATTACATATAGTGGCAGCTGAGGGTGAAACAAACAATTTTTTTTTCTCAGAATCAAAAACAAATTATTTTTTTCTCCAAAAACTGGAAACAAACTTTTTTTTCCAAAAAAAACCATACCCCCCCCCCCCCCCCCCCCCGAAAATCAAATGGTTACTGCCTTATTCTTATATTCTTTTTCTATTTTGCTCATAATTCTCTATTCTTTGTATTTTAACATCCCATGACTCTCCCCTACAGAAAAAATAGTTGAGGGCCAGTTGATGGCCATGTTGCAGACAGTTGAGGGCTAGCTGTTTTAAGCAAAATAGTTGAGGGCTAGGTGTTGAGCATCTTAGCTCAACTCAAACCTGACCAAGCACTGTATGTTTGATAGACGTCGCTCAACTGGCTCTCAACTGAAGATGGCCATTAAGTTGAGGAAAAGTTCAGCAATTGATCTTTGGTTTTCATATAGTTGAGCAGAAGTTGAGCATTCAGACTTTGATTTTTTTGTAGTTGAGGAAAAGTTGAGCATTCAGACTTTGATTTTTTTTTTGTAGTTGAGCAAAAGTTGAGCAATTAGAAATATATATGACCTGGTGATAAAAATGTTATGTGCCATCTGTTTTTAATTTATCTCTGTGTATAGTACGTGCAAATGAACAGGAATAAAATTGAGAATGGAAATGGGGAATGTGCCAAAGAGACAACAACCCAACAATAGAAAAAAACAACAGCAGAAGGTCACCAACAGGTCTTCAATGTAGCGAGAAATTCCCGCACCCGGAGGCGTCCTTCAACTGGCCCCTAAACAAATATATACTAGTTCAGTGATAATGAACGCCATACTAATTTCCAAATTGTACACAAGAAACTAAAATTAAAATAATTCAAGACTAACAAAGGCCAGAGGCTCCTGACTTGGGACAGGCGCAAAAATGCGGCGGGGTTAAACATGTTTGTGAGATCTCAACCCTCCCCCTATACCTCTAGCCAATGTAGAAAAGTAAACGCATAACAATACGCACATTAAAATTCAGTTCAAGAGAAGTCTGAGTCTGATGTCAGAAGATGTAACCAAAGAAAATAAACAAAATGACAATAATACATAAATAACAACAGACTACTAGCAGTTAACTGACATGCCAGCTCCAGACTTCAATTAAACTGACTGAAAGATTATGATTTCATCATATGAACATCAGGCACAATCCTTCCCGTTAGGGGTTTAGTATCATACCATCATAACATATATGAGAAGAACATAACCCGTGTCATGCCAACAACTGGTTCTTGAATAAATGTGTTTAGTTCCGATGCAAAGACCCTATAAGTGAATCAATATTAAGGAAGTATTATTATAAATGTACAGAGTTTGAGGCAAAATTAAGGGAAGCACATGTTTTTATACATTTTTCTGTATTTTAACTTTACTATAACTTTAACATATAGATAAAAAAAAAAAAAAAACAAGAATGTGTCCAAAGTACACGAATGCCCCACTCGCACTATCATTTTCCATGTTCAATGGACCGTGAAATTGGATAAAAAATATAATTAGGCATTAAAATTAGAAAGATAATATAATAGGGAACATGTGTACTAAGTTTCAAGTTGATTGGACTTCAACTTCATCAAAAACTACCTTGACCAAAAAACTTAAACCTGAAACATGCACTTTCATTTTCTATGTTCAGTGGACCGTGAAATTGGGGTCAAAAGTTTAATTTGGCTTTAAAATTAGAAAGATCATATCATAAGGAACATGTGTACTAAGTTTCAAGTTGATTGGACTTCAACTTCATCAAAAACTACCTTGACCAATAACTTTAACCTGAAGCGGGACAGACGGACGAACGAACGGACAGACAGACGGATGAACGAACGGACAGACAGACAGACAGACAGACGGACGAACGGACGCACAGACCAGTAAACATAATGCCCCTCTACTATCGTAGGTGGGGCATAAAAACATTTTAGATATATCAAATTTTCAAGATTTATGTAATTAAGTTATTATTAGGGGCAAATTTCAAAGGGATCACACTGTCACAAATACCTTAAACAACCTCAAACATTTAGAATATGAACTGTGCTTGAGCATGCACATGGCAAGCAAAGATGTCTTCTAACTATCATGAATTAAAGAACCTTAGTGAGCACGCTCACATACCCCACGTCCCCACATTGTCATTGGAGAAATTAAATAAGTATAAGAAAAAATATTGAATAATAATTTCCTGTCAATATACATAGTATGTCCTTATTATCTACAAAATTTCATGAAATTCTGTTGTGTGTTTTCAGAGGAGTTGAGATGACAAACTGTTGCAGTACATTGAAGCAAATAAGTTCAAAGGGGCATAACTCCTAGAAAAAAATTGAACCGTAATTTCCTGTTGATATGCACATCTACATAGTATGTCCTTATTATCTACAAAGTTTCATGAAATTCTGTTGTGTGGTTTGAGAGGAGTTGCGATGACAGTACATTAAAGTAAATAAGTTCAAAGGGGCATAACTCCTAGAAAAAAAATTGAATCGCAATTTCCCGTCGATATGCACAACTACATGGTATGTCCTTATTATCTGAAAAGGTTTCGTGAAATTCTGTTGTGTGGTTTGAGAGGAGTTGCGATGACAAACTGTTGCAGTAATACATTAAAGTAAATAAGTTCAAAGGGGCGTAACTCCTAGAAAAAAAATTAAATCGCAATTTCCCCTCGATATGCACAACTACATAGTATGTCCTTATTATCTGAAAATGTTTCGTGAAATTCTGTTGTGTGGTTTGAGAGGAGTTGCGATGACAAACTGTTGCAGTAATACATTAAAGTAAATAAGTTCAAAGGGGCGTAACTCCTAGAAAAAAAATTGTATCGCAATTTCCCGTCGATATGCACAACTACATAGTATGTCCTTATTATCTGAAAAGGTTTCGTGAAATTCTGTTGTGTGGTTTGAGAGGAGTTGCGATGACAAACTGTTGCAGTAGTACATTAAAGTAAATAAGTTCAAAGGGGCGTAACTCCTAGAAAAAAAATTGAATCGCAATTTCCCGTCGATATGCACAACTAAATAGTATGTCCTTATTATCTGAAAAGGTTTCGTGAAATTCTGTTGTGTGGTTTGAGAGGAGTTGCGATGACAAACTGTTGCAGTAATACATTAAAGTAAATAAGTTCAAAGGGGCGTAACTCCTAGAAAAAAAATTGTATCGCAATTTCCCCTCGATATGCACAACTACATAGTATGTCCTTATTATCTGAAAAGGTTTCGTGAAATTCTGTTGTGTGGTTTGAGAGGAGTTGCGATGACAAACTGTTGCAGTAGTACATTAAAGTAAATAAGTTCAAAGGGGCGTAACTCCTAGAAAAAAAATTGAATCGCAATTTCCCGTCGATATGCACAACTACATAGTATGTCCTTATTATCTGAAAAGGTTTCGTGAAATTCTGTTGTGTGGTTTGAGAGGAGTTGCGATGACAAACTGTTGCAGTAATACATTAAAGTAAATAAGTTCAAAGGGGCGTAACTCCTAGAAAAAAAATTGTATCGCAATTTCCCGTCGATATGCACAACTACATAGTATGTCCTTATTATCTGAAAAGGTTTCGTGAAATTCTGTTGTGTTGTTTGAGAGGAGTTGCGATGACAAACTGTTGCAGTAGTACATTAAAGTAAATAAGTTCAAAGGGGCGTAACTCCTAGAAAGAAAAAAAAACTTCGTTGCGTGGGGTACAATAAAATATGAATTTTACAATGGATGTAGATAAAAAAAAAGTTACAAATAACTGTATTGACATTGAATAGTGCAGTGTATTCTTTTGATGACATGACACTTGGATTTTGGAATATTGATGTTTTAACACATATTTATGGAAGCATCTTTTGGTAAGTACATTGGCTTAGAATTTCCGCCCTTTTGAATAATTGTATATGCTCTTTTAGTTCAATAAAATTAACGGTACCAATTTTCTTGCACCAGATGCGCATTTCGACAATACATGTCTCTTCAGTGATGCTCGTGGCCAAAATATTTGAAATCCAAAGCTTATATAAAAGATGAAGAGCTATAATCCAAAAGGTCCAAAAAGTATAGCCAAATCCGTGAAAGGAACCAGAGCTTTGCATTCCTTAATTTATAATAATTTCTATCATTTTGTAACAGTAAATTTTAATAACACAAAAAATCCGTATTTTCATGCCAGTACCGAAGTACTGGCTACTGGGGTGGTGATACCCTCGGGGACTAATAGTCCACCAGCAGAGGCATCGACCCAGTGGTAGTAATAAAATTAACGGTACCAATTTTCTTGCACCAGATGCGCATTTCGACAATACATGTCTCTTCAAAATAGTGATATTTAAAACTTAATTTTTAGAGTGAAGAAAAAATTTAGACAATATAGGCCGGTGACCAAAGTCGGAAATATGAAATTTTAATCGTCGAAAATGGTACACGGCTATATCATATATCATTGAATTCGGAAATATGTGTACTTTGAGATTCTTCTGGTCGTCAAAAGAAAATATGGTGCAGTTTTTCAGAAATCTTGATCAAAGGTCACATGTCGTTTTCAAGGAAAAACAAAATTGAATATCTAACTCCAATTTAAATACCATTTTTACAGTAGAATGATTGAAAACTTAAATCTATTTTCTTCCTTATTCAATTTTTCATCCAAAAAGTGGAAACCCACCATTAATATGAGATTTCCGAACACGCGTATGCGACTTTACAAAAAGGGGGGTAGTTTTCAATTTTAAATGACATATTTTTTTCAATTTATAAGAACAACGTCTGTCAAAACTTAACAAAATTTATAGTAAATTATGTAAAAATATGTATTCATTAATATAACCATCTAGTATACTTCAATGAAAGTGAAAACTTAAGTTTAAGCCATATACATTGAATTCGCTACATGCAAAACAGACAACAAAAATTATTTCAAAATTACTTCTAATTGAGTTTTTACAATGTCATGACGATTTCTATGAAATAAATTTGTATTAATAGGAAAATAAATCATTTTAAGATAAACTTACAACTTTAAAAAGATATGTTTTATGATAGAACAGCCTTTTATTCGTTTGAAAATGGAGAAAGTTTTGGTTATTCAATCCCAAACTAAGTGACGCAAGATCATATTTTTTTTATGCAGGATATATTGACATAGCTCTAAAAATACGTAACTTTTATCAGTAATTCAGACCTCAAATGACTTTCGTAATGTGGGAACGTTATTACGAAGTTCTGACCATTGGCTGGAATACATATGTTAGCAAGTGGAAGGTTTGGCAAATCTCGAATGTCAGTATTGGTCCATAGTGTTTAAAGAACACGACAAAATTCTAAAGCCACGAATCCTATAATAATATTGCGAATATAAATGTTAAACTTCGGACATTTAACGTGTTGTGCATTGCAATAGAGTGGTGGTCAAATGTTTGTGTACCACATATAGCAAGCTTTTATCCATCACCATTGGGCATCATCGTCATTATAAAATACACTTTGGCCATGTCAATCTATTTTATGGGGGACATAAAACAACTGAAATATCAGTGCACCTCTGAGACAAATGTCAAAAGAATCCTGTATTGAAAGAAACGTCTTGTCCTGCTGCTTGAAATTCAAAATATATCTAAACAAAAGTCTAGAAAAAAAACAAAATCTGTGATCCGCATCGACAGTATACACTAGCCATGATTACATGACTGTAGCCTGTGTTTCCGATTGTCGTGGTCGTTATGCCCTACAGTCTGGTCTGTATAAATGATTTGATATCTGAACTAGGGATAGCATTTATGTCACACTGCTGATGGTAAAAAACTTTCTACTGTGAATGTTCTTGTAATTCAGAATACAACAGTTTGACTCCCAGTAAAGGTTTATAGTGGCTGTATGACAAATAAGCATTAAACAGCCTTTACGTAAATGTTCTGTTTTAGAGAACAAAATTCCTTGTCGTTTTTCTTAACAATAGATGCAAGCATATGAAAGAGAGACGAAAGATACCAAAGGGACATTAAAAGTCATAAGTCGAAAATAAATTGACAACGCCATGGTCAAAAAATGGAAAACACCCACAGACAAACAATAGTACACATAGCACAACCTTTGATAGCTGTGACTTCGATTTCATGACTTGAGCCGGCTGACATTTTGTCTGTATGTCTTAAAGAAACATTACAGGCAACGGTACGTAAGTTACCGATGGTTATGTTTTAAACAAAACAAAGGGAATTCCAGAAAAAAAAATATAGTTCAGTTTGGTTGTGTCAACAACATGTTACCCGTGTCATGCAAATCAAAAGTATCAATATGTTACAAACAGGAATGGAAAACAAATTGATTGCAAATTTTCAGATCTGATCTGATACTTACTAGTAGTATCTAAAAATTGTAAACCTCAAAAGATGTTGCTAGTGAGTTGGGCAACGACAGAGCTTAAAGGTATCATTACTCGTGATACAAAAACTTATTTTGTGTCTATTTTAGTCGCCAGTTCTTCATAATAAAGTACATGTCACTAAAATTAAATTTCCACGTTCTACACTCAGGTGTTACAATTGAAACAATCTTCTAAACCTTCCGGGAGCACACGAGATAACCCCTGGTATTCAGTATGCTTGATGTTTATCTTTGGTGGTCTATGTAAAGTTTTGCAGACTTTTGTTTGTCATTTACGTCGTTCTTCTACTTTTACCCTGCCGTCTTGATATTATGATATCGTCGACTAATATGTTTGAATATCCCTTTAAATCCTGTGGCCTGTTTTAAGTAGTCAGCGGTACACCCCTATTCATGAAGTATGTATTGACTTAACATGCACATTATACGATGGCGCAGAGGGGTGTAGTACATTGAGACCTGGGGAATTGACATTGGAAAGTTAAAATCGCCCTTCAAATTGTCATAGATTTTTGTTTGTAGTTGTCAATCTGTCTCAATATCAAAGAAAAGGTCAAGATATGAAGCGAACATTCTAATTTCTGTAGTATCCTTTATCACAAGCTAACTGGGAAATGTAAGTACTGACTGACTAATTATATAATGTGTAGGTAAAAAAGAGACAGGATATCTTCAATATATCTGAATTTTGAAATCAAAAAAATTAGCAAAATGGTTTTCTTTAGGTCTTTAAAAGGTTCTGCATTTCAAACAGCAGTGCGAACTGTAGATATCACTATATATATGTCATGTATTCTTTTCCATTTTTATTATAAACAATTTTCAAGCAAATAGAATGAACCCGATGATAGATGTACATCTATGAATTAAAGTCACAATTATCCACGCAATTTCAGGTATATTTCATCATTACACCAATCAACTGTGTCAAAATACCTCAATTTACTGTACGTTGGTAAAAATAAATCAATTATTCCACTTCCGCATTTAAGAAAATAAAACTATTTTTAAAAGGGATTAAAATGAATGTTTGCTTCTTTGAAATGTTACAGCAAAGTTTCAACGGACATTCTAGTTTTGTTATCTTTTGGGGATTTTTTTTTAAAGTAAATGATTGCATGATTAGCAGAGATTTATGAAATTAAAAAAAAATCGTTTTAAACAATATTACCTCATAAAAACATGTGTACATGAAAAGAAGAAAAGCAGTTTTATTACTTTATAGGAGATACGATATAATCCGTTCATCAGCGCTTTATTGTATGATGTTGAAATCGGGTAAAACACAAAATGTCCCCGTTAACAGTAGTTTTTACTTCATAATTTGTCATCAAAAGGCTTTGAGGATTACCCTTTTCGCCTAATGCATAGAACAATATGTCTGATGTTTGAATAAAACAAAAAAGAAAGATAAGCGATGGCAGCTTTTGAATAAAAAGCCAAATTGCATGCCACTAATGATCTGCATTTGATGTCAAATTTGCTGACTAAAAGCTGAAATAAAAAAAAAATTCACCATACGACTTTTTGACGACCAATCTTAAATTCAAGTAAAATCATTTTTCTAGTACTGTGCCAATTTTTAGCCGTGTACCATGAAGTGAAATTAAACTCCTTTAATAATTGACTTTTTCCTATTCTGTCACCGCACTAATATATTTATGCATTAATTTATATATTATCAAAATGAGTAAGATAGGAGACATATTTATTTTATAATTAGGACAATTTGTTTTAGAAAGTATTACTAATAAAATAAGAATATTCTAATATAATGAATTTGGTATAAAACTAGTAATCTTGGGTATGACTGCCAATGAGACATCTATCCACAAATGACAGATAAATATATTTATCTTACCTCCTATACATTTCTAGGAATATGATTGGTTAAAAGCGTCCTCGTGGAAACCGTGTATATTCAATATTAGGTTAGTTGGGAGGCGGGGCTTATTCCATACACGGTTAGTAGTGGAGTTACGTCCCTTTATTTTCCATATAAGGTAATAAGGAGGCGGGGCTTATTTCATACACGGTTAGTAGTGGTGTTACGTCCCTTTAGAAAAACAAAACAGTACTGAGAAAAAATCATAAAGGTTTCAACAGACGAAGAAAGTGATGATAAAGTGAAATAAATTCAGAAAACACATTTAAATCTAACAAGTTGTCATTGTTGGCATCATGTTAACTACATGCTAACTGTATTGAAGACTTGCTCATTTTGATGGGTCACTAGTCTAAATTTTACACGTTAAGATAGTCGGTAAGATAAATTCGTTACATAGTGTGCTAGTGACGTAATACGGTATATATGGGGTCAGTAAATTCCATATGGGGATTCGAGCTTCGCTCTCACCCCATATGGAATTTACTGACCCCATATATACCGTATTAGGTCACTAGCACACTATGTAACTAATAATATAGAGTTGTCACTAGCTCAGACGTACTTATAAATGTAATTATTTTCTGTGACTGTATCTTACATTAATTTGTAGGATCCTTTACTATAGATAATTTAACTGATCTGTAAGAATAACATCTTCATGCCTTATATATCATGTACTGTAGTACGACGCTAGATTAAAACTGACGTGGAAAGGTAACACCCTGTGACATATGGTATTTTGAACCCCCTAAAAAGTGAACCCGGGGTCCAAATACCATGCGGTAAAATGACTCCGGGGTCATTTTTCACATATGGTATTTTGAACCCCCTTGCGGTATATTGAACCCCCTGTTTTTGATAAAGAGTATTGCAGATAATCTAATTTACAATTTATTGGCATTTGTGGTTTTAAGTAGGGGGTTCAATATGCCACAGGGGGGTCAAAATACCATGGCTAAGTAAAATTTTCAAAATATCTTTTCCAGTATATTAAATACATACAAACTACTTATTGGAGTATTATAACTTTTTTAAGGAGTTAGAATAGCTTGAATTTTTGAAATTCAAGGTCTATAGTAGGGGGTTCAATATACCGCAGGGGGGTCAAAATACCATGGCTAAGCAAAATTTTCAAAATATCTTTTCCAGTATATTAAATACATACAAACTACTTATTGGAGTAATATAACAATGTTCAGGATTTAGAATAGCTTGAATTTTTGAAATTCAAGGTCTATAGTAGGGGGTTCAATATACCGCAGGGGGGTCAAAAAACCATGGCTAAGTAAAATTTTCAAAATATCTTTTCCAGTATATTAAATACATACAAACTACTTATTGGAGTATTATAACTATGTTAAGGAGTTAGAATAGCTTGAATTTTTGAAATTCAAGGTCTATAGTAGGGTGTTCAATATACCTCAGGGGGGTCAAAATACCATGGCTAAGTAAAATTTTCAAAATATCTTTTCCAGCATGTTTATTACATATAAACCACTTATTGGAGTTTTGTAACTATGTTAAGGAGTTAGAATAGCTTGAAGTTTTGAAATTCAAGGTCTATAGTCATGATAGTAGGGGGTTCAATATACCGCAGGGGGGTCAAAATACCATGGCTAAGTAAAATTGAAGCCCAGGTGGTCTTGTGGTCTAGCGGGACGGCTACAGTGCAGGCCATTTGGTGTCACGATATCTCAGTAGCATGGGTTTGAATCCCGGCGAGGGAAGAACAAAAAATTTGCGAAGGCAAATTTACAGATCTAACATTGTTGGGTTGATATTTAGACCAGTTGTATATACATTATGTACACAGCCATGTATCACCATCGCTGCTGCTGATCCGATGGATTAATCTGTTGTAGAGTTGTCACTGGCTCAGACGTACTTAATTATAAATATAATTATTTTCTGTGACTGTATCTTACATTAATTTGTAGGATCCTTTACTATAGATAATTTAGCTGATCTGTAAGAATAACATCTTCATGCCTTATATATCATGTACTGTAGTACGACGCTAGATTAAACTGACGTGGAAAGTTAACACCTGGCCACCGAAAGCTTCATTTTTATGAAGCCCAGGTGGTCGTGTGGTCTAGCGGGACGGCTGCAGTGCAGGCCATTTGGTGTCACGATATCTCAGTAGCATAGGTTTGAATCCCAGCGAGGGAAGAACAAAAAATTTGAGAAAGCAAATTTACAGATCTAACATGGTTGGGTTGATGTTTAGACGAGTTGTATATACATTATGTACACAGCCATGTATCACCACCATTGCTGGTGATCCGATGGATAAATCTGTTGTAGAGTTGTCACTGACTCAGACGTACTTATATATATATGTTACAGGGAATTTGTGAAATCAGTGATTTTGTAAAATCACTGAAATTTCAGGGAATTTATAAAATCACTGAACTGATTATATAGTGATTTTATAAAATCCATGATGTTGACTAGCTATATATAGTGATTTTACAAAATCCCTGAAATAATTAAGATCTTTTTTACAGATTCACTAATTAAATTCAGGGAATTTGTAAAATACATTCATTCATTTTTATTAAGAATTTCTGTGAAAAAAGACTACAACAGTAACAATCAATAAGTTTGAGGTTAATCTAGTCTTTATTTTAAAATTAAGTGAGCAGTTTTCAAGCACAAAACAACTGACATACTGTAGAACAATGGCTCAGTCACAAATGTCTTGAAATCAAGAGCAAACATACACACAAAATTACTTTAAATAATTGAGGTAAAATTAAAGTGCAACATATGGAATCAGGGAAAATATGATAAACATTTTGGAATATTTTGTCAATGAGCCACAGAAAGAAGACAAAACAAGCTCTTATCACTACCGTGTTTGAAAGAAAGTTACTGTTTATTATAGATTTTCTGTATAATTAGTATTTACTGTAGAAAATAAAACCAATTATATCATTTTTTTTAAATCAAATATAAAAACTGAACATTAGGTTGATTGCTGTCATTAGATCCAGTGGCAAATATTACATACATATTTCAAGAGCATCTTATCGCTGCATGAAAATTGATATATAAAAAGAAAATAAGTGTTGTATTATTAATTTGCTGCCCACAAAATAACATTTATATTCACAAAATAATAATAAAAA
The DNA here is from genome assembly GCF_965363235.1 of Mytilus galloprovincialis. Lineage (NCBI taxonomy): Eukaryota > Metazoa > Mollusca > Bivalvia > Mytilida > Mytilidae > Mytilus > Mytilus galloprovincialis. The sequence continues at coordinate 26,674,784 of NC_134847.1, read as the reverse complement.
AAGACAACAGAAAATATTGGTAATGATACTTTGTTTTGTACTTGCAAGTTTATGAATAGGTTAATCTAACCAAGCAAAAATAAACAAAGTTTTACCTACTTTGGTCATTTATTAGACACATGTATTCTTTCACAAAGTTGTATAACTTTGAAAAAGTTTCTAAATTTCTCAACTCTTTTAATCCAAATACAGTAAATATTTTGTTGATAAATGAAGGTATGAAGTTCTTCAATGTGGAGATTTGAAAAAAATTGTTAAAAACAATATTCATCAGATGAAGATGTTTTAAAAATATTATGTATGTTTTGAAGACATGTACAGCATAGTTAAGAAAATTCACATATCAATAGCTTATAGTGGTAGGGATGTCACCCAAACTTGTCTTGCAAAAATAAGCAAATTCAGAGTCACTGGTCTAAATACCCGTTTATATGCCTTTTAGTCATTATCATTATACACAAGTTCTAGCTCATAGTGTTTATTAAACAAATATATTTCTAGATCATTTAAGTGATCATTCATTTGGTCTATCTTTATATTAAGAAAAACACATTTCTAAGTACTATATATACCATGGTTTTTACGAGTTAACATATTTAAACAAACGAATCCGAAGGATGAGTTTGTTTAAATATGTTAATGAGTAAGACACATGGTATATAAAATTTGTAATATAAATAAAATGATTGACAGCTTCAAGACCTTAAACTAATATTGGACATTGATTAAGTTACAGTTTTATCCAATGAAATGGAAGCGCGCGCAAGTCACGTTTGCGCTTCGTGTATGATCGTCTGTGTATTTCATGTAATAGAACCCCTGAATTTGCAGAAAGTAAAGAAAATGTCGGATTTTCCCGATTTTTTTTGTTTGTTTTGCGCCCCGTGTATGATTGTAGGCGCAGGTAATTTCATAATGTCATCAGACTGAGGAAAACAAAACTGTCGGAATACAGCGACAAGGATTAAATAATTATTCTAATGACGGTAAGAATTGGTTTTTTTTCAGTTTTCAATGTATCATACAAATTAATCATATTTTACAGAATTTTCATCTAATTGAAAAATGCTTTTCTTCCGTTATTTTATTAGATTATTTATTAAAACACAATTTTAATGATAAAACAATATTTTAACAGTAGCGGATCCAGGGGCGTAGATAGTGTACGTCCCCTAATCATGTTTTTTCACAGATATTTGTAGCCTATATTTATTCCTTTTAGTATAGGTACCCCCCTTTTTAAATCGAAATTTAATTGAATTTTCGCAAAGGAAATGATAGTTTTACATTTTATTTTTTTCAAAACTGAAAGACGAAACATTTAGTAATTGTTTCCAAAATTAAGGGAATTCGTACCAATCCTATATAGTTTGAAAAGGGTTTCTTGAAATGTAGTACACATAATTTATTGCTATCTTGACCTTTTAGTACGTTTTACAGTTTCCTAAATATTTTAGAGGCGGATATATTTAAAAAAAAAAAAAAAAAAGGTGGAGCTTCAGCCATGGAATAACATGAAAATGAATATGTTATACCATGGCTGAAGCTCCACCTTTTTTCCTTTGGATTCTAGTCGAGTTGCATATTTAATTAGCAAAGTATGGTACAACATAAATTTGCATATAATATACCATGGTTTTCCCTCACCACACTTTTTAAGCAAATTATTTCATAAAAACATCAAAGGAAAAAATCCAATTTATGTTACAATAGCATGTTATACTTTATTGTAATCAGAGATTTTACAAAATCCCTAGCTCTATTTTCAGTGATTTTGTAAAATCCCTAACAATTTCAGGGATTTTACAAAACCACTGAAACTTTTAGTGATTTTACACAATCACTGATTTTACAAATTCCCTGTAACATATATCTTTTTTTTCTGGTTGAAAAACACTTTAGGTTTAGAGTATTTCAATATATACCTAAATACTTCTCCTTGCATAAAAATTAATATGGCTGCAGGATTAACTAGATTTTATTTACTAGATAACTTTTAAAATGCAATAGTTAAGTATAAAGCAAGGATAAAGCAGTCGTGTAGCATGTGTAGTCTGTTGTGAGTCGAGATCTTTCAGCAGTATTTTGGCTACATAAAATACACAATTTAGTTTTTTTTTCTACAATGTGTATAGTCATCAGTTTGCAATTACCAGATAATGCTCAACTTTTAAAGACATAGCCCTCAACTTTTAATGACCTGGCCCTTAACTATTGGCCACCTAGCCCTCAACTTTTAATGACCTTGTCCTCAACTGTTGGCCAGGTAGCCAACTATAATTGCTCAACTGTTGAACACCTAGCCCTCAACTATGATATTTTCTCAACCTTGCTCAATTAATTTGCATAAAGTTGAGCATTGAAAGTTGAGGGCTACCTAATTTGCATGGCAAAAATCCAGGTAGCCCTCAACTGGCCCTCAACTATTTGCTCAACTGATGGCCAGCTGGTCCTCAACTGACCCTCAACTGTTTGTTCAACTGGCGGCCAGTTGAGCAATGCAGTTGGCCATCCTATCATTTTTTCTGTATGGGAGCTCTTTTATTATTATTCATTTCTTAGGGGCGGATCCAGCCATTTTAAAAATGGGGTTCCTAACCCAGGATAAAGGGGGGTTCCAACCACATGTCCCCATTCAAATGCCTTGATCGTCTAAAAAAAGAGGAGGGTTCCAACCCCAGGAACCCCCCCCCCCTTCTCTGGATCCGCCACTGTTTTTTTATTCTTTAATTTATTAGCCCTTTATTCTACATTTTCTGCCCATAAAGATTATTATCTATTCTGTAAACACCATCCAGACCCTCAGGTTAGGTGTATATATATATATAAGTTGTCTGTTGTATTGAGTCACACGTGCACCCACTCAATATTGATTATGTCATATTAATTAATAACAAATTGGTTAAGCATTGTAATGGGTAAATATCAGTTGAAGTAAGTTTCACTTACAAACTTTACTTGTACTTTAACAGAAAATTCATTAATTAAGGTAGCAATAAACTGTTGAGTTAGTGAGTTAGGAAAAAATATTAAAATTTACCCTCATAAATTTTACCATCCCCTTTTCATTGCTTTCTTGCAATATTAAGCTTACTATTTGTGTCATATATGTGGATATATGTATGTAATCAGAATCTTCCATAGATTTTAGATCCAGTTTATAAAATGGTAAAATATAATTTCTTTTTGGGTGTATCCATGGCAACAATCTGCATTCTTTTGTTATAAAATATTGCAAAAAGGGGGGAAAGATGTCACATAATTCCCCAAAATTTGGCCAAAAGTAGAATTTCAGTCACTTCAAGTAATACCTTTTCAGAAACTGTTTACATATATCTTTCAATAAATCCAATGAAAATCATATGTCTTTCGTCTCATTTTTTTGTAAAATTGCATCAAAAACTTCGTGTAGAAAAAAAGTGTTTGTAAACATTACATTAATTTCTGGACCGATGACCTGTCTAGCTATGAAAATACAGAGAGTCAAACAGAAAATAGCCCATAAAACATGTGAAAATAGTCTTGATGTTCTTATAAACCATCTTTGAAGACTAAATTAGTACTCAGCTGTCTAAAAATGAATTTTATTACACAATAACTTTCATATTTGAAAAATCCACCGGGTCCAAAATGCGAAACCAAACTCCTAACTGTGTATTGCTACCTAAGAGTTCATTTTAAATCAATGTAGAACTTTTTGTCAAGTTTACTTTTAATTCAATAATAATTAAAGTACACACAATTTTGGCTGAAGTTTTCTATTTGTATCATAACATGAATACCAATAACTTTAAAATGCAACTAAACGATTACATATTTTTCAGTATACAATGTATGTATTAAAATGACTTGGAGGCAGTGGTGTTATGCAAGTTTTTACATTAGTAACTGAAATCGGAACCAGGTGCTCAGCAGGGCGCAGCTTTATACGACCGCAGAGGTCGAACCCTGAACAGTTGGGGCAAGTATGGACAAAACATTCAAGCGTGATACAGCTCTGAATTTGGATTGTGATCAAATTTTTGACATTACATGGTTTTTTTTACACAAAACAAATGTCAAGATTTTACAAATCAATTAAAGATTTCTTCTTATTTAAATCTAAAATTAAATAGTTGACACAGCATAGGTTTCTGACACAGAATGAATGTGGTCTAATGAACTTAAAAGGTTTTTTTTGCCTTTGAGCAATTGACTATGCTGTTGAATATTAATCCTCTCAAAAAAATGTTTGAAGAAATTTTCTTTTTATTTATGAAATCTGAAATGAGAAAAATTTAACCCCATTCCCCCCCCCCCCTTTTTTTCACATCCCCGTTTCCCTTTTTCCAAAACTGATATCAATTCAAATTTCTAATGGAGTTTGCAACAATAACTACTCTTTTAAATACATCATAAAATATTAAAATGTAAAATAAAGTGCTTGTTATCACTGAATGGTAAAGATTGGTTGGTAGTAAAAGTGAATATACATTGTTTATTGTATAAAACAATAAAAAAAACTTCATCAGCAACATTTTATATTGGCAAATTTCCAATGAAGTTATTTACATAAAGTTATTGGCAAATAAAAATAGAAAATGACATCATAGTCATGTCTGGCAAATTTCCAACATACATTATCTAAAACATTTTAGATAAGATAAGGAAAAAAAGCTTCATCAGCAACATTTTATATTGGCAAATTTCCAATGAAGTTATTTACATAAAGTTATTGGCAAATAAAAATAGAAAATGACATCATAGTCATGTCTGGCAAATTTCCAACATATATTATCAACTACTATTCTATACAAAGAAAGATAACTCCAATTGAAAATTAATTGCTATTGCACAATATTGTGCAATTAGATATTTCTTGCTATTGTGCAATACTGTGCAATTGAAAATTTCTTGCTATTGCACAATACTTGATATGGAATCCTGATTTGGACCAACTTGAAAACTGGGCCCATAATCAAAAATCAAAGTACATATTTAGATAAAGCATATCAAATAAGCCCAAGAATTTAATTTTTGTTAAAATCAAACTTAGTTTAATTTGGACCCTTTGGACCTTAATGTAGACCAATTTGAAAACTGGACCAAAAATTTAGAATCTACATACACAGTTAGATTTGGCATATCAAAGAACCCATTTATTCAATTTTTGAAGAAATCAAACAAAGTTTAATTTTGGACCCCCATTTGGACCAACTTGAAAACTAGGCCAATAATTAAAAATCTAAGTACATTTTTAAATTCAGCATATCAAAGAACCCCAAGGATTCAATTTTTGTTAAAATCAAACTAAGTTTAATTTTGGACCCTTTGGACCTTAATGTAGACCAATTTGAAAACGGGACCAAAAATTAAGAATCTACATACATATTTAGATTCGGCATATCAAAGAACCCCAATTATTCAATTTTTGATGAAATCACACAAAGTTCAATTTTGGACCCTTTGGGCCCCTTATTCCTAAACTGTTAGGACCAAAACTCCCAAAATCAAACCCAACCTTCCTTTTATGGTCATAAACCTTGTGTTTAAATTTCATAGATTTCTATTTACTTATACTAAAGTTATGGTGCAAAAACCAAAAATAATGCTTAATAGGGCCCCTTTTTGGCCCCTAATTCATAAACTGTTGTGACCTCAACTCCAAAAATCAATCCCAACCTTCCTTTTGTGGTCATAAACCTTGTGCTAAAATTTCATTGATTTCTATTTACTTATACTAAAGTTATTGTGCGAAAACCAAGAATAATGCTTATTTGGGCCCTTTTTTGGCCCTTAATTCCTAAACTGTTGGAACCAAAACCCCCAAAATCAATCTTAACCTTCCTTTTGTGGTCATAAACCTTGTGTCAAAATTTCATAGATTTCTATTCACTTAAACTAAAGTTATAGTGCGAAAACCAAGAAAATGCTTATTTGGGCCCTTTTTGGCCCCTAATTCCTAAAACGTTGGGACCAAAACTCCCAAAATCAATACCAACCTTCCTTTTGTGGTCATAAACCTTGTGTTAAAATTTCATAGATTTCCATTCACTTTTACTAAAGTTAGAGTGCGAAAACTAAAAGTATTCGGACGCCGGACGACGACGACGACGACGACGACGACGCCAACCTGATAGCAATATACGACGAAAATTTTTTCAAATTTTGCGGTCGTATAAAAAGTAATCAGAGAAAAGAGTAACCACTTGTTTCTTTTGAAGATCAACACACACAAGGAAATTGTCAGACAATTTATAACCATATATGGGGATATTTTTAGATCTATACATGAAAAGAAAGTGAAATGAATGTTTTAAAAATAAAAGCTTGAGGACATATGAGAGGGCCCTCATGGGGTTTTTGATTATGTGATTACTTGGCCGTTTTTTTAATGATTATTTGATTATTAAGCCAAATATTTCATGATTATTTGATTACCTAGGACTGTATTTTTAGTTTATGATTATTTGATTACTAAAGATAAGCAAATATTTAATGATTATGTGATTATATTGGCAAAAAAATGGTGATTATGTGATTACTAGGACCCCCCCCCCCCATGAGGGGCCTCATATGACAAAACTATAACATTGCTGTCTGTCACATGTGACTTTTGGAATGAAGCAATTTTCAGTATGACAGTAAAAGGGAGGATTACATTACTGTTAACACTGACTCTGGAACATTGAAGACAAAGAAATAAAAGTATTACACCAGAGGAAATGACTGTGCACTCCTTTCTTGTAAAATCAACACACAAAAGGAAATGTTCATAGCATTATTCATCCAATGCCAGTTATTGAGATAATTTTGGATATACATGTATACATAAAACTGTGAACTGAGTGAAAAATTATAATTCAAACATCATATTTTGCAGGCTAGTAACTGCATGTACTTTAATACTGGTAAAGTCTATATATATTGTAATTCACAATATTTTACATGTAAATAGGAATATTCTTTGCATGTTACATGTGAAATAAAAGACAAGTTTTAGGAATAAAGAATTTTCCAGTATATAACATTAACATATGAAATCAACAGTATGGTATATTTCTACATTTATTATGGATCATGGAAAACCACAAGAAAGTTTTGTATGCATTATAATAAGGATTTTCAGTTTAATGTGACATATGTATACATTGATGCTTTTGGTATTAAGTTTGAGAAAACTATTTGAAATGAATAAAAAGTTATCATTTATAAAACTTTTGAAATGGAAATTATGTATTTAATAGTAATTATGAGTGACATAATGAATCTCTTATTTTATTTTTTCTATAACAATAGAAAACACGTTTATACTGTATTTACTAACATCATGTACATGACCTGGTATAATATTTTTTCTGGTTTTAATTCTGGACAAACATGACAAATGCATGTCATTTAACCTGTTTTTAAATTTATTAATTTACTATTCAAAAGATTGCAATGAATGAATGATGCATGTTCAACAAATGAGCATAGCTCTAGATATATAGATATACACATGAAATAGCTTAAACCAATATTGTTTCAAAAAAAGATCCATTTACACATGTCATGTGACGGTTTTCCATACTGTCTAAATATTTAAAACTGTTTAAAAAAAACATTGAAAAAATACTTGATCAGGGCCGAGGAGATTAACATTTCTCATGAAATAGATAGAAAGGGCTTCATACTTCCATGCACTTGTTAAATGTGGTTTTTTTTCTTATCGGGAGAATCATTTTGTTTTAGAAAGACTTGCTGAGTCGTTCGTTATCTTGTTATCTTACTTCTCCTTGATCATATAGATCTTAGTGATCGTAAAAACCCTATATATATATACATGAGAATCGAAGTGAAGAAAGTCACCATTAGTTAATTTTATTTACAATCAGCACATATGTGGAGTTAGAAATGAACGTAGGGTTACGAAAGCTCTTGCAATATCTTTCAAAGTAAAATGTTTGAGTTTGTTTTACATCTTTAATGTGTCCATTTCTGGACAAAAACTATCACAATGTCGTTAATTTCTTTCCCAGCAATTTGATACTACAAAGAGGAATAATGGATCTGAATCATTTCAGTGTTTAAATGTCGGAGCGAAAGGACTTGAGTATCATTCATTTATAAAGATCACATTGGCGCACCCCGTTAATATTTATTGGTCTCTTTAAAATTTGGCATATTTAATTAATTCTTGGACAGCTCATGAATACCAAGATTGCTGTTTCTTGTTTTTAAAATGAATACAGCTATAATTTTCAAAAATGACAAGAATGTTGACTTTTGGTGTGGACATGGTTGGATTTTATGTCACTTCTGTAATTTTTTATTATAAAAGGACAAATTTTAAGAAAGAAACAGCTGTTACAACTTACAGGAAAGATAACCAAGTTGAAGGTTCACACGCCATCTTTGAATGTCGCCCGTTACCATGGTAACAATGTGGGGAGTTCTGAGACACCAGAAAGTTTGGATGATATAAGGGATGATCATAATTGACCCCCCCCCCCCCCCTCCTCCCTCATAATTAGTTTCTAGACTAAAAATTCTAAATAATTTCAAATTTCAATGATTTTTTTTTTGGAATAAATAGCCGATTCACTCTGGAACAGCATTCTTCTTCTTCAATCTTTGTCGTGATGACAGAGTAATTTCTCTTGTGAATTATCCTCTCTTGTAAAATTATTATCACTAATGTAGTTTCTCCTTTGTACTTATATTGTAGGTTGGGCTTTAAAAAAGGTTCTGGCTACGGTTACATGGAAATGTAACAATAATAAAAATATCATTGTTACATTGGGGACTAAATGCCGGAATGCATGGTTGGAGAAGGAACCGATTAATTACGAATGTAACAATAATTATTGAGGCTACAGTTACATTGGGTTATTGTTACATGAAAAACAGCAATGTTCGATGGGACTAGTAATATGTACTAAATAATAAAAGTTGAAGACATTATATTATATTTACAATACATACAAGTATAACATACAATTTTTTGATTTTTTTATAGTACGTCTTCCATGGATTCTGAAATCGGACTCGGACATCTTTTAAACTGAGTTTGACTATGCGTAGTGTTGTGCGTTTGTTTTTTCTACATTGGCTAGAGGTATACGGGAGGGTTGAGATCTCATAAACATGTTTAACCCCGCCGCAATTTTGCGCCTTTCTCAAGTCAGGAGCCTTTGCATGGCCTTTGTTAGTCTTGTATGATTTTTTAATGTTAGTTTTTTGTGTATAATTCAGAGTTTAGTATGACGTCCATTATCACTGAATTAGTATACATATTTGTTAAGGGCCAGCTGAAGGACACCTCCGACGGGTGTGGGGGTTTCTCGCTACATTGAAAACCCATTGGTGACCTTCGGCTGTTGTCTGCTCTATGTTCGGGTTGTTGTCGCTTTGACACATTCCCCATTTCCATTCTCAATTTTATATATGTATACAGAAGTTCACAGTGTTAGTTCACAGTTAGCAAACTTTGCTTTTGATGTATCAATTTTTGGTAATTGCATTTGTATAGCAGTATGAAATTTGTGTCTTTATATTGTTTCAGTTTCGTTTCAAGCGCATCCCATGCAAGTTTTAAATTTTTCACTCAAACAAAATTGGTAATAGGAATCTCTTCATCTTTTGTTCAAAGTATAATGACGGTAATATGAGTAGATGTGCAGTTAAATACTTAAAAGTGAACAGTTTTCTCAGCCCGAGTTTTCAACAACAAACCATTTGAACTATATTTTTTGCCTTTGGCACTACTAATTTGAAGTAGTATCTTTAAGAACATCAAATTTAAACACCATTTGTTGAATAATAATATTTATTATTTATTATTATAACAAGTATTATTTAGTAGCCATGAATGAATTAAGCAACAAAACTATATAGAAGATTTAAGTTTAATAAATCTAGCATACATTGCTGTTTTTCATGTAACAATAACGCAATGTAACCGTAGCCTCAATAATTATTGTTACATTCGTTATTAATCGGTTCCTTACCCAACTTTGCATTCCGGCAATTAGTCTCCACTGTAACAATAATATTTTTATTATTGTTACATTTCCATGTAACCGTAGCCAGTGCCTTAAAAATATTATAGAATTATGTATCAAGTGAAAAAAAAGAAAGAAATGGTTAATTAGGTAATCGAAATGGCATGAAAAATTAAAAAATATATTAAAAATTAAAAGAAAAAGAAATTTGTATTAAATTATCCAATAAAACGGTTTGTTAACCTACCTGGGTTCCATAGCGTAAACGAAAGTTCAAATTTTTTCCCCATTTTCTCTGTTTCATTTTCGTGTTGACATGGTTGAAGGAGCTCGTCTTGAATTTGTATTCTTCTTTGTTCAACATAAAATGCAACAAGCAAAACAAATACAGAGAAGAGCAAAACAAATAAATTCGTCTCCATTACCAGGGGAATATAAGTAAAGGGAGGGAAACTTCTTCTTCTTCTTTTCTGGATCTTCCTCCTACTAATGAGGAGCACATCCAATAAGGGTTTAAAACAGTTAATGGCTTATATACACGGGCACAATAATGTTAATCATATTACACGGGTAAAATTGGCGATGAGATCCATTTAAGAATATAGACTATATCACTTTAAAATGCACATATCATACTAAAAGTTTTCATTTTCCATATTAAACACATCTATTTACACGATTAAATGTAAAATTTTCCAATTGGAATTTTACAGTAAAAATGTTGTTGATGTATTTAATCAACACAGCATAGCAAGACCATTTTAGAAATTATGCTACTTAGGTTTTAATGTCAATGAGGAAAGCACATCAAACAAGCCGACTGCAAACCACACACCGGTAATTAATTAAGCCATTCCCAGATGTTATACAATCTGGTGTTCCGCTGCTGGATAACTCGGACTAAAACAAAATCGGCCTATAACAAAATCGGACTATAACAAACTCGGACTATAACAAACTCGGACTACGATTAGTAGATGTTTTTTTTTTACTTTAATAAAAAAAAAATTATATATTAAAATTATATACGAATTTATGAGATTATAATGAATATTTAAAAAAAAAATGTATTAAATATTTGTTATATGAGTTGAATTTGATATATTTAAATGAGGATAATTACCTTCTATTTGAAATATTATTGTGGATATGCAACACTGTTTGGCATCCACGTAACTGGAACATTTTCCAGACCAGCATCAGGACCAATAATGATGTTGAAGGTATGTATATTCTACTTTTATCTTACATAAGTATTTCATTTTCTTATCAAACTATTGGTATTATCATATTGTAAAGAAAATTATGAATTTAATTTTTATTTAATTTCAATGCCGGTAATCACACGTATGTGCTATGTATGTTTTGTGTTTTGTATGTGCTATGTGTGTTTTAAATGTGCTATGTATGCTTTAAGTGTGATTTGACAATGACCATATATATCTGTATGCTTTCAGTCTTTAGATGATGACAAAATGCCTTTGAGTTTAAAATGCGCTTGATGTGTTTTATATATGTTACAGTAAATAGGTGAAATTAGGAATTACACGTAATTACCAAACATTTCAGTAAATACCTGTAATCACTAGCCAATTTAGTATTACATGTATTTACTAGTTGATTCAGTGATTACTGGTATTTACTGATTATTTTTGTCATTTTTACAGCTATTTACGGGCTTTGACAATAATTGTAAAGCTGTATACGTAGAGTTGAAAGAATTAAGTTTATTTTTATTAATGTATGCAGATGACATGGTCATTTTTTCGGAAACCAAAGATGGTTTGCAAGAGATGTTAAATGCATTGTATATTTATACCAAGAAATGGAAATTAACTGTAAATATTGATAAAACCAAAATTGTAATTTTTAGAAATGGTGGCGTAGTAAAGGATGAAGATAAATGGTTTTATGATGATGTACAAATAGATATTGTTAACAAATTTACTTATCTAGGTATTGTTCTTAATTATAATGGAAAATTTGCTGTTGCACAAAAAAAAGTTGCAGAACAAGGTAGAAAAGCTATGTTTTGTTTATTTAGTAATATTAGACAATTTTCATTTAATTATGCCACGTTATTGTCATTATTTGATACATATGTGAGTAGTATTCTATGTTATGGTTCTGAAATATGGGGTTTTCATAAAGCGCAAGACGTAGAAAAGATACATATTGATTTTTGTAAAAGAATTTTGAATGTTAAAACAAGTACACCGAATGTCATGGTCTATTGTGAACTTGGAAGATTTCCAATGTTAGTAACCAGGAAATTACGTATATTTAAATATTGGATAAAAGTATTGAATGATAACAATTGTATATTACATGGTTGTTACAATTATTTATATGATATATGTTTAAAGAATCCAAATGACAAAAATAACTGGGTTTGTAATATACGAAAGGAATTGTTCCATCTTGGTTTAAATGATTTGTGGTATTCACAAAATTCTTTATGTAAAGATCATATTATTGTTATTAAACAGAGACTTTGTGATATTGTCAAACAAGAGTTTGATGCTACTTTAGAAAGTTCACCAAAATGTTTTTTGTACAGATATATGATATCCAATTTTTCTTTGCAGTCATATTTGTGTAAACCCATACCCTATATTTATAAAAAGTGTATTGTTAAATTTAGATTGTCATCACATAATCTAGCTATAGAGAAGGGAAGGTATTCCAATGTTAATAGAAACCTTAGAACCTGTACATTGTGTATTGATGATATTGAGGATGAAATGCATTTTATTTTATCATGTCCATTATATTCTAATTTGCGTGAATGTTTGATTAAACCATATTATTGGCGTAAGCCATCTGTTTATAAACTGTTACAATTAGTAAGCACTACTAATGTAAAAGACTTGTGCAACTTGGGAAAATATATATTTAGAGCACTGAAGCTCAGAAATGACTGTTTTTAGTAAAATGATTTGTAATTCATTTGTTACAAATATTTGCTATTTGGAATTATATTTATATGTATTTATTTTTTGTGTATTTAAAACTTCTGTCTGTTTTGTCATGATCGTATATTTTTGTAATATATATTTAGTATATATTGATTATACATGTACCTATATGTTGTAAAACATTTGGTAAATAAAGAATTAGTTTAAACATATTTTATTTGCTGAATTAAAGCAAAATGGATTAGACACAAGTACATCATACTTATGAAGTCTTCTCCATAATACAATATAAAGTTACAATAATAGTATAATATAATGGACATGCATATAAAACAAACAATTTATGCAATATAATACTAGCTTTGATAGGTGAACAAAGAGGATAGAAAGTAAAAAGAGAAAAAGAAAGTTGAAGAATTGAATTGAATTGAATTGAATTGACTTGATTTTTTCGTTTTAAAATTAAAGACATAATTCAAGATACCAAACAAGAAAGTAAAAGGTAGGTATTTTAGGGCTTATACTTAAGGATTACAAAGGTGTTTACTCTTTAGAGTTTGTGAATCGAAACAGGAAAATGGTGGTTTGATACGTTTTGAAACTCCCTAAAAATCAGCATGCAAGACATTGATATCAATCCAAAATTTAGACAGACATTTGTGGGAAGTTTGAAGTGATATTGATTTGAAAATTGGTAAAAAGTTTTATCCAGACAAGTTATAGATGAAGTTGGAATTTTGTTTCAGGCTGATGATTTTGTGCAGAGGTGTGGTCCTTGACCTTTGAAAATTAACTCCATACTTACCACTTATGCTTGTAAATATTGATTTCAGAATTGATATTAAGTTGACAAATTGCAGATAAAGTTCAAATTTTGTTTATATCTGATGATTTTCTACATAACTTATATATTCATTTCACGGTGGCACATATGACCAAAAAAAAACCCAGCAATTTAAAGCAAACACTGATATATATAACATTATAACTCAAAAATATAAATCATGATTGATGAATAAATTGAGTTAAAAAAATCAGGCGAGCGATTTAACATCTTGAGAGCCTATTGTTTATATTAATTTTGCTTTTCAAGTTGCCCAATGACAAAAGTTAAATTCCTTTTTCTGAATAGTTCATCAGTTTTCCTAGTTTCTTGTTTTTATATAGGGGGACTGTTCTTTTTTCCATTTGAATGGTTTTACACTAATATTTTTTGGAGGCTTTTATAGCTTGCTGTTCGGTGTGAGTCAAGGCTAAGTATTGAAGGCCATACCTTGACATACAATGGTTTACCTTAAAAAAAAATATGTAACTTGAATTGAGAGCTTTCTCATTTGCATTCATACCACATCTTCCTATATCTATTAACAATAAAATTGAAAAAGGAAATGAGGAATGTGTCAAAGCGACAACAATGACTTCTTCTGTCGGACATTTGTGATGAATCTAATTTTTTTGTGGATTGAATAAGTCACCTTAAAATTTCACCCCTTTTGTTGACATTATTTTAATTTTTGTCGAGCATGCATGTGACTTTTATCACAAAAACGCGAGACATAGCGAACCAACCTATGTTCCGTCATCAGCGGCTAAATTTTGATAACTTTCTTAAATTATCCTGGATTTCTACCAAACTTGAAAAGAAGCTTGTTTATGATCATAAGACAAATATTAAGAGGTAAATAAAATATATGTAAAAATGAAATCCTTTTTTTCCGCATTTTATTATACATGTTATAATGAACTTGTTTGTAGTTTTCATGCCATTTAACATTAATTTTTCACTATGACTGGGTTTCCACCAAACTTGGACAGAAGCTTGTTTATGATCATAAGATAATATCTTGAAGTAAAGTTTGTAAAATAATACTTTCATCGTATATTACTTATAGCTGATCTTTGTTTTTTCCAATTGCAAGTTAACATTAATTTACATTCAAAGAGGTCCAATTATTAACTTCAAGTGCACAACTCATCAACCATGTTTCTCAGCATATTTAACAAAATAGAACCAGTGAGATTGCCTGCTAAAAGTGAATCCTAATTTCATTATAATTAATGACTTAACAACACAAAAATCATTTTTAATTTGCTATAACTTTAATTACCAATAACAAAAAAGAACATTTTAGGTTGATCACTTTCGAAGAGTATTCACTGATCTTCTAGTAGGTATTACCAAAGGAAACAGTGTAAATGACTATTTATTACTTTCACCGTCAAATTATAATCAAATTAGTGATTTCAAGGTACTACAGTTCAATGAATTTTCAGATCATGCGCCTATATTTTTCGAATTGGACTTTTCTAATAATCGTCCGCCGTTCAAGCCTCCCATGGTACATACTTTTATAAAATGGAATAGGACCAAAACAATGAATATATACAATCGTTACGTTCACACCAGGACAGTCTTTTCTTATTAGTAAATGACATTTCATCTGTCGACGATATGAACTCCGCAGTTCGAAAGATCACGGACATATTATATGATTGTGCTTTTGATATATTTGGTCGTACTGTTTTAATCAGAGACATCAACAATTCCGAAAGGCCAAATAATGAATGGTTCAATGAAAAATGTGAAAAAGCTCGCCAACATTTTCAGAAAGCAAGGAACTTTTTTCAACGTCATCCTACCGACATAAATAAACTTTCTTATGTAGTCGCTAGAAATAGTTTCAATAAAATAAAACGCCAAGCACAATATACTTTTAAACGACGAAAAGGCATGGAACTGTGTAATATAGCCAAAACGGATCCCAGAAAATTTTGGTCAGCACTTAAGCATAAAAGCAAGGGAAAATGTGTAATTGATAATGAAAAGATGTCTAGATACTTTGAAAATGTTCTCGGTGCTGATCCTCCGGAGCTTTGTGAGGAAGTATCACATTTATTAAATAATGAATGTTTTAATAATTTAGACATACATGTTTTAGATTCTGAATTCACAGAGGACGATATTGTAAAAGCGATAACGAAACTGAAACCTGGGAAAAGTGCGGGAAATAATAACATTGTTGGCGAAATGTTCAGTGCCAGTCCGGTATTTTTTGCACCAATTTTAAAAACATTATTTAATTATATATTCGACAGTGGAATATATCCTGATTTTTGGACTGAGTGTATCGTCATTCCCGTACCGAAAAGCGGCGATTTATCTGATCCCAACAATTATAGACCTATCGTGCTTGTGAGTGTCCTATCAAACTTTTTACAAGTATACTTACTGACCGGTTACTATCTTGGTGCGAGGAAGAGGAGAAACTAATAGACACTCAGTTTGGGTTTAGGCCAGGCAAATCTACCATAGATGCAATATTTGTTCTCCACGGTATTATATCGCATGTTCTTCAGCAAAAAAAACAAATTGTATTGCGCATTTGTGGACTTTCGTAAGGCGTTTGATAAACTCAGTAGACGAATTCTTATATACAAATTATTAAGAAATGGAGTAAGCACTAAATTTGTAGCTATGGTGAAATCTATATATTCGTCTGTGCAACTTCGTGTTAAATCTGGAGGTTTGCTGTGTGATTCATTTGAAAATCTGCTTGGTGTGAAACAAGGAGAACCGTTATCTCCTCTGTTATTTTTATTTTTCATAAACGATATAGTCAATGATTTGTCTATTGATGCAACTGATGATGTCGTAACTCTGAACGAATATTTGATATACCTAATTTTATTCGCAGACGATACCGTTTTGTTTGGGAAATCACCTGATATTTTACAACAGTTACTTAATAAGTTGTTAACATATTGTATAAAATGGAATATTGAAGGAAACACTGACAAAACCAAAGTGATTGTATTTAGAAATGGCTGGCAGCGGGTTTATAATAAAATAAAATTATGACAACAACGAACTCCAAATAGTTGATTCATACGTTTACCTCGGAATAGTACTGCATTCTAATAGCAAATTTCTACAAACAGAGAAACGTCTGGCTCAGCAAGGATCCAAGGCCTTATCAATACTAATGAATACTCTCAAAAGCGTTTACATTTTAACTAATTAATGTTGTATTTTATTTGACAGTATATGGTTGGTTCCGTTCTTAGTTACGCATCAGAAATATGGGGCTCCAAAATTATAACGATTGACATACTTGGGTAGGATTGCTACGGATGATTTCGACAACAAACGTAGGCGTGTTATACACCATTGTAAAAATAAATCAATCTAGATTTAACCGCGCTGAAGTACGTCCATTATTCATAGTTCATTATTCATTATTCAATAATGAGTAATGAAATAGTTCACTATTCTTTATTCAATATTAAAAAATGAATAATGAATAATGAAATAGTTTATGTTTCATTATTCAAATTGAAGCGGTGAATAGTAAAATAAATATAAAAAAAATGGACTGTTGCCCCATAAGCTATATTTTGATTCGCAATGACCATAAGAGGGTTAAAGGAGGACCTAAATGCCACAACATGCGTAAAAATGAGGAAATATAAAAAAAGAAGATGTGGTATGATTGCCAACGAAACAACTATCCACAAAAGACCAAAATGACACAGACATTAACAACTATAGGTCACCGTACGGCCTTCAACAATGAACAAAGCCCATACCGCATAGTCAGCTATAAAAGGCCCCAATAAGACAATGTAAAACAATTCAAACAAGAAACCTAACGGCCTTATTTATGTAAAAAAATGAACGAAAAATAAATATGTAGCACTTAAACAACATAAACAAACTACAACCACTAAATTACAGGCTCCTGACAAAAGTTATATAGTCAATATGTTCCGCAACGCATATTAGAAGAGTAACGAAGGACTTAAATATCGAAATACGCCTGAACATTGACAAATAGCCAATTTTGAATAATGAAATGGATATTTTGAATAATGGAATGGACTGCTGCGACCCTTTAGCCCCTAATTATATATAAACCTTATAACCTATAATGGTTTACTTTTTAAATTGTTATTTGTATGGAGAGTTGTCTCATTGGCAATCACACCACATCTTCCTATATCTACTTATACCCCATTCGAAAGCTGATTACAAGAGGAACAAAATGTATATAGTCAATATGTTCCGCAACGAATATAAGAAGACCTAAATGCCAAAATACGCGTCAAAAGTAAGAAATAGCCAATTTAAATAATGAAATGGATATTTTGAATAATGGAATGGACTGCTGCGACCCTTTAGCCCCTAATTATAGATACACCTTATACCTCATTCGAAAGCTGATTACAAGAGGAACAAAATGTATATTGTCAATATGTTCCGCAACGAATATAAGAAGACCTAAATGCCAAAATACGCGTGAAAATTAATAAATAGCCAATTTTAAATAATGAAATGGATATTTTGAATAAGGGAATGGACTGCGGCGACCCTTTAGCCCCTAATTATAGATAAACCTTATACCTCATTCGAAAGCTGATTACAAGAGGAACAAAATGTATATAGTCAATATGTTCCGCAACGAATATTAGAAGACCTAAATGCCAAAATACGCGTGAAAATTAAGAAATAGCCAATTTTGAATAATGAAATGGATATTTTGAATAATGGAATGGACTGCTGCGACCCTTTAGCCCCTAATTATAGATAAACCTTATACCTTATTCGAAAGCTGATTACAAGAGGAACAAAATGTATATAGTCAATATGTTCCGCAACGAATATAAGAAGACTTAAATGCCAAAATACGCGTGAAAATTAAGAAATAGCCAATTTTGAATAATGAAATGGATATTTTGAATAATGGAATGGACTGCTGCGACCCTTTTGCCCCTAATTATATATAAACCTTATACCCCATTCGATAGCTGATGAAAAGAGGAACAAAATGTATATAGTCAATATGTTCCACAACGAATATTAGAAGACTTAAATGCCAAAATACGCGTGAAAATTAAGAAATAGCCAATTTTGAATAATGAAATGGATATTTAGAATAATGGAATGGACTGCTGCGACCCTTTAGCCCCTAATTATAGATAAACCTTATACCTCATTCGAAAGCTGATTACAAGAGGAACAAAATGTTTATAGTCAATATGTTCCGCAACGAATATTAGAAGACTTAAATGCCAAAATACGCGTGAAAATTAAGAAATAGCAAATTTTGAATAATGAAATGGATATTTTGAATAATGGAATGGACTGCTGCGACCCTTTAGCCCCTAATTATAGATAAACCTTATACCTCATTCGAAAACTGATTACAAGAGGAACAAAATGTTTATAGTCAATATGTTCCGCAACGAATATTAGAAGACTTAAATGCCAAAATACGCGTGAAAATTAAGAAATAGCCAATTTTGAATAATGAAATGGATATTTTGAATAATGGAATGGACTGTTGCGACCGTTTAGCCCCTAATTATATATAAACCTTATATCCCATTCGATGGCTGATGAAATAGGAACAAAATGTATATATTCAATATGTTCCGCAACGAATATTAGAAGACCTAAATGCCAAAATACGCGTCAAAATTAAGAAATAGCCAATTTTGAATAATGAAATGGATATTTTGAATAATGGAATGGACTGCTACGACCCTTTAGCCCCTAATTATAGATAAACCTTCAACCTCATTCGAAAGCTGATTACAAGAGGAACAAAATGATATATAGTCAATATGTTCCGCAACGAATAATAGAAGACTTAAATGCCAAAATACGCTCGAAAATTAAGAAATAGCCAATTTTGAATAATGAAATGGATATTTTGAATAATGGAATGGACTGCTGCGACCGTTTAGCCCCTAATTATATATAAACCTTAAACCCAATACAAAAGCTGATTACAAGAGGAACAAAATGTATATAGTCAATATGTTCCGCAACGAATATTAGAAGACCTTAATGCCAAAATACGCGTCAAAGTAAGAAATAGCCAATTTTGAATAATGCAATGGATATTTTGAATAATGGAATGGACTGCTGCGACCGTTTAGCCCCTAATTATATATAAACCTTAAACCCAATACAAAAACTGATTACAAGAGGAACAAAATGTGTATAGTCAATATGTTCCGCAAAGAATATTAGAAGACTTAAATGCCAAAATATGCGTGAAAATTAAGAAATAGCCAATTTTGAATAATGAAATGGATATTTTGAATTATGGAATGGACTGCTGCGACCCTTTAGCCCCTTATTATAGATAAACCGTATACCTCATTCGAAAGCTGATAACAAGAAGAACAAAATGTATATAGTCAATATGTTCCACAACGAATATTAGAAGACTTAAATGCCAAAATACGCTCGAAAATGAACAAATAGCCAATTTTGAAAAATGTAATGGATATTTTGAATAATGGAATGGACTGTGGCGACCCTTTAGCCCCTAATTATAGATAAACCTTATACCTCATTCGAAAGCTGATAACAAGAGGAACAAAATGTATACAGTCAATATGTTCTGCAACGAATATTAGAAGACTTAAATGCCAAAATATGCGTGAAAATTAAGAAATAGCCAATTTTGAATAATGAAATGGATATTTTGAATAATGGTATGGACTGCTGCGACCCTTTAGCCCCTAATTATAGATAAACCTTATACCTCATTCGAAAGCTGATTACAAGAGGAACAAAATGTATATAGTCAATATGTTCCGCAACGAATATTAGAAGACTTAAATGCCAAAATATGCGTGAAAATTAAGAAATAGCCAATTTTGAATAATGAAATGGATATTTTGAATAATGGTATGGACTGCTGCGACCCTTTAGCCCCTAATTATAGATAAACCTTATACCTCATTCGAAAGCTGAGTACAAGAGGAACAAAATGTATATAGTCAATATGTTCCGCAACGAATATTAGAAGACTTAAATGCCAAAATATGCGTGAAAATTAAGAAATAGCCAATTTTGAATAATGAAATGGATATTTTGAATAATGGAATGGACTGCTGCGACCCTTTAGCCCCTAATTATAGATAAACCTTATACCTCATTCGAAAACTGATTACAAGAGGAACAAAATGTTTATAGTCAATATGTTCCGCAAGGAATATTAGAAGACTTAAATGCCAAAATACGCGTGAAAATTAAGAAATAGCCAATTTTGAATAATGAAATGGATATTTTGAATAATGGAATGGACTGCTGCGACCCTTTATCCCCTAATTATAGATAAACCTTATACCTCATTCGAAAACTGATTACAAGAGGAACAAAATGTTTATAGTTAATATGTTCCGCAACGAATATTAGAAGACTTAAATGCCAAAATACGCGTGAAAATTAAGAAATAGCCAATTTTGAATAATGAAATGGATATTTTGAATAATGGAATGAACTGCTGCGACCCTTTAGCCCCTAATTATATATAAACCTTATATCCCATTCGATAGCTGATGAAAAGAGGAACAAAATGTATATAGTCAATATGTTCCGCAACGACTATTAGAAGACCTAAAAGCCAAAATACGCGTCAAAATTAAGAAATAGCCAATTTTGAATAATGAAATGGATATTTTGAATAATGGAATGGACTGCTACGACCCTTAAGCCCCTAATTATAGATAAACCTTCAACCTCATTCGGAAGCTGATGACAAGAGGAACAAAATGATATGTAGTCAATATGTTCCGCAACGAATATTAGAAGACTTAAATGCCAAAATACGCTCGAAAATTAAGAAATAGCCAATTTTGAATAATGAAATGGATATTTTGAATAATGGAATGGACTGCTGCGACCGTTTAGCCCCTAATTATATATAAACCTTAAACCCAATACAAAAGCTGAATACAAGAGGAACAAAATGTATATAGTCAATATGTTCCGCAACGAATATTAGAAGACCTAAATGCCAAAATACGCGTCATAGTAAGAAATAGCCAATTTTGAATAATGAAATGGATATTTTGAATAATGGAATGGACTGCGGCGACCCTTTAGCCCCTAATTATAGATAAACCTTATACCTCATTCGAATGCTGATTACAAGAGGAACAAAATTTATCGGTCGTCCCACTGTCTATATCACTCTGTTCAGCTCTTAATATTATTCCGTATTATGTCTTTGTGACGTCAAATACGTTGACCCGGCCTTAATTACTTTGACCCGGACATATCAGCGACGTCATAATGTTTGAACCGACGTTAATAACTTTGACCCTAACTTATCAAGTCATCTTTTGTGTGCTGTGTGCTGCATATTGATATTGTAAAATATCAGCTGCTTGACATTATATTAAGGCTTTTTGATCTCGTTCGCTACGCTCACTCGACAAAAAGCTTCATATTATGTCTCGCAGCTGATATTTTACGATATCAACATGCAGATAACCTGATAATCGGTACGTATATAGTCAATATTTTCCGCAACGAATATTAGAAGACTTAAATGCCAAAATACGCTCGAAAATGAACAAATAGCCAATTTTGAATAATGAAATGGATATTTTGAATAATGGAATGGACTGTGGCGACCCTTTAGCCCCTAATTATAGATAAACCTTATACCTCATTCGAAAGCTGATTACAAGAGGAACAAAATGTATATAGTCAATATGTTCCGTAACGACTATTACAAGACTTAAATGCCAAAATACGCGTGAAAATTAACAAATAGCCAATTTTGAATAATGAAATGGATATTTTGAATAATGGAATGGACTGCGGCGACCCTTTAGCCCCTAATTATAGATAAACCTTATATCTCATTCGAAAGCTGATAACAAATAGAACAAAATGCATATAGTCAATATGTTCCGCAAGGAATATTAGAAGACTTAAATGTCAAAATATGCGTGAAAATTAAGAAATAGCCAATTTTGAATAATGGAATGGACTGCTGCGACCCTTTAGCCCCTAATTATAGATAAATCTTATACCTCATTCGAAAGCTGATTACAAGAGGAACAAAATGTATATAGTCAATATGTTCCGCAACGAATATTAGAAGACTTAAATGCCAAAATACGCGTGAAAATTAAGAAATAGCCAATTTTGAATAATGAAATGGATATTTTGAATAATGGAATGAACTGCTGCGACCCTTTAGCCCCTTATTATAGATAAACCTTATACCTCATTCGAAAGCTGATTACAAAAGGAACAAAATATTTATAGTCAATATGTTCCGCAACGACTATTAGAAGACTTAAATGCCAAAATACGCGTGAAAATTAACAAATAGCCAATTTTGAATAATGAAATGGATATTTTGAATAATGGAATGGACTGCGGCGACCCTTTAGCCCCTAATTATAGATAAACCTTATACCTCATTCGAAAGCTGATAACAAGAGGAACAAAATGTATACAGTCAATATGTTCCGCAAGGAATATTAGAAGACCTAAATACCAAAAAACGCGTGAAAATTAAGAAATAGCCAATTTTGAATAATGAAATGGATATTTTGAATAATGAAATGAACTGCTGCGACCCTTTAGCCCCTTATTATAGATAAACCTTTTACCTCATTCGAAAGCTGATTACAAGAGGAACAAAATGTATATAGTCATTATGTTCCGCAACGACTATTAGAAGACTCAAATGCCAAAATACGCTCGAAAATGAACAAATAGCCAATTTTGAATAATGAAATGGATATTTTGAATAATTGAATGGACTGTGGCGACCCTTTGGCCCCTAATTATAGATAAACCTTATACCTCATTCGAAAGCTGATAACAAGAGGAACAAAATGTATACAGTCAATATGTTCCGCAACGAATATTAGAAGACTTAAATGCCAAAATATGCGTGAAAATTAAGAAATAGCCAATTTTAAATAATGAAATGGATATTTTGAATAATGGTATGGACTGCTGCGACCCTTTAGCCCCTAATTATAGATAAACCTTATACCTCATTCGAACGCTGATTACAAGAGAAACAAAATGTATCTAGTCAATATGTTCTGCAACGAATATTAGAAGACTTAAATACCAAAATATGCGTGAAAATTAAGAAATAGCCAATTTTGAATAATGAAATGGATATTTTGAACAATGGAATGGACTGCTGCGACCCTTTAGCCCCTAATTATAGATAAATCTTATACCTCATTCGAAAGCTGATTACAAGAGGAACAAAATGTTTATAGTCAATATGTTCCACAACGAATATTAGAAGACCTAAATGCCAAAATACGCGTGAAAATTAAGAAATAGCAAATTTTGAATAATGAAATGGATATTTTGAATAATGGAATGGACTGCTGCGACCCTTTAGCCCCTTATTATAGATAAATCTTATACCTCATTCGAAAGCTGATTACAAAAGGAACAAAATGTATATGGTTAATATGTTCCGCAACGACTATTACAAGACTTAAATGCCAAAATACGCGTGAAAATTAACAAATAGCCAATTTTGAATAATGAAATGGATATTTTGAATAATGGAATGGACTGCGGCGACCCTTTAGCCCCTAATTATAAATAAACCTTATACCTCATTCAAAAGCTGATAACAAATAGAACAAAATGCATATAGTCAATATGTTCCGCAAGGAATATTAGAAGACTTAAATGTCAAAATATGCGTAAAAATTAAGATATAGCCAATTTTGAATAATGGAATGGACTGCTGCGACCCTTTAGCCCCTAATTATAGATAAATCTTATACCTCATTCGAAAGCTGATTACAAGAGGAACAAAATGTATATAGTCAATATGTTCCGCAACGAATATTAGAAGACTTAAATGCCAAAATACGCGTGAAAATTAAGAAATAGCCAATTTTGAATAATGAAATGGATATTTTGAATAATGGAATGAACTGCTGCGACCCTTTAGCCCCTTATTATAGATAAACCTTATACCTCATTCGAAAGCTGATTACAAAAGGAACAAAATGTTTATAGTCAATATGTTCCGCAACGACTATTAGAAGACTTAAATGCCAAAATACGCGTGAAAATTAACAAATAGCCAATTTTGAATAATGAAATGGATATTTTGAATAATGGAATGAACTGCTGCGACCCTTTAGCCCCTTATTATAGATAAACCTTATACCTCATTCGAAAGCTGATTACAAAAGGAACAAAATGTTTATAGTCAATATGTTCCGCAAGCAATATTAGAAGACCTAAATACCAAAAAACGCGTGAAAATTAAGAAATAGCCAATTTTGAATAATGAAATGGATATTTTGAATAATGAAATGAACTGCTGCGACCCTTTAGCCCCTTATTATAGATAAACCTTATACCTCATTCGAAAGCTGATTACAAGAGGAACAAAATGTATATAGTCATTATGTTCCGCAACGACTATTAGAAGACTCAAATGCCAAAATACGCTCGAAAATGAACAAATAGCCAATTTTGAATAATGAAATGGATATTTTGAATAATGGAATGGACTGTGGCGACCCTTTGGCCCCTTATTATAGATAAACCTTATACCTCATTCGAAAGCTGATAACAAGAGGAACAAAATGTATACAGTCAATATGTTCCGCAACGAATATTAGAAGACTTAAATGCCAAAATATGCGTGAAAATTAAGAAATAGCCAATTTTAAATAATGAAATGGATATTTTGAATAATGGTATGGACTGCTGCGACCCTTTAGCCCCTAATTATAGATAAACCTTATACCTCATTCGAACGCTGATTACAAGAGAAACAAAATGTATCTAGTCAATATGTTCTGCAACGAATATTAGAAGACTTAAATACCAAAATATGCGTGAAAATTAAGAAATAGCCAATTTTGAATAATGAAATGGATATTTTGAACAATGGAATGGACTGCTGCGACCCTTTAGCCCCTAATTATAGATAAACCTTATACCTCATTCGAAAGCTGATTACAAGAGGAACAAAATGTATATAGTCAATATGTTCCGCAACGAATATTAGAAGACTTATGTGCCAAAATACGCGTGAAAATTAAGAAATAGCCAATTTTGAATAATGAAATGGATATTTTGAATAATGGAATGGACTGCTGCGACCCTTTAGCCCCTTATTATAGATAAACCTTATACCTCATTCGATAGCTGATTACAAGAGGAACAAAATGTATATAGTCAATATGTCCGGTAACGACTATTAGAAGACTTAAATGCCAAAATACGCGTGAAATTTAACAAATAGCCAATTTTGAATAATGAAATGGATATTTTGAATAATGGAATGGACTGTGGCGACCCTTTGGCCCCTTATTATAGATAAACCTTATACCTCATTCGAAAGCTGATAACAAGAGGAACAAAATGTATATAGTCATTATGTTCCGCAACGACTATTAGAAGACTCAAATGCCAAAATACGCTCGAAAATGAACAAATAGCCAATTTTGAATAATGAAATGGATATTTTGAATAATGGAATGGACTGTGGCGACCCTTTGGCCCCTTATTATAGATAAATCTTATACCTCATTCGAAAGCTGATTACAAGAGGAACAAAATGTATATAGTCAATATGTTCCACAACGAATATTAGAAGACCTAAATGCCAAAATACGCGTGAAAATTAAGAAATAGCCAATTTTGAATAATGAAATGGATATTTTGAATAATGGAATGGACTGCTGCGACCCTTTAGCCCCTTATTATAGATAAACCTTATACCTCATTCGAAAGCTGATTACAAAAGGAACAAAATGTATATGGTTAATATGTTCCGCAACGACTATTAGAAGACTTAAATGCCAAAATACGCGTGAAAATTAACAAATAGCCAATTTTGAATAATGAAATGGATATTTTGAATAATGGAATGGACTGCGGCGACCCTTTAGCCCCTAATTATAGATAAACCTTATACCTCATTCGAAAGCTGATAACAAGAGGAACTAAATGTATATAGTCAATATGTTCCGCAAGGAATATTAGAAGACCTAAATACCAAAAAACGCGTGAAAATTAAGAAATAGCCAATTTTGAATAATGAAATGGATATTTTGAATAATGGAATGAACTGCTGCGACCCTTTAACCCCTTATTATAGATAAACCTTATACCTCATTCGAAAGCTGATTACAAGAGGAACAAAATGTATATAGTCAATATGTTCCGCAACGAATATTAGAAGACCTAAATACCAAAATACGCGTGAAAATAAAGAAATAGCCAATTTTGAATAACAGAATGGACTGTTGTGACCCGTGGACTCCTTATTACAGATTTACCTTATACCTCAATTGAAAGCTTATTAAGAGATGAACAGTAGCATGATTATGAGAGTTCTGCCACACCCCCATTTTGAGGTTGGAGTCGAGGGAATATTTTTCTTTGTGGATGAAATAAACACACACACACAAAAATAGAAATTCACAGATATAATAAACACAATGGACTTTAAGAATACAAATATGTCTGGTCAGAGATAGAATACGGCGCAAGAGGTAGAGATTCTGAAAAAACTAGCCGCTGTTAAGGCCAATCGAGAACAGCGCTGCAATGATTATCAAATTGCCAAAAGTAGGGCAGGACTCACCCTAGTTTGTCAAAGACATTAAAGACTTCCACGAAGTAAAGGCCTGCAAAATTATAACCTTGTGCTGGAAAGCGGAAAATATTCGCACATGGGGATGTGAGAGATTAAATAAGCAACTGACTACCGTCTTGGCAAAGAGAGAACCGATGGAGCTGTGCAAATTGTGAGCTATGGGATGAAAAATCATGACGCTCTGCGTACGTTTCACGACTTTCTTATTTTTTATAAGGATTGTAGGATCGAAAGTGTTCGAATATATATGTTTTGTTAGGATAAAGACATTGATCCAATAGTGAACATGGAGTTAGTAGTTGAAAACGCCAAAGCCCTGAGGGGTATAGCCAAAATGAACCACCTTCGAGGGTAATCCCGGTTGAGGAAAGATCAGTTGGTTGAGAGTTGATAGAAACGAAGACAAATCTTAAAATTCATCGTCGTCCCAAACCCCACACGAGGAGATTGTCACCCAGGCAAAACAACTTGGGTTGAAAGGGGTTAGCAGGCTGTCGATAGATCGACTGCTAAAGAAGGTGCAGGAAAAGATTTTGGAAGATAGGAAAGCCATTGCGGACAAAATTGAGGTACATTCGCCGAAAAAAACGTTTAAAGATTTATTTACTACCTTGAATATGACCCCGCTTATTGGCATGGACGTGCATACCTCCCTTATGGTCTCTCCGATGTCACGGATGGAAGTTATAGATGATTGGGCGTTTTAAGGGACAAAACAATGTGATCATGCACTGTATGTACCTTTGTAAATATTAATCCAACAGGTAATGCGGATGATGAAAACGAGGAATACTTTCACTCGGGAAACTAGATTTTCACCGCGGCCACGGACTTTGTTGAAACCCTTGAGGAGATGGATAAAAAGATCGTAGAAGGCCCAGTGGACCTCTGACAAAACTAGGGAAATGGTGAATACTTCCTCGGTCCAGCGGGGGTGTATCCCTTCTCGAATGTACCTTTCTTCTTTGGAAATTCGCGTGGTTGTATGGGAGGGAAAGGTTCCAATACAACTTATTTTTCATGCTCCTTATGACTTGCGGCAACATGGGCCATCTTGGTGCTTGGTGGTATTGTACTGGTGAACAAGATCGTCCCGGACATCGATATAGGTGCGTGTGGAGTTGGCTGAAAAGTATTTGAACATTTTATCTTTCATGGTGCGGCTCCAACGTTTGACAATACTCGAATTCTCTTCGTTCCCGGTGGAGTAGATAACGATACCATGCTTTTGAAGCAGCTGATTTACGTGTTTGTTGTAAAAATTTTGCCTTTGTCTGTCGATAGCTTCTTGGGCACACCGCTTGGAATGCATCCCGCACCGTCACCCCTTCTTTTTCTTGAGTGGTATCATCCAGCCATATTTGGAAAATACATCGATAATGATCAGGATAAATTTATTTCCCTAGTTGTCCCTGGAGAAGTCACTCATATCAAAAAGGGCGTCCGCCCATGTCTTATCCACACCACCCACCGCTACACAGCGTTTATGAAACTAGCGTCGAACTGGTTTACTACCCCTCAGCTAGCTCATCGGTCCGGCGAACATTTTGTTAACATCCAGACCGAATCCAACTATGGTACCGATGATGGGTCCGACGATGCTGCAGTCCAAGTGTTGAGCGAGGCTACATTGTAGCATAGCTTCGTGAACGATGGATGAATCCTTGTACTTGGGCTTAACAAAGATCGTGGTAATATGCTGTCTCGTCAACTTGATTAATGGGTTTTGACCAAGCCTTCAGGGTGCCGTTGGGAAGTAGTCGCTTTCTAAATTAAGTCCCTGGCCTGGTTAAGTTGTGTCCGGGTAGATGCATTTCCATGGGCAATCGGTTGATTAGATTGTTCATGAACCCTGTACCGGTTGTAGCAACAAACTGAGACATCTGGGCATCGCCCACCTTGCAGTTGCCAACCTTTCACCGTCGCCCGTTGCTGGTCATTACCTCGCTGGTGTTAACTGTGTCCGTCTTCCTACGACTTTCACACAGAAAATCATCGCTATTTTATTTTAATAAATGAACATTTAGGACATTTCATACAGTGCCAACGTCCACACGAGGAGTAATCACTACCTCCTACTTCAATGATCGATAAGACGGTCGATCATTGGGAAGTCGGACTGTGGCAAGACGACGCAGCTAAACAACCTATTCCTGCGCGATGGATGGCTCCGACTACAATCAATTGTTCGTCTTCGGATAATCCATTCACCAACCTATCTACCAGCTGTTGGGGCAAGCGCTGGAATAACGCTTCCCCAAAGAAGATATCCGAGACCTCCTACAGTGCAAGGGCAAGTCACCCTACTCGTTGGTCGATATGGTCAACACCTTACTACCACCACGACACCCGAGTATCGACACTTTTTTCTTCGAGCAAGGAAGCGATGTCCTAGACCCCCGAGAACTTGATCCCAGCCGCAAGAACCTCATGGTGAACCTCATTGTGTTCTACGATGTTGAGAAAACAGAACACGTGTGAAGACAACGACGATTGTTCCTACCTGTGCCAGAACTACTTCACACTGCCCAGCCAGTCGATCCGGGAGAATGCCTACTTCTCCTGCCTCTTCCAGCAGAACGCTGAGAATATCGACCACATCCGACGCAATCACTGCAACGATCTCATCAAGAAACAGTTTGACGCTCTGTGTAAGCATTGCTGTCCAAGGCAAATGGAAAATATCGATGCAAACTAAATGAGTTCTATGCGGTATAAGATAAAGAATGGATCAGCTCGAATATTTCTTTAGGTATGAAGAATATCTGGACACAGAGGATTCCCAACCCTGCAAGTTCGAATGGCTCTGCAAATGCAATTTTGAGTGGATTCCAGTCGATATGAGGAGCATATGTTGAACATGCGGTTGCGTGATTCTTCACCCGATCTAAAGCGGTGGAGGTGATTTCAACGCATGGACCTCCACCATTATGGTAAGATGGAGCAATTTTCTCAATCCCAATGCCCTGCCAAGACGATATGAGGCCACCAGTGCACATACCCATGACACGTGAATCTATCGAAGAAAAGGGATTCGTATCAGCTGTGTTATACCTTCATGTGCAACTCATAAATTAGGCCGTTCACACAAACGTTTAGGGGCGTGCAACAGCATTCGATCTATTAGATAAATGACGTAAGTTGCAAGACACCAAACGGAAGATTCAAACCAGTTATATGCAGCATCGTCTCGACAAGACTGAACTTAGCTGGGACCTTTAAATGGTGTTCAAGCCTGTGGTTTAACTCAGCGAGAGGCAGCTTCACAGATCATCGAAAATATGACAGACCTTCCGGCAACAGTGCCAGCCAGCAATTCTTCACCACCGCCAGAGTTTGCCGACCCACTACTCATTGCACCACCTACAGACACCGTCCTCGGAGCTCAAGCACAGCAGCATTTGCAGCTCAGTATGACTTTTTCCGCCGACCACGCCTTTGGGTTGCGATCTGAAAGCGTTGGTATCTTCATCGGAAGCTCACTCGTTACTTTTGACAGCGATAATGTTTTTCTGGATAGAGTGAAGTACAAAGGAACCCTTGGCTTCTGGTAAGTCATGGTGAAAAAGAAACCATAATCGTTCGAGCTCGACGATCCTGACGACTATGTAGAGATCCTTAAAAGTTCCAGTACTACTTATAAAGGCAATTTCATCCTTTCAAGAACCCCGAAGGCGAATAAGAATTACATGTGGAAGGGAATCGTGTCCCACATCTACCAGAAGTATACGTTTGGCATTGCGCTGCAAACTGTGCTTTTTTCAACTTCAAGCAGCTTCTCGATCGCTTGGAACTGTGTGCTGCAGCTTATCGAGCAGGAAGTAATGGTGTGCGCAACGTAATTGTATCGATTTTCCATGCTATGAAAAAGTGTAGATATATCAGCATCGAAGAATATATGGCGCTTCATCATAGCATCCTATAAGTAACTGTTGCAAATCAAGAAAGGATACGCCTGAAAGTACGCATACGGTGGTAGAGGACTGTTTGAAACAATCGCCAGTTTGACTGGACTCATCTGCCACCAAAACCACAGGAAGTAAGGCCGTGAGTGCAAACACCAATGCAGCCTTGAAAGGTGTTGCAAAAGGAGCCCCAAAGCCTTCGACTACGTGGTTGATAAAGTTACTCGCCCCCGAAAACGCAGAATGTCCACTCAACAGTCCAGTGTTCAACGCAGCAAACCGCAGCAAACCAAGTTGAACAACCTGTTCTGGCATTGGTACCATCCACGACTTCGTGCAGCGCTTTAAATAAATACATAATGTCCAACATCCTTATAACCACCGAAGGGTTGGCCTTCGACGAAAGTCTCCAAGAATATCAGGTTCACGAATACGAACCTCAAGCTGGTGCCAACCTGAATAATCCAGGTGAGATCCGAATCAACATCGAAACCCAAGACTTGTTCCTCCATCCCGCTGAAAATTATCTCTTGGTAGAGGGGTGACTGTACAATAACGACGGTAGTGCATCTGCTTATGCAGATCTAGTGTCTCTCATTCTTAATGGGATCATGTATCTCTTCAAGACCACCAGTTACAATTAATGCAAGCTCTCAAGCTAGCTGATCGAACATCCCAGTCGTTGCCATCATCATGCTGGGAATGTTGATTTACCCCAACAATTTCTCCAAATTCCAAAGATTCAACTAGCTGTGTAACAAAGAACCATCTACCGTTCCGAGGCCGAAAACACAGGGTTTGCAGCAGGTCATGGGTATATTATCACCAAGCCCGCCAACAAAGGATCGTTTTCATTCAACACACCTCCGAGACACATTTTCGGCTTTGCAGACGATTACAACCAGATTGTGTATGGATCAAGCACGAGTTGTCACTCGTACGCGACTCGGACGACAATGCCATCCTGCTACTGCCGTCAACGATGTGGAGAAAATCAACCTGTGGACGTGGCGAAAATCAACCTGTAGACGTGGCGAAAATCAACCTGTGGTCGTGGCGAAAATCAACCTGAGTAAGATCTCTTGGTTTGTTCCTCGCGTCCTTCCTTCTTTCCGATGAAAACAAAACTGCGGTTGTACAAGACCATCCAGAGCAAGAGTAAGATCGATTGTGGTTTTCGAATACGACAGTGTGATTCTACAAGTGTTACCCCAAACTTACAGTTCCACTGGCGTTTGTCTGCCAAGAGCGGTCGGGAGAAACCGAGATACATCATCGTAGTACGATCAGACTCAAAATGAAATCGTTTTCGACGACTGCCAGTTGCGAACTATCTACATCACTCTCATCGCAGAACCCTACCCGGTGGTAGACTTCAATGCGAGTTTCACACAAAAAAAGATCGCCAGAGTGTACAAGAAAGTTCTTAAAAAACTACTTCAACATTAACCTCTCTGATTTCGTCGAACTGTACCCACTTCTTCTCATTGATGTGAGTCACCAGTACGAGCGGTTGAAAGAGTCGAGCGTTGACATTCAGATCCTGATCGAGTTCGAGCGCAAAGTACCTGCAAACACCGAAGTATTTGCACTTGTGATTTCCGACAGAATCCTGCAGTTTGAATCCGATGGTCAGAAGATTAATGTCGTGTACAAAAGTTAAAAAAATGGATAAAATTCACCTTCAAATAACTCCTCTTTACCAGCCGCCTTGCTGAAGTATATGCAATCGTGGTGAAGGTAATTAAACAACTTAGAAGTTGACGGTATCGAAGAGTGGAAGCAAATATATGTGACAATGGTGTACCATAAATAAATCGATAACACATGGTTCAAGCAAAGGCCGTGTCTGTTTTTTTCTTTGTTTTGCATCAACTGATTCTGAGAAAACCTACCAGACAGCAAGGGAAAAAAAAAACACACAAAGAAAATAATACAAGAGTCTGCTTAAGTTCTGGACTGATTAACAGTGACTTTAGATCAATACTGTCATATCTAAGTGATAGAGCAAACATGACAAACAGGAAATTGACGGTATCGAAGAGTGGAAGCAAATATATGTGACAATGGTGTACCATAAATAAATCGATAACACATGGTTCAAGCAAAGGCCGTGTCTGTTTTTTTCTTTGTTTTGCGTCAACTGATTCTGAGAAAACCTACCAGACAGCAAGGGAAAAAAAAACACACACACAAAGAAAATAATACAAGAGTCTGCTTAAGTTCTGGACTGATTAACAGTGACTTTAGATCAATACTGTCATATCTAAGTGATAGAGCAAACATGACAAACAGGAAATTGACGGTATCGAAAAGTGGAAGCAAATATATGTGACAATGGTGTACCATAAATAAATCGATAACACATGGTTCAAGCAAAGGCCGTGTCTGTTTTTTTCTTTGTTTTGCGTCAACTGATTCTGAGAAAACCTACCAGACAGCAAGGGAAAAAAAAAACACACACACAAAGAAAATAACACAAGAGTCTGCTTAAGTTCTGGACTGATTAACAGTGACTTTAGATCAATACTGTCATATCTAAGTGATAGAGCAAACATGACAAACAGGAAATTGACGGTATCGAAAAGTGGAAGCAAATATATGTGACAATGGTGTACCATAAATAAATCGATAACACATGGTTCAAGCAAAGGCCGTGTCTGTTTTTTTCTTTGTTTTGCGTCAACTGATTCTGAGAAAACCTACCAGACAGCAAGGAAAAAAAAACCACACACACAAAGAAAATAACACAAGAGTCTGCTTAAGTTCTGGACTGATTAACAGTGACTTTAGATCAATACTGTCATATATAAGTGATAGAGCAAACATGACAAACAGGAAATTTAGCAATGTACAAACTTGATATGACTATATTCTGAGAAATGGCCTTGGTATTTCAAACATTTCCCATTTATACTGAAGCCTTTGAGAAGATACATGTTTTGATCTGAGATGTGTCATGTTGTATTAAAACCTATGTATAATCAATAATTCCCTGTATCAAATCAATAATGCTTTAAGCATGAATTATCTCCCATTTGCAGAGTTATCTTCCTATAATTGGAATACTTTATGTAAACTTTTTGGCAATATATTAATATTTTGTTCTGCATACTTTTTTTTCAGAAAATAAACTAATGAAATTATGTTTTATATCTTAATATCTTATGGAATTAAAAATGTACATACTAATTTATCCTATCTTATCAGACAGTAGATATCATTTAAAGAAATTTATTAGAAATATTTGCAAAAACTACTATTTTTCATTTAAAAAAGTATAAAAATTTTATTTCAATTATAAAATAAGATAACTGTGCAAATGGGAGGTAACTCTCGCTTCAAGCAAGTAAGGAACGCCTACTGTAAGACCTGTACCAAGGAAGAACCATTACAGTGAAATTGGTTGATCTTTTCAATATCAAATTTAGTGAATCTTAATATTAAATAAAAGCTCTGATACATTCAAATGTTTTATTAATTGAAAACAGTTCTTAAAACAAAATTTAAAACAAATAAATCAAAACTTAACATGAGAACTAAAGTATAAACTTAACAGGAGAATTAAAGTATTGGCTGAATATTTATAAACAAAAAATGAAGAAAAAAAAACATAAAAAATTTATTTAAGAAACACATTAAAAATTAAAAATAAACCTTTGGCACTAATACAAACAAATTAAAGTCTTTTACATAAACAAATCAAGTGATATGTAAATTAAATGAATGTAAATAATTAAAGATCTACTTTAATAACATAATAGTATAAACTTAACAGGAGAATTAAAGTATTGGCTGAATATTTATAAAAAAAATGAAGAAAAAAACCATAAAAAAATCATTTAAGAAACACATTAAAAATTAAAAATAAACATTTGGCACTAATACAAACAAATTAAAGTCTTTTACATAAACAAATCAAGTGATATGTATATTAAATGAATGTAAATAATTAAAGATCTACTTTAATAACATAATAAAATTGCTACACAGAAAAAAAACATTTACAAATTAATACTGTGGAATTTAATACTTTCAACTTTGAATTCAAACCTGTACATAAAATCAGCAATTTTCAAATGTTTCACAAACAAATATAAAGATTAGTTTGAAGGCAAAACTATTTAATATATATGTATATAACCATTCTTAAATTAAAAAACATTTTTTTTAAACTGGAACTGTTCTTAACTTTGGTTTCAAAAAAGAAATCAGTAAAAAGTTTTATTCTATGACGTCACATTTTGAGGGACCATGCATAAGTGACCCTTAGTGGTGGACTGATTAATAAAGATACTTGTATAAAACTAGATATCACTGGAATCAGAATGTTCTCTAGTTTATAATGAAATAAAAATAATGTGTACTTTTAATATATTAAAAATATTCCATCCAATGAACATGGGGGGCAAAAGGACTAATTTGAACATAAAAAACTTGAAACCAGGTCATGTGCACACCCATGAAGACATGATCCATGCACATTTTACATAATCAAAACTGTATGAAATTTGTAGGTTTTTACCTGGCCTTTCAAAAAAATCTTGTTTCAGGGTACGGTTTCCTGCTCCGAAAAGAGCTACAGTGGCTGCAAATAAGTTTTCAATTTTCACTGCCAAAAAAACAGGATGTTTACAGTGTTGTCTCCCCTCAAAACATGTAAAGTTAATATAATTTTTAAAATTATTTCAATCATTCAACCTGTTTTAATTCAAAGCTAATTAACTAATTTTTACAATCAAATACAAAAAACATGATACTTTTTCACCAATTGAGTAAATAAACAGGGGTTTCCCTCCATGGTTATTTTTAGTCGGGGAATAACCCCTAGTTTTTTTTATACGAAACTGTTTATAGCCCCCTTTAATTCAAAATTTCAACTTTCCAGTTGTAATTTAATATCATGTCAAAAATTGAATCTTGTATTTAACGTGTCTCTTATGTTGGCTACATAAAGGCTCTCTAGAATCTGAGAATAAGTTTCTGTGCCGGCGAGCGGAAAGGCATATGGAGCCAGAACGATCCTTTTATCTTTGAAAAGTGAAACACAAACGATCTCGCTCGCCGGCACATTTATACTGGCCATTTCTGCTGTCACATGTATCGAAGTCAAGATCGCTTAAACGCTTTAAATAAGGAGCGTACTTGTTATTTAAAGCGCAAAATAGATTTGAGTATAAGAATACACAAAAACACGGCTGAAAAAAAAACGGAAAATACGGATTTTTTA
The DNA here is from genome assembly GCF_965363235.1 of Mytilus galloprovincialis. Classification (NCBI taxonomy): domain Eukaryota; kingdom Metazoa; phylum Mollusca; class Bivalvia; order Mytilida; family Mytilidae; genus Mytilus; species Mytilus galloprovincialis. Next base: position 26,638,343 of record NC_134847.1, on the reverse strand, counting down.
CTGACGAACAAAAAAAAGTTTGTGTTTGTTTTTGACACAAATTGGCCGAAAACCTACCCGCACGCGGACGCAAAACAAATAAAAAAACAACTATGGCCAAATTGATAAAAACACCAACCCCAAGCATGGGTTTTCGTTCATCGTTTCTAAAAGCGATAGCCAAATCCTTACCCGGTTCAACCCCACTGCAACTCAAGGAATCCAAGACCTACGAGATGGCATTGGTGAACCTGGAAACCAATAACTCCATCCCTAACATTCATATGCATACAGGTAACAATTCCTTCTGCTGCTCTCCCGGCGATGGTACCAACTGGTTTTCCATCGCACTGAGCACATGTTACTATGACATTAAAGACAACAACAATGAAATCCAGCGGAAACTACGGCTCAACAAACACAAAATGATGATCATCAATGCCACCTGGGCGACCATAAGAGCAACGATGACTCTCGCCAGACTCTATCAACGTTGTCAATAGCATCAACACCGTCTTGGGATTCAAGTGTAAGATTTACACGTTCGGTTTGATCACAAACGTCTATACAAGAAGGGGAGCACATTGTAAATATCATCAAAATCAACAGCATTCTTGGGAATAGTGATATTAGTGCGGCGGCTACACGTATATTTCAGACGATTTGTACACATCCTGCTACAAGCATGACATTTGGCATATACCTTCCTCAACTATTACTCTTTCATTTCAGAAAGGAGACATCTGCAAAAAATATCTCACTTCCGGTAAAATCCAAAATGGCGGTTATCATACTTAAATCCGCCCTATATCGAAGGCTAATATGTGAAAAGGTGTTATTATCATGCTACTAATATAATATTAAGTACCAACCTTTGTTATCTACTACCTTTGGCTATATGATAGAGGTTAATTGTCTTCAAAAACCCTACTTCCGGTATAGTCCAACATGGCGCACATACTACTAGAATAAGCTTATTTTTAGGGAGGGTAAATGAAATGTGTTTTAATGTATTGCTACTATCATTACGTTGTGCAGCAAACCTTTCTTTTGTGCTTCTCGTGGATACAATGTATAAGATATATCTCTTTAAAAACCTTACTTCCGGTAATATCCAAAATGGCGGACATAGAAATATCTATTTTCTATTTTAACATTAAACTTTTTTCAAAATAAAAAGAAAATGCTTTTGTTGTGGGTTTTGTTGCTTGTCATTAAACTTTGTTTTCTAGTTGTCCTCAAAACCACTAAATTATTCTGATCTAAATTTTTTAATAACACTTCCGGTAAAAAAACATATGGCGTAGATTTAGGAAATGAGTCCTCAATCCACATCTTTGATTTAGAGTTTTAGATAGATTGATTAAAACAAAATAAAATTACTAAAACACTAAAAACATAATCAAATTACTACTATTTGGCTAAAAAACCCATATTCAATCATTGTCACCACCACATGAAAACAAAGCAGTGCAGGGGAGACCCGATTTTTCACATTAGCAACGACCGCGACATCCTCTGTATTTGTATCTGTATATAAAATTGAGAATAAAAATGGGGAATGTGTCAAAGAGACAACAACCCGACCGCAAAAACAACAACAGAAGGTCACCAACAAGTCTCCAATGCAGCGAGAAATTCCCGCACCCGGAGGCGTCCTTCAGCTGGCCCCTAAACAAATATTATAGTATTAATGTATGGACTTTTTCATATTGGCCCTGTAACATGCCCAAGGTGTTAATAATGGCCAAGGATGGTTGTAATGGCCCTGAGGCAACGCCGAGGGCCATTACAACTGTCCGAGGCCATTATTAATATCAAGGGCATGTTACAGGGCCAATATGAAAAAGTCCATATATTGATACTTTTATTAACCAACTATAAAGGCAACTTCATTCAAGAACAGTCTTCGAGTCTCGGATCCAAAATTATACAGCTATCCACAAACTACAACAGGACCAATACAGAAAAGCCCGTTTCATAAAATTTTTATTAAATGGTTTTATTCTTCGATTAAACAAAGAGTAAAAAACTTACCGTAAAGAAGATGTATACAGGAATTTCACTGAACTTCAACTTGTCTTTTCGCATTCAATTTCGCATGGAATTTTAGTCAACATTGTGACTGTCAGATGTAATTTCTGATTTCTCATCCAAGTACTTAATTTTATGCTATTAAAATTCATTTCATCTAGCAAATAAAAAGTAGCTGGGAAGAATTAATCAGACAGTAAAGTCTGCATTCTGAGGATTGAACAACGGAAATGAAACAGTGATAATAAGGGTTACACTAATGACTGGACCGAATGACAGGACCGAATGACAGGACCAAATGAAAAATGCTAATAACTTTTTCATTTCTCAAAGGATTGATCTCAAATTTGAAATTTAATAAGATTTCATCATTTGATATATAGATTTAAAAATAAATTTAAAAAAATGTGTAAGAAACTTTAGAAAACGTGACATGACCAACTCTGATAATGACAGGACCAACATCGACAATGACAGGACCAAATAAAAATGCTAATAACTTTTTTATTTTGCAAAGGAATTATCTCAGATTTGAAATATAAAATGATATGTCATATTTTGAACCCAAAATGTTATAAAAAATATAGATTTTTTTCAAAAACTTTCGAAAACGTGACATGACCATCGCTGATTGACATGACCAACCTCGACAATGACCGGACCAGATGAAATTGCTAATTACTCTTTTATTTCTCAAAATATTTTGCTGAAATTTAAAATATAATAAGATTTCATCATTTGATAAATAGATTTAAGAGAAAAAAAAAATAAAAAATTGTAAGAATCTTTAGAAAACGTGACAGGACTAACTCTGATAATGACAGGACCAACATCGACAATGACAGGACCAAATAAAAATGCTAATAACTTTTTTATTTTTAAAAGAATTATCTCAGATTTGAAACCTAAAACGATATGTCATATTTTGAAACATAAATGTTATAAAAAAATATAGATTTTTTTTCAAAAACTTTCGAAAACATGACATGACCATCGCTGACTGACATGACCAACCTCGACAATGACAGGACCAGATGAAATTCTAATTACTCTTTTATTTCTAAAATTTTCTGAAATTTGAAATATAAATTAGATTTAACCATTTTATACATAAAGGAAGGAATAATATAGAAAAAAAATATTAAAAGCTTGCTGTAATGTGACCTGGCCAACACTGACAATGACAGGACAAACCTCGACAATGACAGGAATTATCTCAGATTTAAGATATAATAAGATCTCATCTTTTAATACATCAATTAAAGAAAAGGCATACCTAAAGAAAATAAATCTAGATTTTTTTTTATTGCAAAAACGTGAAATGACCATAGTTCTAATATACAAATCCTTATTGAAATTAATAATAAAAAAAATACACATTAAGATTGAAATTGATTAAGTTTTTAGCAAATAAGGGAAAAAACTAACTTAGGAAAAAACGTTAGGTCTGCGAACGCCCACCGCATTATTTGAACTTTTTATTGGTATATTGTTTTAACCGAGTTGTAGAAATATTGTTGAGCTTGAAAAACTTTGTAGATTTATTAAATATATTTCTGTGAAAGTCTATCCTTCAACTATATGTTTATTTTTCTTTTGTGCAAATATTTATCATATTAATTGATATTTCACACATGCTATATCATATATTATATATATCATTGTAATATCTTCTCTGTAACTATGTACTTGGTTTATGAGAATAAAGATCATTTATTCATTCACCCAGAATATTTTGTATATTAATTACTGGTCATAATCTGACACGTCTGAAAACAATTATAAGGTAACAAACAAAAGGTGTGACATAAGCCATAAATAAGTTGATAAATCCAATAAATATTGTGATGACAGTAATTGAAATCACATAATAGTTCATGTCGTTGTTTTATTAATATTTTCAGAACAATAAATAATTATTTTCATGTATTACTTAAGGAATGCTCGAGTAAATGCAGGGTATATCTTGTTAGTTTTATTTCTTATAATAAACAAATAAACATTTCTTGAAGTATGCCCGACTCTTGCATGCATGATTTCTTGGTAGTTTTAAATATTTCATAAAATATACTGAAGCAAACATTTTCACGGACTACTTTAAAAGGTTTGAAACCTTTCCAAAGTGGCTTAAATTGGACTTCATGATATCAAGAAATATTATGATGATAATTCAATAAATCTTAATTTATTTTTATTTTAATGAACTATCTCTTAAACTATAAAATGATTATATGTAATAACAAGGATTTGTATAGTAAACAAATCCTTGGTAATAACCTGTAAATATTTCAAGATCTCTTTCTTAAATATACCAGAGACATATATGTATTTATATGTCTCTGAATATACTGATCAATTGTGTCTTTTTGTCCTGTGACTCTCTGTCCGCCAACATACGTTTTGCAGCTATAAATAAGAAATTTTAACCACCATAAAATATATTTTCCTTAATTTTTAAGAAATATCTTACTAATTATGGATCAGAATTGAACAATTTCAGTAAAATAAGAAAGAAATTATGATTCAGTTTCATCGTCTGAATCAAATAAAGTATAATGAGAATTTTTATTTGGTCCTGGCATTGTCGAGGATTGTCCTGTCATTGATATTTAAATTTCAGAGAAATATTCTGAGAAATTAAAGAGAAATTTGCAATTTCATCTGATCCTGTCATTGTCGAGGTTGGTCATGTCAGTCAGCGATGGTCATGTCATGTTTTCGAAAGTTTTTGAAAAAAATCTATATTTTTTATAACATTTATGTTTCAAAATATGACATATCGTTTTAGGTTTCAAATCTGAGATAATTCTTTTGAAAAATAAAAAAGTTATTAGCATTTTTATTTGGTCCTGTCATTGTCGATGTTGGTCCTGTCATTATCAGAGTTAGTCCTGTCACGTTTTCTAAAGTTCCTTACAATTTTTATTTTTTTTTCTCTTAAATCTATTTATCAAATGATGAAATCTTATTACATTTTAAATTTCAGCAAAATATTTTGAGAAATAAAAGAGTAATTAGCAATTTCATCTGGTCCGGTCATTGTCGAGGTTGGTCATGTCAATCAGCGATGGTCATGTCACGTTTTCGAAAGTTTTTGAAAAAAAATCTATATTTTTTATAACATTTTAGGTTCAAAATATGTCATATCATTTTATATTTCAAATTTGAGATAATTCCTTTGAAAAATAAAAAAGTTATTAGCATTCTTATTTGGTCCTGTCATTGTCGATGTTGGTCCTGTCATTATCAGAGTTAGTCCTGTCACGTTTTCTAAAGTTCCTTACAATTTTTTTTTTTTTTTCTCTTAAATCTATTTATCAAATGATGAAATCTTATTACATTTTAAATTTCAGCAAAATATTTTGAGAAATAAAAGAGTAATTAGCAATTTCATCTGGTCTGGTCATTGTCGAGGTTGGTCATGTCAATCAGCGATGGTCATGTCACGTTTTCGAAAGTTTTTGAAAAAAAATCTATATTTTTTATAACATTTTAGGTTCAAAATATGTCATATCATTTTATATTTCAAATTTGAGATAATTCCTTTGAAAAATAAAAAAGTTATTAGCATTCTTATTTGGTCCTGTCATTGTCGATGTTGGTCCTGTCATTATCAGAGTTGGTCATGTCACGTTTTATAAAATTTCTTATAATTTTTTTAAAAAAAATTTTAAAAATCTATTTATCAAACGATAAAATCTTATTATATTTCAAATTTGAGATCAATCCTTTGAGAAATGAAAAAGTTATTAGCATTTTTCATTTGGTCCTGTCATTCGGTCCTGTCATTCGGTCCAGTCATTAGTGTAACCCAATATCAATCGAAAATCGTTCTCGAAAAAGGCTGTGAAATATTTCCGTTTCAAGTCGTTACAAAACAATGTTAATGAACATCATTTATTAAACTTATTTTTATGATATTAAGTTTAAAAAAGAATAAAAAAATGTCACACTTATTTATAGAAATAAACGACATTTTGTTTTAATCGATGTCCCGTTTCAACTGTTCATAATGCATGACTGTGATTTCGTAATGCACGGGTGTGGGTTTCGTAATGCATGACTGAGATTTCGTAATGCATGACTGAGATCTCGTAATGACTGGCTGTAGCAATTTCTCCGTTCATAATGACCAGATGTCGAAATTTTCCTTTTATAATGCATGGGCATTTCTATACATATTGTAGTAAGTTGGTTAATAAATACTAGTACTAGTTCAGTGATATTGAACGCCATACTAATTTCCAAATTGTACACAAGAAACTTAAATTAAAATAATACAAGCCTAACAAAGGCAAGAGGCTCCTGCCTTGAGACAGGCGCAAAAATGCGGCGGGGTTAAACATGTTTGTGAGATCCCAACCCTCCACCTATACCTCGAGCCAATGTAGAAAAGTAAACGCATAACAATACGCACATTTAAATTCAGTTCAAGAGAAATTCGAGTCTGATATCAGAAGATGTAACCAAAGAAAATGAACAAAATGACAATAATACATAAATAACAACAGACTACTAGCAGTTAACTGACATGCCAGCTTCATACTTCAATTAAACTGACTGAAATATTATGATTTCATAATATGAACATCAGGCACAATCCTTCCCGTTAGGGGTTTAGTATCATACCATCATAACATATATGAGAAGAACATAACCCGTGTCATGCCAACAACTGTTTTTTGATAAATGTGTTTAGTTCAAATGCAAAGACCCTATAAGTGAATCAATATTAACGCCAAAATATGCAATCTTTAATGACCTGACAACAGTATCGTAACTATATCCCTTCTTAATAAATCTATTCAAGGGTTTTGTTAGTTTCTGAGGTGAATACTGACACCTCTGTGCTTTATAAAGAATATTTCCATAAAAATGAATACATTTTCGATACCAATTCTGGATTTAATATAACGGTTTGAGAGAGCGCGCAGATATATTGACGAGCATTAAGAGCAGATTTGACGCTCTCTACGCTTGATGCGCGCACTTAGTCTACTGTGTTGTGTAGCTGATTTGACGCTCTCTACGCTTGATGCGCGCACTTAGTCTACAGTGGTGTGTAGCTGATTCGACGCGATCACTGTCTTTTCAAAGAGTGAGTTTAGGTATTGTGGTGTTTTGCTTAGTGGAATGTCAAAACACTAAGAGTGATTCTAACTTGTTTTCCACAATATTTGTTGCGTGGTATTCTTCGAACTTCTTGGCAGTTATGTTTCTCTTAGGACGTGCTTTTTTTTTAGAAATTCGTCTGGCTCAATAACGGGAATCAGCCCCTGAACCACTTTGTACATAAACATCAACTTCTAGCTTGTTCGTCTTGCAATTGTAAAGAGGTCTTGTAGTTTCAGTTTTGCAATCATATTGGAGACACAACCGTCCTCTCTTGACTTGTAATAGATGGTGATGAATCTTGCTGCTTGACGTTGTATCCTTTCTAGCTTATTTGTGTTGGTTGCCGTGTATGGTCCCATACTATGGCTCCATATTCCATCGTTGATCTGACGAGCGAAATGTTAGCTGGTTTTTTTTTTGCAATCTTGTTGTCAGTATTACAAGTTTCTTCTTTGAAAGTCTAACGCTGAATTGAATTTCCTTTCTTTGCCACGTTTAATATGTGGGTGGTCCATTTGAGGACTTCCGAAATATTTAGGCCTAGGTACGGGTCATGCTTGACTTGTTGAAGTATGTGTTCACTTAAACTGTAGATTATATGGCTTTTGTTTCTGATGCTTATGATGTAGAATATTTTGCATTGAACCGCATTCCCCAGCACATCCACAATGTACAAGCTTCTGCCAAAATGATGAGGCCTTAGAAAGAGTTATTAATAAGTGATCCTCTTTGTCCCTTCGCCATCCATTAGCGCCTGAACTGGGTAGCATAAGAGCCAATTCCAAGCTCGTCCCCCCTAAACACCTGCAGTAGTATATTGCACGTTTTACATGCTGGAAAAGTCTAGACCAAGTTGCGGGAATACCCTTAATTAGTCTTCCCTTTTGCGCAAGTAGTTAGTTTCTTGAATCGTTAACCATGTTAACCTCGTCTGATATGTTTGTGTGATCTTACAGTTAAACCTCGGTGATTTATGCTGATCAATCATCATTCTTTATGTTAAATTCACATCTTCAAATTGCCATCAATATCGCCCACATTTTTTTCCTTTTCAAGCAATCAGAAAACTATATCACAACCGGTAAAGACATGGATCACAATTCGTGTTTGTAATCACTCATTGCCAGGTGCATTTGAAAGGTCATTGATATATATTTATCAAAAGCTTTTTGCCCTCCAAACCACAACCCATAGTTTGTCTACCCCTGTCACGGAATAGCGAAACAGTAATGACAGCATCATCAGTAACGACTATTCGAATCATGACTCGTACAAGTTCGTGTTTCATCACATCAGACACATGCAACATAATTCAATCGCAGCCTCTTAATGTGAACATGGTGATAAACTTGAAATACATCACGAGGTAGATAAGATATAATATCAGGAGCATTTTAGGGGAAGGGGAATACACAGACGAACCCAGAGTCCAAACAAAATTCTCAAAATTGGCAAAGTGTTCTGAAAGATGACGACAATAAGAAAGAACTTTTAAGTTTTCATTCGCAACAGATTGCTCAAACGATTTTGAGGAAAAGGTAGTTGTAGCAACACTTACTCATGATGTTTTGTGTTATCCATCATGGCCACATGATGATGTTTCAAGCTTAGCACCATGTTCACACAAAGAGCCTGACACTTGAATCAAGATGCATGTGTCTGATGCAGTGAAACACAGACTTTAACTGAGTCATGGCTCGAACAGTCGATACTGATGTTGCTGTCATTGCTGTTTCGCTATTCAGTGAAATAGGGGCAGACGAACTTTGGCTTGAATTTGGAATTGAGAAAAGCTTCAGATAAATATCTATCCATGACCTTTCAAATACACTAGGCATTGAGAGATTACAGTTTGCTGGAGAAGGAACTGCGTTTGGGACATGGATGATTTTTGAAGATTTGACTCTCTCATTTAAAATGATGATTGATACCCAACGTCTCCAGATATGGATTTAACAATGTCGTTGATAGAACGATCCGTGGTTTTGTTGTAAGATCGAACAAACTTATTAGATGGGGTTAACGAAGCAAGAAAATATGTGGCGGATGCAAATGAGTAACAAACTTTGTATTTGTTTCTATGCTAACTAGTCAAGACGCTTATGAATGGCGAAGGGAAAAATATGATATATGGGAACCCTTTTGGACAACTCTTTGTGAGGCCTCTTCATCTGATCAGGAGCTTGTACATTATAGATGTAAGAAAAAATACCACGATCTTTGTAAATTTGAAAAATAAGCTCTCCGATTGTGAATAAACATGTATTTGCGGCCATAAAATAGTCATTTTTAAGATGTTTAAGAACTTTAGTGATTTTGTTCTGTTTTAATCAATCTAGCCAAAACTCTTCATCGAAGATATGGATTGAGTAATCATCTTTGTAATTTACGCCATATTGGTTTTTTCCCCGGAAGTGTTAACTTTGTATTTCAACATACAAAGCTGAATAAAATTAGTGGTTTTGAGGATGACTTAAAGCCAAAAATTTAGTGACCAGCTAAAAAAACATTTTCTTTACATTTGGAAAAAAGTTAAATATTAAAATGTCCGCCATATTGGATATATCCGGAAGAAGGGTTTTAAAGAAGTCTTATGGGTGCTATAAACAGTTTCGTATAAAAAAACTAGTGGTTATTCCCCGACTAAAAATAACCATGGAGGGAAACCCCTGTTTATTTACTCAATTGGTGAAAAAGTATCATGTTTTTTGTATTTGATTGTAAAAATTAGTTAATTAGCTTTGAATTAAAACAGGTTGAATGATTGAAATAATTTTAAAAATTATATTAACTTTACATGTTTTGAGGGGAGACAACACTGTAAACAACCTGTTTTTTTGGCAGTGAAAATTGAAAACTTATTTGCAGCCACTGTAGCTCTTTTCGGAGCAGGAAACCGTACCCTGAAACAAGATTTTTTTGAAAGGCCAGGTAAAAACCTACAAATTTCATACAGTTTTGATTATGTAAAATGTGCATGGATCATGTCTTCATGGGTGTGCACATGACCAGGTTTCAAGTTTTTTATGTTCAAATTAGACCTTTTTTCCCCCATGTTCATTGGATGGAATATTTTTAATATATTAAAAGTACACATTATTTTTATTTCATTATAAACTAGAGAACATTCTGATTCCAGTGATATCTAGTTTTATACAAGTATCTTTATTAATCAGTCCACCACTAAGGGTCACTTATGCATGATCCCTCAAAATGTGACGTCATAGAAAAAAACTGTTGATTGCACCCTATACATTGTATCCATGACAAGCAGTACAGAAAGGTTTCTGGACAATATATTGATAGTAGCAATAGTTTAAAATACATTTCAATTACCCTCCCTAAAAGTAAGCTTATTTTAGTACAATGTCCACCATGTTGGATTTTACGGGAAGTAGGGTTTTTGAAGACGTCTAATCTATATCATATATCCAAAAGAGTACATAACAAAGGTTTGTACCAAATTTCATGATAGAAGCATGTTCATAACGTCTTTTCACATACTAGCCTTCAGTATTTTGCTAATAAAAGTATGATGTCCGCCATTTTGGATTTTACCGGAAGTGAGACATTTTTTTCAAATGCCTCACTATCTGAAATAAAAGAGAAATAATTTAGGACGGTATATGCCAAATTTCATGCTTGTAGCAGGATGTGCCCAATTTTTCACAAAGCCGCCGTACTATATCAACCATGGAAGTTATGTAAATGGTATTACAGCAGTCTTCCATCTACAGGTTTTTTTCCCGCAGACCGTCCTGGTATGAAAATCATTCAAACCCCAAAGAACCTAGTATACTTGCCAGTGATCTTGAGAACCAGCAATCGCATGCAAACATACCTCAACGACTAAGACGGTAGGCAAATCGATCGAGAGGTATGAATAAATGACTTATCACGAACATGGTTTGAACTTGACAAAAGGTCAACATAATAAACTACAACGGGCTTCCAAGTCTTTATTCGTTTGTCCCATGCAAAGCTGGCTCACCTCTCTAAAGGTTCAAAAGATTACCAAGCCTCTCCCAAAAAGGTACTGGTGGAATGAATCGGAATCTGAGTACCACCCAAATGAAGGCAAACGCAACAAGTAGGTGGATATCTACCCATGTTGGCAGGGCTGGCAATGAGGGCACTCCTCATGATAGCAAAAGACCATTCTACCAGCCTTGGGTGTTGGAGCCTTGAGCGGTTTGGGTAGTGAAGCGGTCAACAAGGCCTTAAGGTCTGGATTGTACCTGGAGCGTGGTGGATGCGTTTGCGCAGTGAATCCAAGTGTCAAGGGTCTCTATCCTAAAATCCGTTAAACGCCCGGATTACCTATGGGACTGGACTTTATACTTGAAGCGTGGTCAGCAATTCCACGACGGAGCTGGTCTGATCTTATATTTGGATGCTAACAGCCTCTTCAAAAACATTCCCCTCCTCGGTATGCTCCTATAAAATAAATGAACGATTTAGATTCGGGGTACCGGCGACTATAGTCGAATGTGTGTAGAATCAACTCGATACAGAAATTGAAGGTATCAAACTACATTTAACGTCTATCTACGTCTGGACAAAGCTGTATCTGTAACACTGGGTGCTTGTTCTGTGGGTAGTTTGGTGTTAACCAGCAGTACTCTGGGTTCAGCTTTGATCGGCACAGGTGTTATAGCCACCCTTCCTCTGGGATTTCTATCTTGCTTGAATGCTACCACCGTTATAGATCTCACACTAATTTCTAGGCATGTAACCAAAAAGAAAAAGAAACACCACGATACTTTGCGATTGGCCCAGTCCAAAAATTCCTTGGTTGAACAATGTGTCAGCTCTGCTTTAGCTGATGATGAACAGATCGATGATTCCGAGTTTGCCTCAAAAACTACTACGACCATAAAGATCAGATGCAGCAACCCATGTCCAGTTTCAGCAAGGATCTGTCAAAATGTTCCTTTTAGGTTTTTCCTACCATCCCCAATTCAATGGTTTGAACCCGATTTTCAGGCCTAAACAACATATTCTCACACTTCCAATCATACCATTTTTATCAAAAATATAAAAGTCGTGGTAATCATACCCTGTGCGCCTGGTTTTTTTTCCATATCATAGCTCACGATTTGCACAGCTCCATCGGTCTCTCTCTTTGTCCAGACGGTGGTCAGCTGCTTGTTTAGTCTTTTACATCCCCAAGTGCGGATATTTTTCTCTTTCCAGCACAAGGTTATAACTTTTGCGAACCAACACTTCATGTCAACATTTTAAATGTCTTTGACAGTCCAGGGTGAGTCCTGACCTACTTCTCGCCATTTGAGGGGGTCCTCATCAGTATTTTCCAAAATTTCTACCTCTTGCGCCATTAACTCTCGAGCTCTGATCAGACATATTTGTAATCTTACAATCCATTGTGTTTATTCTATCTGTGGATTTGTTTTGGTGTATTTTCTTTTTTCCACAAAATTACATTTTCCCACGACCCCAACCCCCACTTTTTCCCTTCAAACCCAACCAACAACGTTTTGCCCTCTTAACCTCGTCAACGAGCGTGCAAGATTTTCGGATTTTTAGGTGTGGTCCCAGCAGAAATTACCCTCAAAATGTTCACGCGTATTTCGAATTTTAGTCCCTTGTTACTGCGCGGAATAAATTGACTATATACCATTTGTTCCTCTTTTTATAAACTTCCGAATGAGGTAAAAGGTAGGTCTGTAATTAAGGGCTGAAGGGTCGCAGCAGTCCATTCCATTATTCAAAATATCCATTTCATTATTCAAAATTGGCTATTTCTTAATTTTCACGCGTATTTTGGCATTTAAGTCTTCTAATATTCGTTGCGGAACATATTGACTATATACATTTTGTTTCTCTTGTAATCAGCTTTCGAATGAGGTATAAGGTTTATCTATAATTAGGGGTTAAAGGGTCGCCGCAGTCCATTTCAATATTCAAAATTAGCTATTTCTTCCTTTTCACGCGTATTTTGGAGTTTAGGTCATCTAATATTCGTTGCGGAACATATTGACAATATACATTTTGTTCCTCTTGTAATCAGCTTTCGAATGAGGTATAAGGTTTATCTATAATTAGGGGCTAAAGGGTCGCCGCAGTCCATTTCACTATTCAAAATTGGCTATTTCTTAATTTTCACGCGTATTTTGGCATTTAGTTCTTATAATATTCGTTGCGGAACATATTGACTATATACATTTTGTTCCTCTTGTAATCAGCTTTCGAATGAGGTATAAGGTTTATCTATAATAAGGGGCTAAAGTGTCGCAGCAGTTCATTCCATTATTCAAAATATCCATTTCATTATTCAAAATTGGCTATTTCTTAATTTTCACGCGTTTTTTGGCATTTAAGTCTTCTAATATTCGTTACGGAACATATTGACTATACACATTTTGTTCCTCTTGTAATCAGCTTTCGAATGAGGTATAAGGTTTATCTATAATTAGGGGCTAAAGGGTCGCCGCAGTCCATTTCATTATTCAAAATTGGCTATTTTTTAATTTTCACGCGTATTTTGGCATTTAAGTCTTCTAATATTCGTTGCGGAACATATTGACTATATACATTTTGTTCCTCTTGTAATCAGCTTTCGAATGAGGTATGAGGTTTTTCTATAATTATGAGCTAAAGGGTCGCAGTAGTCCATTCCATTATTCAAAATTGGCTATTTCTTAATTTTCACGCGTATTTTGGCATTTAGTTCTTATAATATTCGTTGCGGAACATATTGACTATACACATTTTGTTCCTCTTGTAATAAGCTTTCGAATAAGGTATAAGGTTTATCCATAATCAGGGGCTAAAGGGTCGTAGCAGTCCATTCCATTATTCAAAATATCCATTTCATTATTCAAAATTGGCTATTTCTTCATTTTCACGCGTATTTTGGCATTTAGATCTTCTAATATTCATTGCGGAACATACTGACTATATACATTTTGTTCCTCTTGTAATCAGCTTTCAAATGAGGTATAAGGCTTATCTATAATTAGGGGCTAAAGGGTCGCAGTAGTCCGTTCCATTATTCAAAATATCCATTTCATTATTCAAAATTGGCTATTTCTTCATTTTCACGCGTATTTTGGCATTTAGATCTTCTAATATTCATTGCGGAACATACTGACTATATACATTTTGTTCCTCTTGTAATCAGCTTTCGAATGAGGTATAAGGTTTATCTATAATTAGGGGCTAATGGGTCGCCGCAGTCCATTCTATTATTCAAAATATCCATTTCATTATTCAAAATGGGCTATTTCTTAATTTTCACGCGTATTTTGGCATTTAGTTCTTCTAATATTCGTTGCGGAACATATTGACTATACACATTTTGTTCCTCTTGTAATCAGCTTTCGAATAAGGTATAAGGTTTATCTATAATCAGGGGCTAAAGGGTCGTAGGAGTCCATTCCATTATTCAAAATATCCATTTCATTATTCAAAATTGGCTATTTCTTCATTTTCACGCGTATTTTGGCATTTACATCTTCTAATATTCATTGCGGAACATACTGACTATATACATTTTGTTCCTCTTGTAATCAGCTTTCGAATGAGGTATAAGGTTTATCTATAATTAGGGGCTAAAGGGTCGTCGCAGTCCATTTCATTATTCAAAATTGGCTATTTCTTAATTTTCACGCGTATTTTGGCATTTAGTTCTTCTAATATTCGTTCAGGAACATTTTGACTATACACAATTTGTTCCTCTTGTAATCAGCTTTCGAATGAATTATAAGGTTTATCTATAATTAGAGGCTAAAGGGTTGTAGCAGTCCATTCCATTATTCAAAATATCCATTTCATTATTCAAAATTGGCTTCATTTTCACGCGTATTTTGGCATTTAGATCTTCTAATATTCATTGCGGAACATACTGACTATATACATTTTGTTCCTCTTGTAATCAGCTATCGAATGCGGTATATGGTTTATCTATTATTAGGGTCTAAAGGGTCGCTGCAGTCCATTTCAATATTCAAAATTAGCTATTTCTTCCTTTTCACGCGTGTTTTGGCGTTTAGGTCTTCTAATATTCGTTGCGGAACATATTGACAATATACATTTTGTTCATCTTGTAATCAGTTTTCGAATGAGGTAGAAGGTTTATCTATAATTAGGGGTAAAGGGTCGCAGCAGTCCATTCCATTATTCAAAATATCCATTTCATTATTCAAAATTGGCTATTTCTAAAATTTCACGCGTATTTTGGCATTTAGGTCTTCTAATATTCGTTGCGGAACATATTGACTATACACATTTTGTTCCTCTTGTAATCAGCTTTTGAATGAGGTATAAGGTTTATCTATAATTAGGGGCTAAAGGGTCGCCGCAGTCCATAATTGGCTATTTCTTAATTTTCACGCGTATTTTGGCATTTAAGTCTTCTAATATTCGTTACGGAACATATTGACTATATATATTTTGTTCCTCTTGTAATCAGCTTTCGAATGAGGTATAAGGTTTATCTATAATTAGGGGCTAAAGGGTCGCCGCAGTCCATTCTATTATTCAAAATATCCATTTCATTATTCCAAATTGGCTATTTCTTCATTTTCACGCGTATTTTGGCATTTAGATCTTCTAATATTCACTGCGAAACATATTGACTATATACATTTTGTTCCTCTTGTATTAAGCTTTCGAATGAGGTATAAGGTTTATCTATAATTAGGGGCTAAAGTGTCGCTGGAGTCCATTTCATTATTCAAAATTGGCTATTTCTTCCTTTTCACGCGTATTTTGGAATTTAGGTGTTCTAATATTCGTTGCGGAACATATTGACAATATACATTTTGTTCCTCTTGTAATCAGCTTTCGAATGAGGTATGAGGTTTATATATAATTAGGGGCTAAAGGGTCGCCGCAGTCCATTCCATTATTCAAAATATCCATTTCATTATTCAAAATTGGCTATTTCTTCATTTTCACGCGTATTTTGGCATTTAGATCTTCTAATATTCATTGCGGAACATACTGACTATATACATTTTGTTCCTCTTGTAATCAGCTTTCGAATGAGGTATAAGGTTTATCTATAATTAGGGGCTAATGGGTCGCCGCAGTCCATTCTATTATTCAAAATATCCATTTCATTATTCAAAATGGGCTATTTCTTAATTTTCACGCGTATTTTGGCATTTAGTTCTTCTAATATTCGTTGCGGAACATATTGACTATACACATTTTGTTCCTCTTGTAATCAGCTTTCGAATAAGGTATAAGGTTTATCTATAATCAGGGGCTAAAGGGTCGTAGGAGTCCATTCCATTATTCAAAATATCCATTTCATTATTCAAAATTGGCTATTTCTTCATTTTCACGCGTATTTTGGCATTTACATCTTCTAATATTCATTGCGGAACATACTGACTATATACATTTTGTTCCTCTTGTAATCAGCTTTCGAATGAGGTATAAGGTTTATCTATAATTAGGGGCTAAAGGGTCGTCGCAGTCCATTTCATTATTCAAAATTGGCTATTTCTTAATTTTCACGCGTATTTTGGCATTTAGTTCTTCTAATATTCGTTCAGGAACATTTTGACTATACACAATTTGTTCCTCTTGTAATCAGCTTTCGAATGAATTATAAGGTTTATCTATAATTAGGGGCTAAAGGGTTGTAGCAGTCCATTCCATTATTCAAAATATCCATTTCATTATTCAAAATTGGCTTCATTTTCACGCGTATTTTGGCATTTAGATCTTCTAATATTCATTGCGGAACATACTGACTATATACATTTTGTTCCTCTTGTAATCAGCTATCGAATGCGGTATATGGTTTATCTATTATTAGGGTCTAAAGGGTCGCTGCAGTCCATTTCAATATTCAAAATTAGCTATTTCTTCCTTTTCACGCGTGTTTTGGCGTTTAGGTCTTCTAATATTCGTTGCGGAACATATTGACAATATACATTTTGTTCATCTTGTAATCAGTTTTCGAATGAGGTAGAAGGTTTATCTATAATTAGGGGTAAAGGGTCGCAGCAGTCCATTCCATTATTCAAAATATCCATTTCATTATTCAAAATTGGCTATTTCTAAATTTTCACGCGTATTTTGGCATTTAGGTCTTCTAATATTCGTTGCGGAACATATTGACTATACACATTTTGTTCCTCTTGTAATCAGCTTTTGAATGAGGTATAAGGTTTATCTATAATTAGGGGCTAAAGGGTCGCCGCAGTCCATAATTGGCTATTTCTTAATTTTCACGCGTATTTTGGCATTTAAGTCTTCTAATATTCGTTACGGAACATATTGACTATATATATTTTGTTCCTCTTGTAATCAGCTTTCGAATGAGGTATAAGGTTTATCTATAATTAGGGGCTAAAGGGTCGCCGCAGTCCATTCTATTATTCAAAATATCCATTTCATTATTCCAAATTGGCTATTTCTTCATTTTCACGCGTATTTTGGCATTTAGATCTTCTAATATTCACTGCGAAACATATTGACTATATACATTTTGTTCCTCTTGTATTAAGCTTTCGAATGAGGTATAAGGTTTATCTATAATTAGGGGCTAAAGTGTCGCTGGAGTCCATTTCATTATTCAAAATTGGCTATTTCTTCCTTTTCACGCGTATTTTGGAATTTAGGTGTTCTAATATTCGTTGCGGAACATATTGACAATATACATTTTGTTCCTCTTGTAATCAGCTTTCGAATGAGGTATGAGGTTTATATATAATTAGGGGCTAAAGGGTCGCCGCAGTCCATTCCATTATTCAAAATATCCATTTCATTATTCAAAATTGGCTATTTCTTAATTTTCACGCGTATTTTGGCATTTAAGTCTTCTAATATTCGTTGCGGAACATATTGACTATATACATTTTTTTCCTCTTGTAATCAGCTTTCGAATGAGGTAGAAGGTTTATCTATAATTAGGGGCTAAGTGGTCGCCGCAGTCCATTCCATTATTCAAAATATCCATTTCATTATTCAAAATTGGCTATTTCTCAATGTTCAGGCGTATTTCGATATTTAAGTCCTTCGTTACTCTTCTAATATGCGTTGCGGAACATATTGACTATATAACTTTTGTTCTTCTCTTAATCTGCTTTCGATCGATGTATAATATATATCTGTAATAAGAGGCTGAAGGGTCCTGTCAGTCCATTCCATTATTCAAAATATCCATTTCATTATTCAAAATTGGCTAACATGTTTAACCCCGCCATATTATTTATGTATGTGTCTGTTCCAAGTCAGGAGCCTGTAATTTAGTGGTTGTAGTTTGTCTATGTTGTTTATGTGCTACATATTTGTTTTTCGTTCATCTATTTTTCATAAATAAGGCCGTTAGGTTTCTTGTTTGAATTGTTTTACATTGTCTTATTGAGGCCTTTTATAGCTGACTATGCGGTATGGGCTTTGTTCATTGTTGAAGGCCGTATGATGACCTATAGTTGTTAATGTCTGTGTCATTTTGGTCTCTTGTGGATAGTTGTTTCATTGGCAATCATACCACATCTTCTTTTTTATATTTCCTCAGTTTTACGCATGTTGTCGAATTTAGGTCCGCCGTAAACCCTCTTATGGTCATTGCGAATCAAAATATAGCTTAAGTGTCAACAGCCATTTTTTTATATATTTATTTCACTATTCACCGCTTCAATTTGAATAATGAAACATAAACTATTTCATTATTCACTATTCATTTTTTAATATTGAATAATGAATAGTGAACTATTTCATTATTCATTATTGAATAATGAATAATGAACTATGAATAATGGACGTACTTCAGCGCGGTCTAGATTTACGATATAACAAGTTTTAGTGGGGTTGACAGTCTAGAAGGCGGCATATAACGGAATTTCGTCACCGCCTGACATTTTTCTAAAATGCAAGTTAAGTACCTTGTGTTATATTAAGGTACAGTGTATGTAGGAAATTTTTTTCTGAGACAAGTGCCTGTGCTAATTTACAAGAATATGACCTACCGAATTAGACTTATCACCGGGTTTGTACTTGCACTTATTTTTTGGTGGGGTTCGTTTTTCGCAGTCTTTAGTTTTCTATGTTATGTTTTGTATACTGTTGTTTGTCCTTTGGTATTTTTCGTTTTTAGCCATGGCATTGTCAGTTTATTTTTGACTTACGAGTTTGAATGTTCCTTTGATACTTTCGCCTCTCTTTTTGAATCGGCGAAGATAGAGATGGGACTTTATTGATATTTTGTGGGAAATCTTCATTGTTTTTTTTTTTATTATTATGATAAAATTGAGTATGGAAATGATTTCTGCATTCCTGACTCGATGATACTAGTATTTCAAGTGAATATCTACTTATGAAATTCATGTTAAAATAGATTTCCTTGTTTGTCCAAGAGACTTTTCCTGTTGTCGCTAATTAGGGCCACAATATATTTAACATGTTTAAAACAAAAAAGAAAATACAGGATTATGAGTAACATGCAAACTATACTGATCTATTTCATTGTGTATCAACTTGCAGGTTTGTAAAATTTTACCACTGTTAGCATATACTAAATATCATAATGATGTCATTTGGTAGGACCAATTTCCCCGAATTTATCAAAACCAGGGTCAGTTTCTAGATTTCATTTAACATTTTTAATCTTTTCTAAAATTAAATGAATCATAGAAAATTTGGACTGCCGTTGAAAAAGACAGTGCATTAATTTTGACGTACAACATGCCACCCGCGAACCCCTTAGAGAGGTATCGGATTTAACGAGCGGACGTGGCTGCTTATTTATAGACCCCGTACAGCCAAACGGACGACCTACTTTTACGGGAGGACGAGAGTGTCCAGTAATGACCAGTTTTATGTACCCCAACCAACCCTTTGGGTACTAACCATATGATAAGGACATTATTTTTCAATATTGGCAATCATATCTCATCTCCTTATTATTTTATGTTTCAGATTTAAATTGAATTGATTAATTTTGGTTAAATTTGTTTTTCGATGCAAAATTTAGAATTAAATATATATAATCTGAAACGTTGTTTTCCACAGCAATATGTAGCGTTGAATAACATATTTGCTGTATGGAAATATATCAAATGATGGGAAAATGTTTAGAGTATGTTATTTAGACTCTTTAATATTCAAATTCTATGATGTTGAACATTTTTCTAGTTGTGTTCTTGTAAGTGAAACGAACTCAGGGGAAATTGTTCTTGTCTCTTTATATTTTTAAAAATTGCTTTAAAACGACGGACATTTTTTGCGTGTTTCACCATGATTTAAGAAATATGATGATTTCAAGACGACATTAAAAATGTACGCACATACATTTGAAATTAACATCAATATTTTTTTGACAAATGATACTGTAAAAAAAGTATGCACAACTCGTGATACTGTAATATCTCCATGTATTTGTTAGTTTTATGTTACTGTGTTTTTTTTTTTAGAATCGTGAATGGCTTGCAACAAAAACAATTAATGTATATTATATGAGTGTGTCTTAATTAAGGCTTTACATGCTAATTTGCAATATGAATACAGGAACTGTCTATGAGGAAGTAACTCAACAACACTTAAGTCTCTGAAGAGTCCGTTTCCCTTTCCTTGCTGTCATCAATGGCCATTCTCCAATTTAATCTCATTACGTTTGAATGATTAACGTTTTCAAGAGACAATAGAACTCACCCATGCTGTACTTTTGTAACGTTTGTTGGTCACTTTATTTGGTTCATTTATTTATTTCATTATTAGTAATTTTTTATTGTTTTCTCAAAAGGATTGATTACTATTATTTTATTACTTTCTGAATTTTTCATTCATAAATTTTCGTGACGTAGCAAACCTCGCATCAGCATTCAAAATAGTTTTCCGTTTTCAACCAATCAGAGAGCTCAATTAAGTTCTCGGGAAAATTTAGCTCGTGTATATTCTAAAAATTCAGTGATTTACACCTTTGTTCTAATTATTTGAATATTTGGTATCCTTGTTAAATTGTTCGTCTTGAAACTGAGAACTAACTTTCCAAAAGTTGTGTTGTCCCGTGCTTGAAACGACCATTATCCTCAGGTCGGGCTAGTACATTTTGTTCGTCGGTCTGTTCCACCTTTATTTATTGTGTTACCCCAGACTTTGTTTTAGGGGAAAAGCTACTACATGTAAATAACTATAAAGTTAGATTTTGATTGTTCTTCATGTTTGAGTTAGAATTAAATATACCGATAGACATTACATCCGAGATGAGGCTTGATTTGTGGTATGAAACCGATGAGATAAATAATTTAGCGAACTTCTACCAGAACACTTGAATATGACATTGTGATTTCACCTGTAAATTTCATTGAATACAAAATGATATTCCTTGTCTGTACACAGCCAGGTCCTGGCCTATCTTGTGACGGTAGTGAACCAGACTTTTTTTTTCACATATTGGTATAGATAGCCGGATACTATGAAAGTCTGACTGTAGTCAAGGTCAAAAGTTAGCATCTAGTTTGTATTTTCAACACACAGGGTTAAAACATTCATAAACTGGTGGCATAAACCGGTAAATAGTATACCTAATGAAACTTTAACTATTCGTTCTTTATGACCAACAAACAGAAGACGGTCACGACTCACATGAAAAAAATATTCAAATGAAATTTGAAGACAACAATGATGAGACGAGATATAGATAAGACATCTGAATCAAGTAAAACAAGCACTTCTGTGAAGTATCGGAGACTGATCAAGTGTATTCATAAAAAAATATTTCAGGCCCCTTTTTTTCCCTCCCAGCCCCCTTTTCATGTTTCAAATGATCGATCTCTAAGTATATGTTATAAAGTTCAACATGACAACCTTCAAACCATTTATTATTGAATTCCCCTGAATTTGCAATGTTATAATGCGTCATGCATTTACTTCTTAAGTTTATATAATCCTGTTATGGACATATGAAATGATAATGAAATTCATCTGATCGATTTCCACAAAGATAACAAATTGCATATTTTTCGTTCCCATGACCAATATATATATATAGAATCGTTTTCATAACGGTGTGGACGAGACCATTTCTTGGCGCGCTCAGGTTATCAATTGACTGGGTCAGATAAGGTGAACGTTCTTCTGCAACGCTGAATTATCACATCGTACTTGTTATAGACATTTAAACTGTGGGGTCACCAAAAGTTCTAAACGCATAAACCAAATAATACGAATGACTAGCATAGGACTAAACCTTGTGTGTTGATTTTAATGCTGAGTACTTACACATTTTTCTCATGCACATGCATGAACTTTACTCTTTTATTCTATTTTAATCCCAACTGGAAGGCCTCTGACAGACTGAGTGAGCGTAAAATCATTGTTATCGATAGCCGATGACAAACAAGTTATAGGTAATTGATTCAGTATTATTACCAACATAAGTATTGCGGTTTTCCACACTGTTACGGGAATACCTCTAAAAATAAGAAGATGTGGTATGATTGCCAATGAGACAACTCTCACAATAGACCAAAAGACACAGAAATTAACAACTATAGATAACTGTACGGCTGTCAGCAATTAATAAAAACCCATACCGCATAGTCAGCTATAAAAGGCCCCGAAATGACAAATGCAAAATAATTTAAACTAGAAACTTAACAGCCTGATTTATGTATAAAATAATGAAAGAAAATTAAACAATTATGATATACAGCAACAAACGACAACCACTGAATTACATTCTATTGACTTGGGACAGGAACGTACAAAATGTGGCTAGATAGGTTAAACTAGTTTGAAGGCGCCAACCCTCCCTCTAACCTGGTACATAAGAACAAACTATAAAAATCAGTTAAAAGGGCTGAACTCATTAGATGGATACAAAGAAGAAATACATCTAACAAAAACACAGTGGACGTTGAAGGCTACTTATACATTCCCATAACAAAAAGACACTAATAGGTACAGATCTGAGAATACTCGCAGTTACTGACTGCTAGTTCAAAGCCAACTACAACTAATAAAAAAAACAGGAATATAAGACTAAAGTATCAATCAGTACACATTCAACATGCAATGGATTTAGTGAAAAGACGTCATTAACAGTCCGAGAAAAACATGACCTTGTGCAATGCCAAGATACAGGTATCGACAGATTGTAGAGCCATGAATGTGCATATGTATATACAAATAATATTTAGTTTGATTTTAAATTTACTGATTACAAAATCAATATTAATACCAATAAAAACAATATTCAAAGATCAAGTTATAGTGTTGAATTGGTAACCTTTTAGAATAAGTTTTTTTCGATAAGTTTACACTTATCGTATCTAAATTTCCGGGCTAGGTAAACAACATCTCCGTAAAAATGAGGATGTGCTATCCCGTTTGAAATAAGTGTTCTACAGGTACAACCAAACTTCCAAACCAAATCCCTATATTTTTTGAAGAATTTAGTAAAGGTTATAAGTAATTTGTGGTAACAATAGGGAACGAAATTTGTGGTAACAATAGGGAACGAAAATTCGTCCCTTTTGTCGCAAATTTTAGTGTAGAGTTTCCCATGGAAAACTAAAATATATAAATCTAGGAAATGAAAGTTATTACCGCTTATATTTGATTTATTTAAAGTAAGTTCCATTGAGTAAATTTCGGCAGTATATTTAGAAAATTCTTGATTATTTAACAAAAAATATCATCAAGATAACGGTAATTGTTGTTGAATTTATCAATTAAATGCAATTTAGACGGGTCTTTACTGAGTTTTGGTAATAAACTGTGATTCATAACAGTACAAGAACAATTAAAGGGCGCAATTGGTGCCCACATGAATACCTAAAACCTGTCAATAAACTTTATTTCCGAAACGTACATAAATATTATCAAGGATAAAATTAACAGCTTCCACCATTTCATCACACCTCCAGTAAGTATATGTAGCATATTTACCTTTCTCATTAGAGAAGAAGCTTTTAATGAGTTGCAGCAAATATATTTGCATTCAAATGTACCAAACGACCATTTAATTAAATAGAAAAAGTTTTGTTCGATAAGATTGTGTGGAAGTGTAATGTAAAGAGGTGAAGAAGAAAAATGTCAATAGAAACAAAGGGACCATCAAAAGCACGTAATTCATCTAAAACATCCAAAGAAATGTGTACACTCCAAAAATAGTTTATTCTACTATTTTCATACGTTTTATTACAAAAGTTAAGGATAAGTTCTTTGATAGTGTTTAAGAAACCAGTTAAAAGCACTGACAGATTAGTTGTGGAAGAAAGATGAAACGATATTTTGATATATCGAATTTGATGCGACTGTCATACAAGTGAGGGGTTTAGCTAGCTATAAAACCAGGTTCAATCCACCATTTTCTACATAAGACAATGCCTGCACCAAGTCAGGAATATGACAGTTGTTATCCATTCGTTTGATGTGTTTGAACCTTTGATTTTGCCATTTGATTGGGGACTTTCCTTTTTGAATTTTCCTTGGAGTTCAGTATTTTTGTGATTTTACTTTTTACTGGTTTTTTTTTTTGGTGTGTAGTTTAGATAACAATACAAAGAAAGGTCCTTCAAATGTTCAGAAGAGGCCTTAAGCTGTGATGTGGTTATGATATGGTTGTTTTTTATTACGACTCCCTGTGGAGCGCACGGACGATAATGTAGAAGAATTTAAAATTTCATTCTTAAGAACGTCCGTGTAGTATTTACGGCATACCACCACCACATTGTTGTCTGCCTTGTCGGCTCGCAAAAACACGTTCCTTTTTGCGAGTACTTGAAGTTTGTTTCTTATTCTAGAAATATACGTACCATGTACTCTTTTATTTATTTCTAAATTATTGTCAACTGTGATATTCCAAAATCCACAACATTCATACATTTATTTAAATAAGAATCAAGTGACTATTTATCAGATTTTTCCACCGATTTTTACAATACGATGAAAGAACTTTTTCACTTGGAAGGAAGTTTGAGCGTTGCCAACCGTCATCCCCGGGCTTCAATTGTATGTCCCACCGCAGCGGAGGGCCGGGCATTAAGTATTACACTTGTACGTCCGTACGTACGTCTGTACGAACGTCCCGAAATTGGTTTCCGTTCTACAACTTTAGTTTGCCTCAACCAAATGTTATGAAACTTAAACACAATGCTTATTACCACAAAACACAGACCCAGTTTGAATTTGGGTGGCGTCACTTTTACCGTTCTAGAGTTATGCCCATTTACAAATGGAAAAATTCCTGAATTTCGTTTCCGTTCTATAACTTATCCACCAAATGTTATGAGACTTATACACAATGTTTATTAGTCATATAGCTCTTCAATTGTATGGGTTATTATACATTCTTGGCTTTCAAATATTCGGCTTTCAGTGTTCCTGATGAAGGTAAATTCAGAAAAGCGCTTCGGACGCATGAAATTTATGACGTGTTGTTTTCATTTTTTTATTAGCACAAAACAGATCAAGTTCGAATTTAGGTGGCGTCACTTTTACCGTTCTTGAGTTATGTCCCTTTATAACGGTATATGCCAGCGGGGGTATCATCTCCATTTATTTTGATAATTTCCAAACGAAATTCATGTTTGAATTCCCAATCTAAATAATATATATCTCTTGAAGAGTTTTTCGTTTGGGAAATCAATGTTGGATAAACCTCAGTGGCGGATCCAGGGGGGGGGGGGGTTCCGGGGGTGCGCACCCCCCTTTATTTTTGCCGATCAATGCATTTGTATCGGGACATATGTTTTGCACCCCCCCTTTGCCCTGGGTGCCCTGGGTTAGCACCCCTCCTTTCGAAAATTCCTGCATCCGCCCCTGAACCTCCCATGCAGTGGGATTTCCAGTGACACTAGAACAATAGAAAAATCACTCTTCTTATGAAAGAGATAGAAAAGGTAGAAAAAAAGGAGAGACAATTTACGCATAAAAACCGATATGCATAGGGATGAATATCTCATAAAACACAAAACCATTACATAACTTTTATACAACCACTATAAATAAAGTATATGCGTAAGCTAAATTTGTTAATATATGAATTTTTAATTGCCAAACATGCTGTTAATTGAACAATCTATTGTTCAACATAGGGGTGTGTAAAAAACTGCCAGATTTGACTGCATATTTTTCTTTTTTTTTGAAAAAAATATATATCAAACCTTAATAATGCAGCTTTCTGAGTATCCAATTTTTAACGTGTTCCGAAATGTAGTTTCGTCACAATAATTTTTCAAAGTTGGGTCATTTTGTCTATATGAATGTCGGTAAATTCGTATGATCGAGCACACCGACAAGTGTATCGTTGGGACAACTCGATATAATGTAATCAATATACGTGACAAATAACCTAATGTGAAGTTTATTAAAATCATCATAACATAATTGAACAACACATTATATTTGAAAAACATGAGTCCTATAATATAAAACTTTAAAGGTTCATATCATTTACATTCAACGTTTTTATTGGATTTTTTTTTACTACAATGTAACCTCGAGGTTAAACGTTGGTAGTAAAAAAAAATCCCAGAAAAATGTTGATTGATATTGTAAATGATATGAACCTTCGAATTCTTATAATATCGGAATAGAAAATATGTGATCCGAATTAACTATGCACGTGTATTGAAGAAGACTTTGCACTTTGATGAAGTACAGGGGGTAAGGTGTTTTTCTTAAACAATAATATGATCCCAAATTTGAGGAATTTTGTTGGCAATACATAAAAAACACTACATATAGGAAAGTATATGTTAAATCTCAATGTATTATTATTATGAAAAAACCTTCCCCCTCCCCCGATTAAGCATGTAATGGTTGAAACCTAAGGTGATTCGCACTAACTGCCTAAAAGGGGGCCCGCTTCAGTCTTGCGTCAGTGATTTAGTATATACTAGTAATAAACAAAATATTGTCTCATACTGAAATGGGCGGCCTATGGGCTTTGCTCATTGATAAAGGCCGTACGGTGACCTATAGTTGTTAATGTCTGTGTCATTTTGGTCTTTTGTGGATAGTTGTCTCATTGGCAATCATACCACATCTTCTTTTTTATATTGTCTTGCAAAACAGCCAAGATTTACAAAACATTTCCAACAAATACCTTCAGTTGGGCAATCTGACTGGAATCTAATTATCGCTACTGATAAATAATGCAACACTAATGATACATTTAAGTTTTGGAAGGATTTTATTCACAAAGAATGTTTCTCATTGATGTACATTTCTATGCTCTTGTCTTTTCGGAGTTTATATTGGAAATTAAATTGTTCGATGAAAGAGTCTAGCTCCACATTCCTATGCATATGGTTGTCATATGTACGTGAGAATCATTACATAAAACATCCGTTTGATATCCTTTCAATGCCAGACACTGTATATATTATACATAGTGTGGGAAATCTGGCTAAACTTGTGCTGGATCAGACACTTGAATCTTACATCGTTATTGATGTTAAGAAATTAGTTTAACGGGCCATCCGGAACTGTTAGATTTTATGACAGTCTTCCTTCCATACAGAACATCACTGCAAAATAATTTGAACATTCAATTAGTTTGGGTGATTATAATATAATTATTATTTGGCAATCCAAAGAGAACCTGAAAATATTAGACCAACGTACGTTTGAACAGAGATGCTAAAAAAAATCCCCCCACAAAACCCCAGCCATTTTACCCTACAATCAAATTGAAAAAGTAGTAAGTTGCATGTCCCATCATCCTTTGGTTGTAGACCCCAGATAAATATAATCTAAATTTCGTAGCATTTTCACCACCACCCTTTTTTTAACTGAATTTGTTCAAGGTATAGTGGTTTTATCCCTTTTCAGATTTCAGTATGTCATGTTGTATATATTTTATAAATAAGATGAATTTCTAGTAAGTTTCTACGATATTTTTTATCATTTGACAAAAAACTATGCATCTGAATTAAATTGTTTAATATTTGAAAAAGCGCGCCTTCTTTACTTTAATTTACCTCCCATTATTTCACATAGCAACACAAATTAAAAACTGCCAGACTTTGCTGCATATCAATTTTTTCCCCCGATAAAAATATATATCATGCAACATAATGAACTTTACTAATTGGGAGAAAATCAAGGTGTTCCGACCATTGGATAATATTTAAAAAAAATAATGAAAGGATGTCATGATTACAAGATTGATCCCTGACGACACTGAAAATCGAAAATTCACGCATTTACCTATCATATGATGATACGATGAGGTGATAAACTTAACAAGAAATAATTTATCTGATTCGTTATCATATTCACATTATGTTGACACGTCTTAGTTCGTTAATGCTAGCTCATTTTAAACAAGCTAAACAATTACAGCATCATCCGGTTTTTTTTACCGATTACCTCTAGTCAGAAGAGCGCACTGTTTACAGGGGAGGTAATATTTTGTCACCAGTTCTCCCACTCCCATGATCGTTAATTTGTCTTGAACCCAAGTTCTTTAAACAAGTAGGATATCGGAGGTCGGCCTTGTCTAATAAAAGTAAAACATCGTAACATTATTTACTTTATTTTTCTTTTTTTTCTTTATGTTGTTGTTTTCTTCACAGTTTTTTGTTTGTTATAGTGATGGCAATATTAACGATTTTTTTGTCCAATTTTCTTAAACAATTTCGGTGGAGGCTATATGTTAAATTTTAAAAAGGATACTTGCACACAAGTATGAGCTTTAAGACATTTGAATGATCTTATCAATTATTTAACATTTTTTTGGTGTAATTGATTTTGTAGAAAGCATGTGAAAAATGTGTGTTAGTGTGCTATATTGTGTGTTTCTTAAAGTTCGCAAACTCGAAATCCCGAAGCTGATATAAAACATACGACCAAACACTCCCATATAATGTGCACGTGACCAAGTCCTGTTTCTAAAAAAACCTCTTCAAATGAACTTTATTAAAACATAATTTCATCGGTAACTCATTTAAACCAGCTCGAAATCTGTACTGTATACAAATATGCAAAGAAGGAGATATGGTATGATTGCCAAATGAGACAAATATCCACTAGAGACCAAAAGATGAGGATATTAACAACTATAGCGCACTGAACAACATTAACCCGAGAGCAAAACCTATATCGATAAAGCAAGCTATAAAAGGCCCCAGTATGACAAAATGTGTAAGAATTCAAAAGAGGAAACCAACGTCCTGATTTGTGATAAAACAAAAACAAAAACAAACTTCCCCTTACATGGAACAATGGTATAACAACACAAGAAAAACAAACTATTAAAAATCAGGCTTCACCCATCAGATTAATACTACGCACACAAAAACACAACAAAATAAAAACGAAAACACAAGGTAACTATCTAAGAATACTCCCGGTTTCGGAAATATAGTTAAACAGTCTACCTACATATAATAAATAAACCATTTTCCCCAAAACTAAAATTTCAATCAATACACATCCAATGAATTTAGTGTTATGACGTGATAAACAGTCCATTCCACAATATCTGATTCAAAATACATGATTCCTATGGCCGAAATCTTGTATACAGAATGTACGTGTTGTCATTTAGATTATATTTTAAACTGATTACAAGTGATAATTGGATATCGCTCAATATCAACTCAACTCAAGTTATTTATTTTCAACACAATTATAAATGAGACTTTAGCAAGATTGTTATAATTGTTGAAATAAAAAAAAGCAGTGTCCATGCTTTAAGTTTGTTTGTTATGATATGATTTGCTACAATATATTTATACGTAGGGAATGGTGTGTGGCCCTGCTCTAAATGTGTTTGTAATGATATGATTTGCTACAATATATCTATAGGGAATGGTGTGTATCCCTGCTCTAATTGTGTTTGTACTGAAGGTTACAATGGCACAACCTGTGACTGTCCTACATCAACAGATGCTTGTACTGATAATAATGGGGTAAGCATATACACTCTCATAAAGATATGCGTTTATCTGCTGTCAAATCTGAATATGGCTATAGTGGGTTTGTCAGTTTTAAAAGGCTTTGATTTCATCGGCACACCATCTTGTTGACCAACCTGAAATAGTGTTCACAAGCTTTTATTTCTTCGGTGGTTTCAAGATCACAATAATTATGTTATTGCTTGATTCCATATTGATGATTAGTTAAATATGCTTGAACATTCATAAAACACAGTATTTAAAAAAAAGATTGTTATTTGAAATCAATTTAACAGATTGTTATTTGAAATAATTCACTCTAGAAATGATTCATTAACAGTATATAACAGACTTGGTTTCTGGTTACAGTGATGCAGTAAATTGATTGCTATCTTTTCCTCCGAAGATTGTATGCCAAATATTGACCCCAGTTTTCCATTGAAAATCAAACGAAAACTTCCTATACATGTATAAATTCAACCAAGATCTATGAAACATGCCAAACTTCATTACGTTGTAAAATATCTCGTTTTTGATTTTTATTATTCATTATTTTAAACTGTTTATGTACCTGACTTACGGTAAACATCTAACCAACATTTGGGCTCCTATCTTGATTTCATTTAAATTAATCATGGTAGTCTTTTGGCTTATGCTTTGCACCGAGCTCAAGAGGTAGCTTGATCTGGGCTCCAAAGGAACTGGTGCAGTTACTGGTGATTACCACAAATTAAAAGAATTAAAGCAACAGCATACAAATTGAAACTTATCAGATCTTCACTAAATTACCCTGTGAGTCAGATACAATAGATAACTACTGAGCATTTCAATATGGTTATGAATTATGAATGAAATCTTAATAGCGATAGCATATGTCTTTTATTATCAAATGTTAGTAAATCCTTGTTTTTTTTTATATTGGTCAAAGTGTTTAAAAATAACTGATAATTATCTTACTGGTGATATGTGTTTGTTATATTATTATGTGCCTTGTGAAAAAGGAAATTCAGTGTTATCATTTACTTGTCCAAAAAAGGAAAACACTATCATTCATGCATATTTCTAAGTATACAGCAAATGCCTTTTTCCCAGTGTTTTCACGTTTTGATTTAATTTTAAAAATGAACCTTTCCACTTGGACGGAAGTGCTATATTTTTTTTTTATTAATTTGGGGGGATATTAACCTTTCCAAATATATTTTCATCTCAGAATTGTACTCAATGTCATCATTCCCATTTTGAGAAAGGGACGAATTCTGAAATTGAGGCATATAAATATATTTGTTTAATCTAATTGTAGAGGTATAACACTATTATCTACCACCAATTTTTCATATATTTTAATATGTTTTTTTCAGACAATATGTTCTGATCGTGGTCAGTGTGTCTGTGGAAAATGTGTATGTGATGATAACTATCAAGGAGAACAATGTCAGGAATGTTCAGTAAGTTTCATTAATATTACTGCACACCAAAAACTAACATCAACAGAAATTTGGTTTTGAAAGCTAGAGGGAGTTTCTGGGCTAAAATCTCATCAAAGGGTGATAGTCCTGTGATGACATATAGATGGGAAAAGCCTCAAGTTGAAAGACCAAAAGTTACCTGTTTGTCACTATTTTCCTAGGCAGGGTCAATGACATTGGCTTATGACATCATCCTGTTCTCACTATACTGGACTGAAGAAAAGTATTCTGAGTCAAGTCGCTCGATATGGAAAACTGTCATACAAACAGATCAAAGCAAAATTTAAGTAAAAAAGCCATAAATATAAATATTAAAACCCTGTTCATACTTGGACATTTAGATCAATTTAAACTAGATTGGCTCACTTTTAAATAGATCGACTTACAACAAATGTGAACGCTTTGAATCGATCTTGAATTGGTCTAAACTAAAACCAAAAGAGGTAGTTTAGTTTGAATAGACATAAAGTGCACTAATCTAACTTTAGATTTGAACGCAGAGATTGATCTAAACTAGTATGATTGAATCGAA
Source organism: Mytilus galloprovincialis (assembly GCF_965363235.1). Taxonomy (NCBI): domain Eukaryota; kingdom Metazoa; phylum Mollusca; class Bivalvia; order Mytilida; family Mytilidae; genus Mytilus; species Mytilus galloprovincialis. The sequence continues at coordinate 26,606,385 of NC_134847.1, read as the reverse complement.
AATAATTTGTGTGCATGTATGGTGGCAAAATGGCACATCCTATTTATTACAAAATGGATGACCAACATAAAGGGGCTGAGAATTAATGAAAACTATACAAACAGCAATATCAACATTTAACCTTGTAATTCCAGTGAAACAACAACTTCATCTATTATGTCTTGGCAAGAGTTTGTATCAAAACTTTAATTGGATTAAATATTTCTTTTATACACACTGATTACAGTTTCATGGGCAATTGTGTCAGATGTTTACTTGAATTGTGAACTCAGGGGATCAGATTAGACTGATAATGTAAACGCTAACTGGCTTTATTTAGATCGATTAAAAATGTGCTAGTGTGAACAGGGTTGTTGTCTTGAGGAAGTGTAAATAAACGATGTGTCAATGTATTGTCCATTTAAATTTGAAATATTTATGTGATTGTAGACTTGTCCTGGGCAGTGTAAAGCAAATCAAGACTGTGCAGAATGTGTTGGCTTCAAACAGGGTAAACTTAGTGAATCTGATTGTCTGGCACAATGTTCCCATGTAACTACTGAAGCTGTATTACCAGGTAGGTCTAGAGGGAAATAGTAACTGCTTGTAATATCTTGACAAAGCAGGATGATGCCAAAATGTATAGCCTAATTTATGAAGCTTGATAAGATATGTAATCCATTTTTTAAGGTATCTTTAGTAAAGATAAAAGATTATTATTTTTCAAAAATATAATATATTTTTTTAATTTAATCTTACATTAGCACTTCTGGTATACTTATAGATTATCTATGGTATTTCAAACAAGAGGGTGCTTCTAAGCTACACTACCGTCAAAGGGTGACAGCCCCGAGATGGGATGTTCTGTAGCTGAGAACATCATTGAGTTTGTAAGACCATTCATAATCTGTTTATAAGGACAATTTTTTGGGTAGGGAATAATTTACATTACTTTTTTGGAAATATGGAAAGATCAAGCTCACATATATTGCTTTTTATTAATTTTATATCAATATTTACATCATCAGGTCAAGGATGTATGACATTTAAATAAGATAAAAGAATTTGAAAAAAACAAATATATAGATTGATGCAGAAATAAGATTGTCATTAATCTTTTCCTTTATATTGAAGGGAAAAGTGTTTGTTGGACAGCATTTCCAGTATAGACATATAAATATATAACAAAGGAACTATGTTTATTGATGTTCTTTTGATAGTAACTGTAAGGTTGTCACCAAACAGAAAGAGATAGCTTCTTCAAATTTTCACATAAACTGTTAAAAATATGTTTGAAGATAAATATGTAGTGAAGATGTAGGTAAGACTTTCCTAATAATACTATGTATTTTCAGTTGAAAATGTTACCAAGTGCCAGTTCTTTGATGATGAAGGATGCCAGATTGAGTTTACTTATGAGTATGATGAAGAGTTTCAACTTAAAGTTGTAGTAAAAGATACAAAAAGTGAGTATTCACAATTGTACAGTAGATAGCTTGCTTATCTAAGGAGACTTTAAAGCGGGCAATTTTAATGTTTTTTTTGTTTTTTTTTACTATTTTGCAATAAATATGTTGTCTGAAATATTCCTTTAAAATTTTATCTTTATGGAATATTATTATCAGAATTGGAAAACATGAAAATAAAACCTCACAGCAGAATTAGCAAATATAAAACTCCATAAAAATTAGCTGCCATAAATATAATATCTAATTATAGAATAACTAATCCACGAATATAGAAATATGTTCAAGGAGTGACTGAACAACCATTAATTCACGAATATTCAGCGTTTTTGGGATACGAGTTGCATGTTTTTATACGACCGTTAAAATTTTGACGGGACGTATTATGGTATACAAATGTCCGGCGTCCGTCTGTCTGTCTGTCCGGCGTCCACATGTCGAACCGTAACTTGAGAACCGCTTATCCAAATTTCATGAAACTTAATATAGTTGTTTCTTATGATGATCCAACAATCTGTGTACTTTTTGTTGAAAATAGGATTTAAACTTTTTGATTTACGGGACTTTAGAACTAAAACAGGTGTGTGTATTTTTCACATGTCGCGCTGTATCTCAAAAACGATTTCTGATTATTGCTTTAAACTTCACTCACTTCTTAATTATATTAATCCAAAGATCTGTATACTTTTTGGTGATGATTCAAACTTTTATTTTAGAGTTATTGAGTTTTTTGTCAAAAAGGGGGTGGGTTTTCACATATCGCACCATATCTCATAAACGATTTATGATTATTGCTTAAAACTTTACACACTTCTTAGTTATATTAATTTAAAGATCTGTATACGTTTTGGTGATGATTCAAAATTTTATTTTGGAGTTAATGAGTTTTTTTGTAAAAACATGTTGCATCGTATCTTGAAAACCATTAATGACTATTGCCTACAACTTTACACACTTCTTAGTTATATTAATCTTTAGATCTGTATATTTTTTGGTGATGATTCGAAATTTTATTTTAGAGTTTTTGAGGGTTTTTTTTCACATGTTGCGCCGTATCTCAGAAACTATTTATGATTATTGCATAAAACTTCTCAACAAGACGAAGGGCGTATCATGTACTCATGGCGCAGCTGTTTATTTGATATTTAAATTCTAGGAATAAATATTCTTTATATTACATTGTCAAGTGTGGACACAGATCAGTGTGGATATAATGTTTGAATGTTGACTGTGTTTTCTGACAAAAAAAATGTCTATGTTTTTTTTTCTCTATAGTATTGTAAGTTAAACTGTGTTCTACAGTGACAGCCACCTCAATATCAGACCAGTACCAAACACTAAAATTTGTAGTGTCGTTTTTTGTTCTTCAATATTTGGGTTTATGTTCAAGATTTTCATTGAGGAGACAATTTTTTCAACACATTATATGGATTAACAAATGATTCTGTTAAAATATGTTCTACTACTTTCATTTTTATGTGATTTCGATATGCAAGATGGTTTATAAAAACCTGTATGTATATTATACTCGTATGGTACTTTCCGTTGTGGTGGACATTTCTCACTTGGGACACTGTAGTTAAGGATCATCCTAGCGTCATTATTGAAAGATTTCGTTTACATGTTCGACATTGGTTCGTAGAAGATGTCCAATAGTTCAAAGTGATGATAATAACTGTCATACATATGGGGTTAGATGAGAAAGAAAGTACACTTCTGTTGTATTACACATGTATTTTGATTCTTTCTTTGAAATTGTCTTTTTCTTAGATTCTCCATGGCCTGGTTGAAGTTATATAAACATGATAACAGTCAAATTTACCAGTATGAAATACTTTTAAAAACATGGTACTACGGGGCTCCAAATGGGACTCTTGTTGTTTTGTACAAAATTCAATGCTGTCATAACAAAATCATTTTGTCTTTCAAAACTATGTGATATGCAGACTTCTTTTATGAGAACTTCAATTTTGTGATGACAAAATAAAGGTATGCAAACATAAACTTATTTGCATACAAAATTGACTTTTGTTACCTGATATGGATATTAAAACACAAAAGTCAATTGTGTGAGACAAAATTGACTTTTGTGAGACAAAATTGACTTTTGTGAGACAAAATTGACTTTTGTGAGACAAAAATTGACTTTTGTGAGACAAACTGACAAAAGTCAATTTTGTATGCAAATTTGTTAAGTTTGGATTCTGTGAACTAATTTGCATACAAAATCGACTTTTGTGAGACAAAATTGACTTTTGTGAGACAAAATTGACATTTGTGAGACAAACAAAATTGACATTCGGCGCCCCGTAGGTATATCCAATTTATTTGTTTTTTATTTTTAATTTCTATAAATAGATTATGACAAATAATGTAGACTACAAAGAAATATGAAAATGGTTTTGCAGAATTATTCTTGTTTCATGTTATTTGTTATGTGGATAAAAAATATAAAAGAAACCGGTAGGATGAGTTTTGTTGTGGCCATGGTATAAACATAAACAGTGTTGTAATCCGTCGATTAACATCAGCACAAATTATGAAATAACGAATGCATTAAAGAAGTTGAACGATGATTGATAATATTAGGAACTGACTTTAGCTTTATGAGTTTTGTCCATATGTATGAATCAATAACCAGTTGGACTCAGGACTCTTCGGTAGAATGTAGAAAATGGTCAAAAAGGTGAAAAAACCATCTAGCATCATATTCCAGGTAGCAATGTTTGGTTTATTTCAATGTCCTTTTTTTATTTTGCTATTTGGATGCAAAATATTTGTTCAAATGTAAATAAAATGCATGAATCTCCCTCTAACTACTTACGTTCTGTGGATGCTGCTTCAATACTTCCTGTGCTGACAATTTCAACGATCTTATCTTAGTTGTTTATATGATGATAAGGTTGTTTTTTATGAATCTCAATTTTACAAAGAACTGAGCTAAATGCAAATCACTTTAAAAATACACTTAGACAGAGAGCTCAATCCAGTGATATACTTCTTGAACACCACTAACAAACATGCCTAACTGCATGGATCGGAGGTCCTGAAAATAGACATGTCAATTAATTCCATAATATGTAAATAAAATATTTATATAAAGCTCATACAAATTTCTGATAACTAGAGGCTCTAAAGAGTCTGTGTCGCTCACCTTGGTATATGTGCATATTAAACAAAGGACACACATGAATTCATGACAATATTGTGTTTTGGTGATGGTGATGAGTTTGTAGATCTTACTTTATTGAACATTCTTGCTGCTTACAATTATCTCTATCTATAATTGGCCCAGTAGTTTCAAAGGAAAATATTTTGCAAAAATTTACAAAACATTTTGGTCATGTTGACTTATTTATAGATCTTACTTTGCTGTACTTTATTGCTGTTTACAGTTTATCTCTATCTATAATAATATTGAAGATAATAACCAAAAACTGCAAAATTTTCTTAAAATTACCAATTCAGGGGTAGCAACCCAACAATGGGTTGCCTGATTTGTCTGAAAATTAAAGGGCATATAGATCTCAACCTGATGAACATTTTTATCCCATGTCAGATTTGCTCTAAATGTTTTGGTTTCAGAGATATAAGCCAAAAACTACATTTTACCCCTATGTTCTATTTTTATCCAAGTCGGCCATCCTGGTTGGCGGGCGCGGTCATCGGACACCTTTTTTAAACTAGATACCCTAGTGATGATTGTGGCCAAGTTTGGTTAAATTTGGCCTAGTAGTTTCAGAGGAGAAGATTTTTTTAAAAGTTAAAGGACGACGACGGACGACGTACGACGGACGACGGACGCCTATTGATGAGAAAAGCTCACTTGGCCTTTTCAGTCAATTTTCCTAGACCGTTGACCAGCTTCAAAGCCGCTTTCCGAACTTGGTTCCGTATTTTACATACTCATGTACTATACCGAATTTCTTTCTTAACCTGTTCATATGTTCATTGTTATTAAACGATATTTTGAGCTATCCCTTTGGTATATTTTTCATATTTATACGAGTTTTCGCTTTTATGTGCATGTCTTTACAATCCGTATCAAATCAGAATATAAATAGATCCGTTTTGTTATGGTTTTGAAATTTTTACATACCAATGATAACCAATCGCTAGTTAAAATAGTTCTTGAAAGAATGTCAACCTTTCCTGTCAGCTGAACTTTAAAATCATTAAAAAAATAATAATCGGAATCATCTTGATATCCATACGCAAGATAATGCTCTTTATTAAGATTTAAGAAGTTTTTATGAATCAAAAATAAGTAATACGGTTATATCCACGCGGTGCGTATGTATTTTGTTTACAAAGTTATAGCTGCAAAAAAGATAGGTCAAATATCGCAGGGGCTAGGACAATTAGAGACAAAATGACGGGGTTTTCAGAAGTTTTTCTGTCAAAAAGACTTTTTACTTTCTGGATTTTTTCACTTTGAAAAGATGCAAAAAGGCTACGAAAGGAGTAGACAGTGCTCAATAAATTATACCAAAAGTGTTTAATTAAAGTTTGACCTTTTTTCTGACAACGTGGTCTCGTCCATTTTTTAAAAAATATCTACGACTATTTCATTACTTTTTCGAGTTTACAACTAAACTGTAGAACCTGTATTGTTTGAAAAAAAGCATTCCCGTTGTCCTGGGGTTCATTGCAAGCTCGTATTTTACGATCACTTTTTAACTCTTGTAAATAAGTATACTAAAATCGAGATTTGTCATGCACCATTCAATATCTATTTTTTAAATATTATTTTAAAATCAATATTAACAGTGGATGGCTTGGATTAGGAATGGCATTTAATGATTCATAGAGAAACAGCCATTAGTCTATAATGATTCTCAATTTTGTTAGTGTAAACATGCGCAGTAAACATGCAGGAAGTTGCGTAAGGGAGACAGTTTTGGTGGACAAATTTATAACTTATGATGTCGTTTTAAGATTTCAGTTACATATATAGCAACAATAACAGTGGTGGATCCAGAACTTTTATAAAGTGGGGGGGTGGGTGTGGGGTGGCAATGACTGACCAAAAGTTGGGTGTTACAGTCATGGTTCACTGATTTTCTATAATATAATCAATCAAATTTTTCCCACAATAGGGAAGGACTGGGCCCCAGTGCCCCGCTTGATCCGCCTATGAATAAGTTGTATATATGGTGTCACGATGTTTGTAATTATCAAACTAGTATAAGAATGTTATTGTTTAAATCTACTGAAATTGATCATGCTTTAAGAAACAGAAAAAATAATGTCACTAGGTCACCTGTAACTTTTCTCTTAAATAACTTCAGGACTATGTGGGGTATACGAGCTTGCTTACTATATGCTTTTCATAATTATTTTGTTAAATAATTCTATAATATAATATAATATAGGAATTTTTGCAAATTGACTTTTCATTTTCATCTGTTACAAGTTGCTATACACATGCTTATTTCATTCACGCAGTGGATAAGATATTCATTTTTAAAATCCTCCTCTCCAAAAATCAAAGGGTAATCCCTTTTCCTTTCAACTTTATCTACATGTTATACCTCTGTACCTTTGTCGTCGGGTCAAATCCTGTTTTTGTTGCTTTCAAGCATATAGTTTAGCTTCTACCCACCCCTCGTCTGGGATCTGGGAAATGTGCTACTATCGATAGGGATGTTGGTTTGGGGGTCAAACTGTTCAAGCTATGTGGTAAAAGGGTTTATTAATCATTATGTGGTTCATAAAGTTGGGGGAGGGGACAGGGATGGGCTACAACACTTTTTAATGTGAACAATTTGAACCGACCACCACAGCTAATAAATAAAGAACGTTCCCTAAATTTAGCTTCTACAGACCACACAGATGAAATGTCTAAAGTGAGAATTTCTCCTCACGTAAGGTTCCAGTACTCATTTTTAAATCCGACTGAAAACGTGAAAAATATTGAAAGACTTTGCCGTCACCAGTTCACTGTTAAATTTGACAGCCAAGAGACAAGTTATTCCACTGGTCCACTGAGATTCAATTTCACTGACGGCTAGAAATGTTTGAATATATACTTATATACACGATTCGTTTTTCAGTTTTTATTGACAAATTATTATTAAATGATTTAGGAAATTTTGGTCTTGAACGTGCACTCAAAAACTAAAATAACACGACACGTACTAATAGTAAGTAACTGAGAGTACTCAAAGGTCTGTATTTTATGTCTTTTGCCATTTGTAATTTGGAGGAATGTTTTGTTTTATGTCGATCCGATGAGTCTAGTTCTTATTCAATGGATTTTTAGTTTGTTGTTGCGCTGGCAAACATATTTAGCCCTGCAACATCCTTAGGTTCCTGTCCCAAACCAAGAGCCTATAATCTATTTGTTGTCGTTGGTTTCTGTTTTCAATGGTTTGTGGTTTTTAAACATACATCGTTAGTTTTCTCTTTAAAATTGTTTCAGTTGTTTTTTTTTATTCCGAAGCCTTTTATAGCTTACTATACAACAACAGTTTTGCTCATTATTTTAGGCCGTACGGTGAATATATCTCTATTGGATAGTTGTATCATTGGCAATCATACCAAATTTCCATATTTTTAAAATGATTTTACGAATGTCAAAGTTGTTAATTGCCAAAGGGACAAAATATGTCATAACCATACTTTTAAGATATAACGTTTAGAAATACAATGTGCATAATTGAATATGAATATCAATATGAAATTCAATATAATTGAAAGGAAAACTAGCATGAAAGCTGTTTTCCATTTGTTTGATGTGTTTGGGCTTTTGATTTTTCCATTTGATAAATGATTTTCCGTTTTGATATTTTCCTTAGAGTTCGGTATTTTTTGTGATTTTACTTTTTATTGCAAGTGTAATTACACCTTGCATAATTATGAGTGATTTTGATTGGTGGATAGCCAGTGTATTTTTCATGTCGTTTCTTTTATCTAACTTAAATATGTTGATAATTTGCCACCGCCAAGGTACATGCACAAGAATATGTCTTTTTTTTTATCCTCTCTGCCATGGTATTATTCAGAAATAATATGTTTTTTTTTTATATAATTCACGGAAACGTTTGATTATTTATGCGGTTCATAAAATACAGCCGTTTTTTATAATGTCTCTGATTGGAATTAAATCGAATGTTTAACCTAGTCATGCCTATTTTTACGGTGCAATTAAACAGATATATCATATTCAGGTGAGGTATTCGCGAAAAATACTAGTCTTGAGAAGGAGTTAACTTTAATGGCATAGGAACTGTAGTGATTTGGTTTAAGCAAATCTCCCTCCCAAACATGATATATCTGTTCAAAACATCACTCACAAAAACTAACCTTGTCGATAGATGGTGATTCAAAGATACCTTTAATACATTACAAAGAGGTTTAGGAAGAGATTTTGTTCATAGTCAATGTTTGTTTAACACTTAGTATAATCATTTTCGAAGTTAAAAAAAAAGACTTATACTATTGTTTTTGCTTCAGCTGCACACGGATGTGACATATTTCAGAAGGAAATTTATGCTGAGACAGGAAGTGCCGTTATCTTGTCATGCCAAATTTCAACAGAGGCCTTAACACAGAGTTGGAGGAAAGATTTTTTAGTTTTGACTCGAGGATTTGAGATGAACAGAAACCTCGGTGGTCATGAAAGGCTTACACTTATCATTGATAAATGGTTTTATAATCTCAAAATATACAACTTAACTGAAAATGATTTTGGTACTTACGTGTGCGAGACCCAACAAGGCAACTCCATAACAGAAGAAGTAACAAAGTTAATTCATTCAGGTATTAACATATTATAACATAAGACTTGATAAAGGAGTATAATATAAGGAGTCATACCACCATTGTTTTCCCCTATTAGTCTTTGTTAAATTGGCACTTTTCAAAGTATTGTGCAAAATTTATCGTTGTTTCAAATAAAGAAATACTTGGCATGGGTACAGTTGATCCTGTCCAGTACTACAGACAAAATTTCACATAGTATTTCATTGCATATAAGATAATAACCATCACTAAAAGTTTACCAATCAAATTTCACCCTTCCCCCCCCCCCCCCCCTGTTTACAAGCTTTAGTAAACATGTAAATAAACTCATCATAGATACCAGGACTAAATTTAGTAACCTCAAGTTTTCAAAAGATTTTATTGTTACAACAAATAAAAAAAGAATGGTGCTTCAAAAACAGGATATATGCTTATGACTCATTTTTTTAACTGCACTGAAATGTATGATTAATTTCCTATAACTGTCAAATTCAAGGGAATATTTTTTTTCGACCCTTTTTTCATATGAAACCGACTACGTTTTGGTGGTATTATACTACACGATTAATGTGATTATCCGTTCGCCACTATAGAAAACATATCAGTGGTATTAAAATTGTATTTCAAGTTCTGGTACTTTTATATTGTAGATACATTCGATAGGAAAACTGACAGTCCTAGTCAATTAAGATTGGAGTCGAGTGCACCCGTAAAAGCGGGGTTCGAACTCACAACCTCAGTGTTGACTGGTTAGAAATTACAGTAGTAACTACTTAGACCACTCGGCCACCGAGGCTCCTTTTTTTGTACATGAAGTTGGTGTCTATAAAAATAAGAAGATGTGGTATAATTGCCAATAAGACAATTCTCCACCAGAGACCAAAATGAATAGAAGTTTGCAACTGTAGGTTACCGTACGGCCTTCAACAATGAGCAAAACCCGTACCGCATACTTAGCTATAAAATGTCCCGGGTTTATTTTAGAGAATGCCTTCAAGGCAGCTCTGAATTCTCCAACTATCGATTTTACTGGTGCTTGTTATAGTTCGTTCAAATCTCTGATCGTTCTTGGAAAGAATGATTGGCCGTAGGCAACACAACCTTTTTGGTTGAAGCGGTTTACTTCTGTTTCGGATGTTGGATGAGCTCAGTTATTGTTTATGTTCTATGTCGATTAGATCATACTAGATCATGAAAAGTATGCTTCGTTGATTTCCCATATTTTTGACACAGCCAGGTGTTCGGTCTGTGTAGTTGTATTGTACAGTTCTTGCTACTCATTTTTGTACGTCCTTTTATACGTCATATTTTTAAATTGTTGGATCCCATAGTGTGTATGCATAATCCACAGCAGGTCTTACCATAAATGTATATGCGGCTAACTTTACAGATTCATAGTCATGTGTTGTTATTTATATCAATGTTAGAAGAAATTGAAGTCTACTGAAAAATAAATTTAATATGCAGTATTATTGAGTACGAACAAAGATAAATGAGATAGCCATATAATCACTCATTATTTTAGAGAGCTTTAAAGGAAAGGTCAAGATACTGAATAAGATGGAACTAAATAGTGCTACAAGGGTAACAACAAAAAGCTTCACTAAGGATTGCTTGAATGATAATGTTAAAGGGCCACTTTCATTATAAAAAAGGATTAGTAGATATTGTTTATAAAAGCCTGCAAAAGTTCTATTTAGCGCAAAGAACCAAAGAGAAGACAAAACGGTCCCCTAACTTACTCATGTTACTGAAAACGCTTCGAAACAAAATGAATGCCAATGTCTCAAGATATTTCGTATAACAAACCTATCTATTAGACATATGAAAAGAAAATTTCCAGAACACGTTGGAAGCTCAAACATTATGGGTTGGTTTGATCATTTCAGAACAAACCATGTAGCATAAGTTGCAAGAACGGTTTTTTTTAACAATAACAAATCAAATTTTGATACAAAGGATAAATGAGAACAGTGCAATGTTTAATGTGGTAGTCACCGATTGCCAGTTGAGACATGAAGATTGCATGGTCTTTCGATATACGATAGAGTATGCCACCTGTATGCCTCAACTGACATTAGTGAAAAATACCACTACATTATGACTTGCGAAACACTAAAGGCAGATGGAAAAATCTTATCTGAATATGTTTGGAAAAATTTCAATACATAATTACTAATTTAATGTTTTATTCAATTCTACAAATACTGTACAATTGAGAAAACTGTATAAATCTTTTAAAATCATTAATGTTTAAGTGGTCAGCACTTCGTTGTTGACATTAATATTAATTATATGTTCATTTTTATAAATTTGCTGTTTGCAAAAGTTTGAATTATTCGAAATACTTAGGATTTTCTTATCCCGGGTATAAATTACCTTAGCCGTATTTGGCACAACTTTTTTGGAATTTTGGGTCCTTGATGCTCTTCAACTTTTTACTTGTTTGGCTTTTTAACTATTTTGATCTGAGCGTCACTGATGAGTCTTATGTAGACGGAACGCGCGTCTGGCGTATCAAATTATAAGCCTGGTACCTTTGATAACAATTTAAGTATGTCCTCCTTGTTAAATATACTATTTATGTATATATATAAGGCATTGCGAATCAAGAGAATATACTCTACTGAAAATAAGCAAAATGCTAGACTTGGACAACTACGTACGTAAACATCTAGTTGTTTGAGGAAACAATAACAACATATTGACATTTTGGGTATTTTTGTCCAATAATTTTTTTCTCTATTTATAACGTTATATTACTTTAATATGCTCTAAACGTAACAAATTGTATTGCATATACAGGGTTTCCCCTGGGTCAATTGTTTTTTTCGCCACCTCTTTCGCCAAAACAATATATTTTTCGCCACTTTATTATTTTTTTCGCAAAGAAACACAAATATATTTTTCTTTTAAAATATTCCTTTTTTTCCAGTCCCACCCCCTCAATAAGAAGAGGTTTTTACAACAAAACAAAAACATTTTATCACTTGGAATTGATCCCTTGTGTAAGGTGTAGTCATTACATTGAAGGGTTACTCTCATGCCAACCGTTTGAATAGATTTCTTCATAACGACAGTTTTCTTTTCTAAACCATCATAAACAAGCAAAACTATGCATGAAACACGTGTGTCACTGAAACGACTTTAAAGTACCCACTCAAATCGATTATCTATATAAAAGTTAAATAATAATGTTCAAAATCAGAGACCTTTCTTGCTTTTGAACCTTTTTCGGCATAATAACAGTTTTTTTTTTCTGGACTATAATTAAAAGACGGATCGAGAGGAAGCGTCAAAATTTTGCTTCAAACACATGCGTCGCAAAGTTGTTATAATAAATCCTTTTTGTGACATGTGACGGACGCCATTTAACGATATCAGTTTGTCATATAATACAATTAACACCTTAATTAGTCCTTTGATGTCGATAGCTATATATGCATTCAGCTGATTATTGATTTTCTGTCAAATCCCTTAACGATTTCAAGGTGAATTCCGAGTATTGTCTGATCTGGTAAAGTCCGAGAAACCCGAAATAAGTAAATAAACAAGATGGCTGAAAATAAATCGTTATATATATTTCTTTCGCCAAATTCTTTCGCCAATGACGAATTTTAATCGCCACAATTATTATTTTTTCGCAAATTGCGAAAATGGCGACCGCCAGCGGAAACCCTGCATATATAATGTTCAGAACACAATGATGACATGAATAGACCACACATATATATTCATCTTCTTCCAAACAAAATTGAGAATGTAGATATATATCCTCTCCCTCAAAATATTTTAATTCTGTTGAATTTTATTTGTTAGGTACAAAAAAATAGCAACATGCTTATATTACGCTGGTTTATCTTCAGTGATTCATAAACTGCCTTCATTAAAGAGCATTGATTTTATTATTATAGTTACCAGTACAGTCATCCTTAATGAAGACACAACAACAGGTAAACTTTATACATGAACAATTGCAATACATTCGTACTTACCAAAGTTGTAAAGCTAACAATAGGTTTATTATCTTGTTTAAAAACGTTGAAAAATGTAAGTTTAGCGATTAGTTCACCGTAATTTCAGATAATTTAATGTAACAATATATACATATTCATATACTTTCGTAAACATACGTAAAAAAAAATTGAGATCTCGCCCTTTTGACTTTAAACACCAACTTTAATGTTTCTCCTAACTACTGAGAAAAAAATAAACTAACTTGTTCACAGTCTCGCACTCACTTATATGCTCGTATTGGTCATGCCTAGGATGTCCCTTATAGTAGACAGTGGGCGCTATATATACACCACACACATGGATATCTTTTACAAACACTAAATATGATTATGATTATGATACGCTAGCATGCACATGTCAATAATTCCATGTTCCCTGGATCACATAGTCAGTACCAATACGACTAGAACGGTAACAAAAGATACATGCAAACACAACACACAACATTGTTATTGATGAAACAAGAACTTGCCAAACGTTAGATACAATTATTCTGAAACCTCATCTAATGATGCTACTAGCCTAGCACTTAAAGTTATACTGATTAAACACATTGACAATAAAAGTAACTACCATGACTACACAAAGGTTTTGAAGATGTTCATCAAATGATTTCACATAATCGATATTATCGTCAAGATATAACCTGTATTATGCCATTGAAGTCCACCAACTGCTGCTTCAATTATCCTCTGGCTGGAACGTTGATGCCGCATTTCATAGTCTAAATGAAATTTATGTTTAATTATAAAGTCCACCGTTATGGGTTTAAAACACAGTGTTTTCTTTGTCAATAGATTCCAGTGATATTTGATGATAAGACATATCTGAATCATATGATGAGAACCAACAGATCTACACAGAGCATCCAAGTTATTTTCAATACTTCGTATCGGATAAAATCTGTTATGGTCTTTTTATTTAATTGCCGGTAATCCACACATAGCCGCCATGATGAGCCTTTTTTTTTGTTACTTAGACTTGGGAGCGGACCATGATTTTCTATGATTCTTTCCTTTTTTAAATGTTCTAAAATTTGCCTCTTGAACAATGGTACTCTTTTTGCGGGTTCTTCAATTCGTATTTCATCATGTAATGTTAAAACTGCATCCCTTATTAAGTTATTCCAAGTTTCATTAGACTGTGCAATAACCTCTTTATATTACATAAACAACTGCTAAAATTGATTGATTCTCTTTTTTTTAATCAAGAAAACTTCGTGTCAATATGGTCGGTTTGCGGTTTTGAATTATTTCCATTGGGCGTAAAACATTTTCTGTTGTTTTTCTTCTGTTATAAAGGTTGGTTTATATTTTACATGTGACTCGTGATCCTTAAGTTGACCATCAACAACCATACCAGCTTTTCAATTAACACTTGTTAAGAATCCTACATAATTTAGCTCGATGTCCGAATCATCTTTCATGCATATTGTCTTGTAACAATTCCAATATTGTAGACAACGTTTCCTTCTCATTAACTTCCTTAGATAAGATTCATTATCCGATTGTTTTACTTATGAAAGACATTTAGTAGTAACTTTCTAGTCGACATTTCGTGGAACAGGAGAACAGGTAACTGTTTCAAGTGAGCCATGTTACTACCGCCAATTTCCTCAAATCAAGTGTGTGTGCTACTCAACATCTTTGAAGTATCCATATTACACTCTGGTTACTTTTACTAGGCCGTTTGGACCCGCCGGTCAGTATATGCCCTTCTGTTCCGACCGATGCCCGTTAAACTGTTGGTTGGTACCATAACTCCGTCGAACGGTGTTGTTGGCTATATCATATGTGCTTATGTTGCCTTTGTCAGGAAATATCGACTGTGTGACTAGGTTTTACCACAGCAACTACAAGATGGAAACTTTACACGCGTCTGCCGTCTATGAATATTTGTGTTCTGGCCTTTTTTTCTGTGTTTGTCAGAATTGTTCTTACTCCGTATTTTATTTTATTTATCGATTGTGTTAACATATCTACGAACCAGCTTACTAGCTTGACATCAAAGCAGTGTCATAAACACCAGTCGTTTCCTGTCAATATTCCAACCATTTCTTTTTGCTTTTTTTCAAAGTAACGCAGAAAATCTGCCCACATGTCTTTCCCTGTACCACCGAACGTTTGCTTTGCTTGGGTTTCATAGCTTCATGTTTATATAAAAGTCGTTAATAGACGTTAGTTCTGAATCGAATCGGCTCTATCGCCTATATGCACACCACCACCTTAAAAGTTCAATTTTTGATATGGATATTGAAACTTTTACATAGTTGATTTTATCTAAGTATCCAAACATGTTGGCGTCTCGTCCATCAGGATTATGATGATCAGTGAAATGAAGGATGGGATATCAATATCATAGCTGGTAGAATCGATCAGGTTATGCTGTAAGCATCCAGCAATATCGTTATATGGAAATGAAAAAACAATCAACATAAATGCTAGCGAAAAACATAAAACTAATCAAGTCCATCCAAGATTAAATCTTTTCTAACAATCTCCCCTACTTACAGTATTATCTTTTCAACTAAACTATACTTCATCGATTTTGGAGGACTAGCAAATAAATGTTCATCTTTCCATCCATCGGAAACGTCTAACCACAAGTCGGCGGAGAGGATTTGATCGTTGAAAGAATCGTTGGACCCCAGAAATGTGTTTTCTACCACGCATTGGCTCTCTCTTTAGAATCTTTTAACATTTGTGAAATCCATTGGATATGCTTCATATTTTGTTTTTATTTGAATACATGTCTATTATTATTCAAAATAGAATTACCGTTCAAGTTTACTCCACTAGAATACTAGTATCCAATTATGTAGCAACCGTTGCCGCCATTTCAACTTTTACATTTAGAGGGTTTTCTGGTGACCATTTCATTTACACTATCACTATCACAATCCTTATATAATCTTACATTGGCGGCGCCTCGAAGGTTCCCGATTTACCATTTCTCAACAGACTCCGGCCGGTATACACTACATACACGGATATCGTTAACAAACGCTAAATATGATTATTCCAAAACCTAAATATAATGAAAATATTACACTAGCAATGCTAATAAACGATGTGACCTGTTTAATGTTACTTCCCAAGCTACCAGGTTAAATGGATCAGTATGACTCGGAGTCCTGACGCTAACATGTACATGTAAATAATTCCCTGTTCCGTGGATCACATGGTCAGTAAAAATATGACTAAAAACTAAAACAACAAATACATGCATACAACTCAACATTGCTGAAACAAGAACTTACCATGAATTTCAAACAGCAAAGCACAACAAAGGAAAATAAAATTGACCCAATACATGCATTTTTGAGTTCATTGCAACCGAATTTGAGGAAAATAATATTTACTACATGTTCCTCATCATTGACATGAATTTTGACATGACCGTCATTTCGCGATTTATTCCTGGTAACAACGTTGAATTTGTTTGAAAAAGAACAATATAATAGAAACTAATTTATTTATAACATAAATCTTTGCTGCAAAAACATCAGCAGATAATAACACATAACATCTTAATAAATTAAAAGAAAGTGTATGTGGTAGGATTTCCCATGAGACAACTATTTATCAGAGATAAAAAAAAAAAGTTGTAGTATTATAGCATGTTCTGTTTTACGTCAATATTCAGATTTTTCGTGACAGGCATATGCTAGTGGTATTTGTTCTTAAATCTTCCGATTTCTAAAGTTGAGTTTGAGAGTACATTGGAATATTCATTGAGACGGGAACTTTTAGAATGAATTTTTGTACTATATATATATAGTATATGTGTAGATATAACGATTTGAAGTACGTGTAAACAAAAAATATTTGAAACAAATATAAGTTTAAATCAGTATAATACACAAACAACATGTGTATCTTGAAAAAATGGAAGATATATAAATCAATCATCCTAAGGAAATCTTAAATGTTGAACGATGTAAAACTTAATAAAATGTTTGGTTAACGTTTTCCTGAATGAGACAACAAATTAAGGACACACAACACAAAAAATATAGAGGTTAACATATGGTCTTCAACAAAAGAAATTGTGAGTATATCATTTACAACATTCTTGATAACGACTTTCATACAAGTGAGAGGATTAGCTAGCTATAAAATCAGGGTTTAACCACCATTTTCTACATAAGGAAATGTCTTTACCAATTCAGGAATATGACAGTTGTTTTTCCATTCGTTTGATGGGTTTGGACTTTTGACTTTGTCATTGACAAAAGACTCTATGTTTTGATGAATTTTCCTTGGAGGTCGGGTATTTTTGTTATTGCATTTTTTAGTCAATAGGCAGAAATTTGTATTACTATTTTTTTATGCAGCAGGATACTACATTCTTTGCGTGTAGATGGTGTGCTTGGAAAATGCCTGTACCAAGTCACGAATATGACAGTTGTTATCCATTCGTTTGATGTCTTTGAGCTTTGATTTTGCCATTTGATTAGGGACTTTCCTTTTTGAATTCGGTATTTTTGTGATTCTACTTTCTGCAAAGTAAATGTTGATAATTGCAATTTTTCAGACGGGCATACTATTAGTTTCCAGAGTACTTTAAGTGATTCATCGACGTCTGAAACTAAAGAAGGTACAGGTAGGTAAAGAATATTTGTCCGCATGCTTAAAAAAATGTTAAGTCTTTCGTAATTATTTATGATAGCTTAACGATATTTGGAATTTGAACTGTTTATGAAAAGTATATATCACATATGGCACACTGGCATAGCCTAATTTTCATGCTGCAAAGTTTTAAGGATTATGTCTATTTCTTAACAATTTATACATGTATTAATGCCATATCAACAATATTTTATAGGTAGATGGTTATTTAAACTAATAATGTTATGCTTTGTTTAATTTTAAACAATTTTATCATATTTGATGATATTGATTGTAATCATTCCGATTATCCCGAGCACCGTAATCAACCAATAAAGTAAGCTTGTTGTTGTAGTAGGGAATGTTTGTGTGGCGTATATCATATGGCCTTAGCGGGTTTTTTTTCTTAAATCGAATTTCAAGAAGTAACTGTTACCCAGTAGCTAATTATAATAGGTCAACAATAGTTTGTGTGTGAATAAGTTGTATAAAGTATATGTTTGTCTGACTTAAGACATAATTATGCCTTTCAACGCTTCATATCAGCCTGGATTTTGCATTATAAACACTGTAAATTCATAGTATAGATGATATCTGTATAATAGTTTACTTGAGCACACCCACAATGTGCCGGAAGTTCGTGACTGAATAAAAGTATCTAATTATATAAAAGCCTTAGCTCATGCCTGGATTTTAAGTATTGGTATTGTCATCTGATAAAATCATGCTAATGATAAGATGCACAAATTTGTCTTACTATTTGAACCCGTCGACCTCGAACTTATCAATTATTGGTAATATTAGTTATTTTGAAAACAAAAGGGCTGGAATGGTGTAAGTTTTATTCAATACCATTGTCCTATATAAGTTATATAAAAGTTTAATTCTTTGATTTGCCGTTTTTACGACTATGTCGGCTAACAAATTGGAAACTGTATCTTCACATTATTTTAAGTTGGGATTTTAAGTATTCGTATTGTCCTCTTATAAAGTCATGCTGGATAAAATACTGCAACTGGAAACAATATGACAATGATTAAATATTTAGTAGTGTCAACCCTGTAAAGTGACGAGGCTAAGGTGTGATTATGATCCGTGTATATAGAAATAAAAAAAAAAAATCCATTTTGTGGTGCGCCTGATAAAGTATAGATTAGGTAATAGGTTATAAATACTATAGTTATCGGTATTGGATTCGACTTTGAGCTTGTTAATTATTGGAAATATTAATTATGTGGAAAACAATATGGTCTCCAATGGTGTAATTTTCAATCAACACCATTGACCTAAATTGGTTATATATAAAGTTGAATTTTTTTATTCGTCGTTTTTACCCCATGCCGGCTAACAAATTGAACCGCGTTATTTTAGTATTATAGATAAGTGCAGTCATGATATGTACATGCATATTTCTCTTAACAGGTGTCACTTGAGTTTCAAGGTTAGTTGTTTTTTTATCAAAAAAATAGTTCTGTGGGTGAACAACTTAGTGCTTTTAGTTTCATAACGATATACGGTAATTAAACTCATCATCGATACCGTTATTGAAAATGTGTACACCAGACGCGCGTTTCGTCTTCAAAAGACTCATCGGTGAATCTCGAATCAAAAACGTTCAAAAGGCCAAGCAATGTACGAATTTGAAGAGCATTGACGATTCAATGTGCCGAAATGGTTGGCCGAATGAAGCTAAGGTAAACTATTCCGTGATAGAAAATCCTTGGTAACAGTTGAAAAACATTAATTTCGTTTTTTTTATATACAGGAATTGGTCAATACTTCTACATTGGTCTTTTTGCAACAGGATTTGTGGTTTTATGTCTGTCTGTTGGTTGCAATTATTTCCTCAATAGATTTGCGAGAAGAAAAGAACGAAAATCAGTTGACAATGAAAATCAGGACGTGATGCAAGGAGATGGAACACATAACGGCACGGAAAGTGACTCAGATCTGAGGGAAAATGACAATATATCCCCACATTACGAAACAATTAACGAGAATTGGATAATAGAAATGTCGCATTCTACAACCAGTAATAATTTGACAAACCATTCTTGTGTCTCAAACATTGTTGAATATTTTCAACATGATAACACGTATTTGGATGCTATTGAAGAGGACAACACAAATTTCGATGTTATTGAAGAGGAAAACACGTATTCGGATGTTATTGAAGAGGAAAACACGTATTCGGATGTTATTGAAGAGGAAAACACGTATTCGGATGTTATTGTAGAGGAAAACACGTATTTGGATGTTATTGCAGAGGAAAACACGTATTTGGAAGTTATTGAAGACACCTACAATCAAAACTTAGATGCAAATACTAACATGAACGCAGATGAAGACCATGTAAGTATAATCAGCAGCTCCCCGAGAGAGGAAAGAAACACTTCAACATTTATGTTTTTAACAGAAAACGAAGATGAAGACAAAAGTAACACGATTGACAAAGAATGTCTGGTGACAATTGAAACAAATAACTTTGAAGACTGCAAAACAAGCAATAATTCCATATCAGTGTCGTCTTCTTCTTCAGAGCAGTCTACATGCGAGACCGAACCAGAAAACTGCAAACATTCAAATCAGTACATGTCTTTAAATGTGAATGATATGGAATATTTAGATATTTACAGTACACCAATAACTGAAAACAAACTAAGGACAAGTGAGTCCAATAATTCATATGACAGTGAAAGTGCTGGAATGCTATCCATGTTGAACTAATAATTTAAATGTCATTGACGTCTATTTTGTTGTTAAAGATACATATATTATAAGTATGTGAATAAAGGCAAGCACGGCAATATTCCACAAAGATCAAAGCACGAATGCACCGTAAGGCAGTTTCTATAAAACAAAAGTTACAGGTGAAAGGTTTAAGTAACCCTGTCTCTCACCCCGGTCACCTGAATTTCAAGCAATAAATGATTATTACAAAATATAGAAATTAATGAATATAGTATAGTTCTATATACATTATCAGTTTTGGAATAGATTACCCTAGCCGTATTTGGCACAACTTTTTTGGAATTTCGGGTCCTCAATGCTCTTCAACTGTATTTGTTTGGCTTTACAACTATTTTGATCTGAGCGTCACTGATGAGTCTTATGTAGACGAAACGCGCGTCTGGCGTATTAAATTTTTATCCTGGTACCTTTGATAACTATTGTCTATCTTTGACCATTTGTTGCTAGAAATACAGGTGACTGTGGTCTCGCACCAAAGAGCTGCTGTTAGTGTTAAAGTGTTGTGTTGACTACCAAAAAAACAAATTGTCTATCAGTGGTATACTAGTAAATTTATAATAAACTGTTATCACAGAGATATGTCTCGCTTTATTTTAATTTTGAGTATGCAAATGTTGACATCAAAATCGCAATACTTAACATGTAAGTTAGGCAAATATTCAAAGTCAATGAACCATTACTGAGGTACAAAACTAAACAATATCCATGTAATATCATAAGCTTATTATAACGCGTTCCCATTAAACAAACCTAGCCACACAAACATTAACTTGTAAACTATGTAAAAGTTTCAAAGTCAATGACCATGAAGAGATAGTGGAACTATATTATCTCTAGGGAAACGATACTTACAAATGCCATTAAATTGCCATACCAAATATCATTGAATTAACATAATCAGTTCATCTTAAAACATATCTAATCACAAACTTAGCAAAGGTTTCAAATTTAAAAGACCATTAATGAAGGGACGGAGACAAATATACTCTATGGAAATGAGATGTGCGAATGCTTATTCAGGTGAACACCATTTAACATTGGCCTACCACTAATGGTTCCCCTTGAAATGACCTAATCACAAACTAATACATGTTAACTAAGCAAAATTTCCATTAGACCATGACTAAGGGGCAGCGACAAATAATATCCATGGAAATGAGATATGCCAATGCTTATACAACTGCATACCAAATATCATTGACCTACCTACCACTAGTGGTTCATTATAAACTGACCTAATCACAAACTAATATACATGTAAAATAAGATAAAGCTTCGAAGTCAATAGACCATAACTGAGGGGGCAGGGCCAAATAATTTCAATGGAAATGAGATGTGCTAATGCGAATACAGCTAAATACCAAATATGATTGACCAAAAACGTGTGGTTCACCACAAACTAGACCTAATTACAAACTAATACATTGTTGACGCCGCCAACGACCCTGGAAACAGCAGACCTATGTCTCGCTTTTTGACTCCGTCAAGCGAGACAAAAAATGTCTGTATGTTTTGTTTAGACATTCTCGTTAATACAATAATTGTATGCACCTGTGATACATGTGAGAGTTTTAGCTAGCTATAAAATCAGGATTTATCCACCATTTTTTAGAGAAGGTAATGCTTGTACCAAGTCAGGAATATGACAGTTGCTTTTCATTCATTTAATGTGTTTAAGCTTTTGATCTTGCCATTTGATAAAGGACTTTCTGATATGAGTTCGGTATTTTTATTATTTTATTTTTAATAACGCTAGGTAAAACATAATGAATCGCATGCCTTGATTTGAAAAAAGTGAATATTTCTGTATTTGGCTTCCTTAGTCTTTAATCTTGAACTAAATCATGCCTGTTGGTTCAAGCAACAATTGCCAGATTTTTTTTCAAATTTAAAACAGTTATTATTTCTTTACCAAAACCCTGTAAGTTTACCTGTAAAATTTAAAATAGATACCAATGAAAACAAACCTTTTGTTATAACAACAACTTTTGTACTATCCATGTTTGAACAGACAGAATAGGTGAATTGAAATTTAAATAGCCAAAAGACAACATATATAAAAAAATATTGAGATCTGGTTTAAATGCAAATGAAACAACTATCTACCGCAGACAAATGGCATTGAAGTAAGCAAGTGCTGTCACTGTATATATAGCTTTAAACATTTGACATACTATTGAGGTCAAGACTTGTGTAATATGTGCTTATAACAGGCAAATGATTAAGTAGGTGAAAATGCTTTGTAATTAAAATTGTTATATGTAGGTGGTAATTTACAGACAAGAAGGAATCTCATTATCATTTTACTCTAAGTTAGTTATCCTCATACAGTAAATCATAATTGGTCGGAAAGAGGAGTTCAAATTCTGCCTTTGTTTTAATTCTAATATCGATCTACACACTTAATAAAAATAACCAACTAACAAGCAAATTGGCTGTTTGATTTTTTCAAAAATAATTTAGAGGCATATTTTCCAATTACCTTGTTCAATTTGTTATGATGTGCTTTCCACACTGTAAAGCAAGGGGAAAACTAAATTTGTAATTGTCGTGTATGCTGGACAATTCATTAGTAAGTATACGAGCATTGCATACCAAAAGACAACTTTAACACGTGTAATGTGTTCCGTAGTATTTTTCTTTCTTTCAGATACCTCAATTTACTGTAGAAGGCTGTTCATGGACGAAGGTCATATGTTTGAGGTCGATAAATCATTCTCTCTCATTCTTTCCAAATTTACCTATTTCCTGATCTATTTTCATTAATTCAACGTGTGGTTCGTTTGATCTCTGTTCCTCATTGGTTCAAATTCAATTATGACGTCAAATTTTTCTTGCTTTTCTCTGAAATTCCTATTGTGACATCCAGAAAAAAGGCAACCTTGCCTGATGACGTCAACTAGAAAAAAAACACATCTTTTTGCAAATCCTTCAAAGAGAATTGAATTTGTCTGCATATTGTTAAAAACAATAAGACCAATAGATTCCACCACGAAATCTTGGGCAATCAAATTTTTATTCACTCTCGACAGATAAATCTTAATGGTACAATGGCAAATATTTCATGCACAACATTTGTTTTGCTTTTTTGGTGCGAAAACATCCAGTGAAAGAAAATTAAACGCAAAAAAAAAAAAAAGATAAACACAATATTTTAATTAATGAAAATACCAGTACGTGATTATTTCTTTTTTGTCAAAATTATTGGTCCTCTGCCGGTTGAATTGAAGCCTCAACGACAAAACCAACAGACTGTATTATGTATAAAAAAAGAAATAAAATTAGAGTTTTACAGAACGACTTTCATTTTTGTTATCATCAAGGGATATATAGATACATGTATAAGACGAGAAGATGCGGAATGAGTGCCAATGAGACAACTCTTCATTCAAGTCCCAATGTTTAAAGTATTAACAATTATAGAATCAAAATACGGCCTTCAACACGGAGCCTTGGTTTCATACAGAACACCAAACTACAAAGGGCCCCAAAATAACAAGTTAAGTGTAACACAAGTCAATGAATGGGATAATGAAATATTTTTGTAAATTCTGGTAAAAAATATCAAACTGGCTTGCCCAATATAGTACTGATGCATGGTCGACTCGATTTACACGCCAAAACAAATTCGAGGTTTAAAACCATTTATTATCAAACATTTAAAAAGAAGGTTATGGCAAAAACACCTCAGACTATTTATATATAAAAAAGAAGATGTGGTATGATTGCCAATGAGACCAATATCCATAAGAACCAAATAACACAGAAATTAACAACTATAGGTCACCATACGGCCTTCGACAATGCGCAAATCCCAAACCGCAAAGTCAGCTATAAAAGGCCCCGGTTGTAAAACATTTAAGTGTATTGAATAGTTTCAGTATTTCCTAAATACAATGTAGTAAATTTACAGATAATCGACATATCCCTGATTTTTCATGTCAACACGAAGAGCTGACTTCTGTGTTGGTAATGGACAATGAAACTGAGGTATAGCAATATACCACCGACTGTAGTTCAGGTTGACATGATAACCAAAAATTAGCAGAGGCAAAACATGCAAAAGGTCATCAAACTTCATTAAGGTTGACATAATTATGAAGAAACCGATAAATAACAAAATAACGCTCGATCTTAGTTTGGAGTGACATTACTGTCAAAACAGGAATCGGAGGAATACCAATAAGCCGTCCGATTTCCCTTCAGCGTTACATCGCAATAAATTGGATCAATGTACAGAAAACAATGTGTGTTCTGATATTAGATCCATATGACCTACTGAAAATAACGAAAAAACACAACCAGTGAAATATATATTAGAGGACTTTTGTTTGGGGTGACATTATAAGAATTTCAAAGAACGGAAAAAATAGGTTACCAGACTGTACATGGGGACATAATAGTTTCCACAAAGAATCTTGATGTGGCTCCACCAGGAACGCTCAAATTTGAACATTTGCTAACCTAACCAGCTAGTGTACAAAAAAGAAAAACAGTTCTTCATTATTAATTAATTATTTTGAATTTAAATTATTCTTTTTTCATTATTTTGTTTGAAATCCGTGATCAAAGAAATACGTTTTATGATTTTGAAATTGACTTATAGACCCAATGGGTAGGATGTATTTTATTGTTTATATAATATATTTGTATTTTGTTAAACTGTTTTTACAGATGTCACTATAATAAATATTTACTTACTTACTTTACTTACAGTACACACGCAATAAATTTCGAGAACAGAACTAACAATAACTGAGCAAAGCAATAAAAAAGTATTACAATCTTCCTTTGAAAAATATGTTAGATCTAACAAGTTGTGACGTGGACAAGACAAGGGTTTATTTATAGAATATAAAATCGTTTTTTAAAACAAATATGAAATATTTCTTTCAATTTTTATAGCAGTGATTATATGTCCACAAGAGTATCATTGGATCATTAGTCAGTGCTCCGGTACTGCCATTATTTATAATAAACCGTTCTTTAATTGTTCATTTACAAATTTTTAATTTGTTTAGAACCTAAGGCTACAAATCCTTCTTGCAAAACTAAAATTAAATGGATTTTTAGGTCCCTTTTGAAAATAGGCCTTCACATATTTGACTCTGAGATATTCGGATGAATGTTGATTCAGAGTAGGGCCTCAGACGCCAACAGATATAACGTATTATTTTCATTTTTGATAACTTCTTACTTATATTTCCATGTGACAGTCCTTATAGTTTTGAAGTAACTGTTTCGATTGTGAACTATGATTATCTTTCGACAATTGTTCAATTGTTCGAGTGACAACTTCGTCTGTAAAATGTGAAAAATAAGAAATAGCAATAAAGTTTTTGAGAGCGATTTTAACTTTTGCAATAACAAGGCAAATGCATAAAATCAAGGGATATACATGAATTGGCGTAATATACACAGATAAATGAGTCTGATATAAATACATAAGTAAGTGCTCATATTTCATGAAATTTCACAAAGGTTTTAACATAACACTATATCTTGCTTATCTTTACTAGTGTCATTGTCAAGATTGTTTTATTAGAATAAATGTCATTTGAAGATAACGAACATTTCCTAAAATATCACTATTGCACCACCATATTATGCTATAAATATATGTTTTATAGGAGAATCATTTATTACTATGAATGTTATGAGACATTTTTTTTTCAAATTCTGGACAACGAAATGAAAACTGTTTTGTGCTATAGAGTAATAATACATGGTTGAATGTTAAGTTTGATTTTTCGGTTGAGCTTGTCTGAAATTTTCCAAAGAACAAAAGGAAGGGACAGAAGATCTCAAAAGAACAATAAAACCGAAAACACCACTGGAAAAAAGACGAATAGACAAAGTATACATTACACATGATTGGTTTCAATTGTGCTTTATTTTTATTAGGTTTGGAACACTCTTCAATTTTCTTTTTGTTGCTGTTATATGGTAACACTGATCATCTTTTCTATTCCAAAGTAACAATGCACACATGGCGGTTAAATTGTATGAAGATATTGTATATAGTTATATTTAAGAATCATCTTAGATATCATTCTTATTATTTTGTACGCAAGACGACCGCTTCAGTCTTCTAGTTTATGAGACTCGCCTTTGGCGTTCGAATGAAAAGGCCAAACCGAATTCAAAGACCATTCAGTACCAACACATTTTGAAAAGTTGTACCGAATATTCTTAAGACTATCAGCATGTTTGTAGAAAATTAAAGTGTTTTGAATAATTTCAGTATTTCATAAATAGTAAATTTACAGAATTTGAACATTACAATGATTGTTCATGTCACTCAAAGATCTTACAAGTGGGCCGTTGAGACGAAATTGATAAAGGACAATGTAATATCCGATTTTCGTTCGAGTCGAAACAGTAATAAAAAAAAATGAAACGGAGGAATAGCAATATATCACCCGACTGTCGTTCTGAATGACATGATACCAAACAGTAGAAGTAGCAAAAGGTCACCAGACTTTGAGACCGATTGAGAGAAAACAAATCCGGGTTACAAACTAAAACGAGGGGAACACATCAAGTATAAGAGGAAAACAACGAAACAACAGAAACACTTAAGTGCAACAGAAAACCAAACGACAATGCAACACACACAGAAACGAACTATAAGCTAACAATTGCCATTTTCCTGACTTGGTACAATACATTTTAAGAAAAAAAGTGGGCTGATCCCTGGTTTTGTGACTAGCCAAATCTCCCGCTTTTATGGCAATGTTAAATATAACACTAAAATGGCAACATTACATGACAGGAACACAATACAAATAAATGGAAGATTATTCAGGACAGTAAAATACACTAATTAACAATACAATAGAACATTACGACATGCTAATAGTTATTAAAGGTACCAGTCTTATAAAAAATACACCAGACGCGTGTTTCGTCTACACAAGGCTCATCTCTGACGCTCAGGACAAAATAATAATTAAAGCCAAACAAAGATGAAGAGCATTGATGACCCAAAATTCCAAATAGTTGTGCAAATACGAATGAGGTTATCTGCCTGGGAAAAGAAAATCCTTAGTATTTAGAATAATTCATACTTTTGCAAACAGTAAATTTATAAAAAAAAAATGACCATATAATTGATATACATATACGTCAACACCGAAGTGGTGACTAACCACAGAATAAAAATGAACAACCTAGGTCAACACATAAAAACACTACAGCCGAACCACGCATTGTATGTCACCCGATTAGATCGACGCACAAAAGTGACGTCACAGGTAAGTTTCTAAATATTTCCAAAAAAATAGGATATAGGTCAAGATAAGGTTTGTAATAATGATGTTTGATGTATTTAATAACAATAAAGAGTGCAATACTATTGTAATAGAATTGGGTTAGTCATTAGATAATTACATTGTATTATCTAGCTATGTCGGTATTTCTTCTAAGTCAAACTGTAAACCAAATACATCGTGTAAGTTAAGTTGCCGCAGACTAAAATCTTATAAATGAACTGGGTGATTAATTATCTTTACCCTCACAAACGGATAGAAAATAAAAAAAGTTAGAATTACAAACGATAAGACATTAACAACATCCGATCAGAATAACAAATACAACATCAAAACTAAATATATAAAACTTGGTTCACAGTAGTAAGAAACTGTCCCTATTTTTAATTGGTTTTCTGTTAAATTATTGACTCCGCACTAAGAAAAGAAGTACTTATGTATTATATTGATTTTATAGTTAAGCAAACAAGTAAGATAACTAACGATACTGCTTTTACCTACATACTGAAGTCCATGTGTTGTAAATTGAATTAATACAGATCTTATCTAGGCCATTCACTTTATTTTATAACATCTTCTCTTTAGGGGGTACAGTTGGTATAAAGAAATACATCAAAATAATTATGTTAGGTGATTTCAAAGAGAAAATGTACAGCATTTGCCATCCACCTTATCGCATTTTCAGTAACACTAATAAGAATATCTAGCATTTTTACCTTCTTCATCAGAGAAGAACACTTTTTTTCAAAAGGTCATTTCTTTAGACAAGATTGTATGGAAGTAAAGTAGAGAACGTCATTACTGTTAACCGAAATCAGTAGCAAATCAAAAGCGCGTTATTATCTAAAACATATGGGTTGAATCCAGGTTTTCCTCATACGTTATGGTAATAAATTTTGAAAAAAATAATTTGATTGATAACGTAGAAAAACTAAAAAAAAAATAATTTAGACACGCCCCCTTTTTTAAATTAACTAATTGCTCACTAAATCAAACTTAACCCTAATTTTGTCTTTAGTAACAACATTTCAAAATTCAAAAATCACATGATGAATTTTTGTAACGTTATCGCACAGATACTGCCCAAAACCAGTTTTTTCCTTTCAATTAAGAACTGGGGGTTACAATTAAAATCATCATCAATGTCAATATCAAACTGGACCTCAGCTTTGTTTCGATAGAACATATCTAAATTTGAATAGAATCCATTGAGAGGTTCTGGAGTTATTTATGGCAGCATTGGACCCACACATATGCCCACCTTCCCATGTGCCATACAATCTCAAATACTTTGATTTTCGGTAATAACGCTCACCTGTGCTTATTTTTATATATTTCAAACTATGCCAATTCAAAATTGTATATGTCTATGTCTATAAATTTCCGGGATTCCGTTGAAAGACCCGTTTGTAAAATTGTCAAACTGTTAAATGGGTAGTTGACAGATTTCAAACTGATAAACCATTGGGTTCTGTCAGATTTATCTCATCTATATTGATTTAAATTATTCACACCATTTTAGACCTATATAAACTTGATATTCTAAGCATGATGTTGTTGTGATTTGTTCCAATTTTTTTTGTAAACGCCAAATTTCAACGCAAAAAGGTGATGAAAATTACTAACACATCGCCTTTTTTTTTGGTGAGCTAAAAATCAAAATGATATACACCATTGTTGCAACTGGTTATTATTTAATTGGAACACAACAGCAATTCCTTCACTCATAAAATAACACATCTGAACTGTATTACCAACACAATCATAGTTTTCAAGACATACTTTCTGTGGTCATTTTCTTGTATTGCTTGGATTGCACAATACGTTTTTTGCGCCTTAACTTCGTTTTTTTAACCTTTATTTTTTTAAACTTGATTTTATTTGGTTTGCTCCTAATGTTGTTTTGTTCATATTCCCCTGTTTTTCTTTCGCTTCTTTTCCCATTTTGTTTACTTTTCTCTTCTTTTCTCTTTTGTTTACATTTCGCTATAAGTAGAACAGCCGCTACAAGTATTATAACAGCCACGATTGATCCAATACTATAAAAGAATAAGATTTCAATATTTGAATCAACTTTAAATTCAAACAGTTATCATTTGTTATGTACTTTATATTTTTTCCAATATGCGATTTCCATCAAGCCACGACATTAAAAATGACATGCTGGTGAGAGAAAAAAATCTTTTAAAAAAATACACCGAATCATGAATAAAAAAATAAGTAGACAGTTTGAATATAATACAGTTAAAGTTGGACTAATTTTTTTGGGAGTGGATATTTGTTACAAATGTGACATGTTAACTAGTAAGCGAACTCAATACAATTAACAAACTCCTCTACCAGTTGAAATATTAATCTTGACTGAATGTTTTACTCTGTATTTAATGATTTAGATTATTTCTGTCAGGTAAAAGTAAATTGATTCTCCTGAGCATGCCGTCATTTCGAGTACGCAGCGGGAGCAGCTCTAAAATTAATACTTTACATCGAGGGTTACGCCTTCAATGTTGATATGATAGTTGTTTCTCGTTTTTTGGCGCCCTTCATAGCTTGCTGTTTGATGTGAGCCAGGGCTCCGTATTGAAGATAGTACCGTGGCCTATAATGGTTTACTTGTATAAACTGTGACTTGGATGGAAAGTTGTCTCATTGACACCCATCCTTTCTAGATTTTTTTATGTGATATTTTTAAGAAGTTACTTTTATCAAACAAATATATAATTATTACATATATGCCAACATCGATGTACGCATTTAATAGACTCTTTCGTATATTATATGTTGTGACCATCAATTCAAATACTATGCACGTACAAATGATAATCAAATTTGTATTAAACTATAGTATATGGCTATGGGTCTCCTAAAATCAGAATCGTCTTTGAAATCACAACCACACAACATTAAAATGTAAATAAAACTATATTCCGCATGATATGATTACAAAGGACAAGGTTCACTTATGGCCCAAAATGGCCTAGAATATCAATTTTATCATAAAACACCAAAATGTTCAGAATTTTTTTCCAAAATAGGTCTATTTCAAAAGCCATAATGCTGAATAAATCAGTTCTATTCATAAAAGTACTTAGTACTCTCCAAATTAGGCCCATTTTGGACATTTATTTAAAATATGTTGATTTTGTGCAATTTTCAGACCTAAAAGCTTTAGGAAAACCTTGGCCGCCACCTACGATCCAAAATGTTTTGTGACCAAAAAATTACAATTTTGATATAGAACTCATCAATATAAAAACGTTTTCGATCGTGGATGGCGGCCAAGGTTTATTATGCCAAAACAATTAAAATTTTGGAAAAAAATTACCAAAATTGACCTAAAATACAAATAATGTATATTTCAGGGGTCATAGATTCAAAAAATTATAAAGGAAGGTGCCAAAAATGTATATTTCAGTCTTAATAGTATTATCACAAGTATTTCTATATGAAATTTGTAATTTTTTGGTTCGGTTTAAAAAACATAAAACAATTTAGGACCAATTTCAACCGTTCGTGAATAGTAATTATCATATTTTCTTGGAGTGATGCATTATTGAAGTGTTTCTGTTGTATTTATATGACCAGGTTTATTTTCGCTATACTCGATTCAAGCACCTGGCGGACTTCGACTCGGCGTTTTTTTTTTGTAACCATGCATGTGTAAAGCAGAATTTCTACTTATTATCATTATATTTTAATAATAAGGAAATATCAAATTAATTTCAAAGGGACACTACTTCATTGAACTATGAAAAGACATTCTCTGTTTAATCCATACCTTATTATTAAGGTAAGAATTATCTAGGTAGAAGTGCCTACAAGTCAAGATTTTGCATAGTTGATAATTTCTTAGTAGCAAAAAGATACGCAACGCGAAGCCAAGGTTGACAATGCGTTTTTCGAGGGGTACCAATCTGCTCTATCACCCTCTCAGCTATGTGTTATTTAATTTATTATACTTGATGTTCTATCATTATAGTCTTTTACAGATTAATTTTATTTTCTATGACGTCACGTACATAAAAACGTTACGGGTATTAACAAAACAACAAAAGTTAAGCAAGATATTTAATTTTTTATTTTGACAGTCAAATAATAAAATCTGAGCCAAAACGGAGAACTTAAGCATTGTGTTTAATTACTTGATGTACTTTCAATTCATTGTCCTTTGAACTATCGGTTTGGATATGTCCAGACGAGAGGGTAACATTCAAAAAAATTGTCACCCTCTCAGCTATATGATACAGTAAATTTTTGGATTCGAGCGTCACTGATGAGTCTTTTGTAGACGAAAAGCGCGTCTGGCGTATATACAAAATTTAGTCCTGGTATCTATGATGAGTTTTTTAATAACACCCTCGTATCAGCCAATCATAATATGGCATTTTTACGTGAAGTATAATAATATATAAATAACACATAGCTGAGAGGGTGATAGAGTAGATTGGTACCCCGAGAAAACATTGTCAACTGTGGCTTCGCCATTTAATTTATTATACTGAATGTTCTATTATTATTGCCTTTTACAGATACATTTTATTTAAAAGTATTGTCAAGGGACGTCACGTACATAACAACATTAGGGGTACGTATTAGAACAATCAACAGAAAAAAATTGATAAAATCCCAAATAAAATCTTGTTTACATAAATGTCGATCGTGTTGCTTATCAAGAATGTGTAGTGTAAATACTGACACACATCATCTAGTGCAGGGGCTCTACAAAGGGAAAGGCAAATTAAATTAGAATAAAACTAAAGATTTCCGTCATCTGCATAAAATAAATTATTAAAATAACGTACTTGCCTTTATTTTGACAATCAAATAATAGAATCAGAGCTAAAATGTAGAACTTAATGCATTGTCTTAAATCAATTTGATGTAAATTCAATTCAAAATCCTTTAAATTATTGATTTTTGATTGGTCTGGACGAGAGGGTAACATTCAAAAACATTTGTGATAGAGTAAATTAATACCCTCGTATTAGCCAATCAAAATACAGCATTTTGACGGGGAGTAAATTAACGTACAGTTATTATAGTAGTGCTGTCAACGGTTAATCGTTTAACCCGTAAACCGTCGGAAGGACCGAATACCGAATACTAAATACGCTAACTGGTTTACCGATTTTTGTTCTTCAATTTTATCAGATTTGATATAGATGTGTAATGAAATCATCAAACATTGTCAAACTAATTTTGTTCTATATATTTAAAAATTATTAGTGGTAATTAATTGGACAGATCAATTTTACAGTATATTGATTGCTATTCTTAATAAGTACGCATAATTAGTATAAATATTTTTATAATCAGTGTCTGTAACTTTAAATCAGAGTTTAAATAAATATTACGATTTACTTTTATATTATTTCAATTTTGATCTTATATTGCGTAGATCTACACCTGAATGTGCAACCTCCGTCGTTCAAGGCTTTGCCATACTATTAACGAAATACCAACTCAAAAATTGGAAAATGCAACTCAACGTGAATGTACTAATGTAAACTTGATGATACAAGTAACATACTTAATAATATCAAACTGAAACACTCACCGCTATTTTCTAAGACATCAAGACAAAATGAAAGAATAATCGATTTCAGACGTTTTCGATTCGATGAAATCAAGATGGTTTTTAGATTTCAATCTGAAGTTAATACAAACGCCATAGTAGATACAGTGTATTGGATTATTAAAAGTCGAGGAATTTTCACAGACAAGCCTTATGATAACACAGGACAACATTCAATTCATCATATTATAGCGTACATTTGTAGGGTACTAAAAATAAGACTTCTTAATATAAAATTAAACTACGGGGTAACCGGTTATAATTAATCGGTCGAACGATTATCCGAGTAACCGTTTAGACAAATCTGCACGATTTGACAACACTTGTTATGTATATTTTCATAAATGTATTTTTAACAGAATGGCAAGAAGAAAGCGACAAGAGTATCATACTTGCAACATCGTCAGCATCTCAAACAATTACCAATACAGGTACGTGAAAACTCCAATAAAGCAGGTTTTAATTCAGAATGCACGTTTCGTATACATAACCATAATCGATGGCGCTAAAATCCCTGACCATATGAACCACTTTATTGATAAGCATTAAAAACTAAATATTTCAAAAAATGATGTCATCTCTAGCTGAAGATCATTTATGTCTGGACAATTTAGCCATTCAAATGAAAATATTTTTGAAACGGTACAATTACAGAAGATGATCGTATCGATGATAGTTCATGTATAACAAATGTGTAAGCTGGAGATATTTTCAAAAACGAGTTACATTGATTTATATTTTTGAATTATTCTCAACAAAAAACAAACCAACACTTTATAGATTTCATGCGTCCGAAAAGCTGTCTTGGATTAACATTCACCAGGAACGCTCAAACCCACTTCTTTTGCAAGCTTATGACGTAAAAGGTCCGAAACAGTTTAAATAAAATTGAGAATGGAAATGGGGAATGTGTCAAAGAGACAACAACCCGACCAAATAAAAAAAAACAGCAGAGGGTCACCAACAGGTCTTCAATGTAGCGAGAAATTCCCGCACCCGGAGGCGTCCTTCAGCTGGCCCCTAAACAAATATACAATAGTCCAGTGATAAAGAACGCCATACTAATTTCCAAATTGTACACAAGAAACTAAAGTTAAAAAAATACAAGACTAACAAAGGCCAGAGGCTCCTGACTTGGGACAGGCGCAAAAATGCGGCGGGGTTAAACATGTTTGTGAGATCTCAACCCTCCCCCTATACCTCTAACCAATGTAGAAAAGTAAACGCATAACAATACGCACATTAAAATTCAGTTCAAGAGAAGTCCGAGTCTGATGTCAGAAGATGTAACCAAAGAAAATAAACAAAATGACAATAATACATAAATAACAACAGACTACTAGCAGTTAACTTACATGCCAGCTCCAGACTTCAATTAAACTGACTAAAAGATTATGATTTCATCATATGAACATCAGGCACAATCTTTCCCGTTAGGGGTTTAGTATCATACCATCATAACATATATGAGAAGAACATAACCCGTGTCATGCCAACAACTGTTTTTAGAATAAATGTGTTTAGTTCCGATGCAAAGACCTTATCAGTGACTCAATATTAACGCGCAAATATGCAATCTTTAATGACTTGACAACAGTATCGTAATTATATCCCTTCTTAATAAGTCTATTCAAAGGTTTTGTTAGTTTCTGAGGTGAATACTGACACCTTTGTGCTTTATAAAGAATATTTCCATAAAAAATTGGATGTGAAATACCTGAACATATTAGAAGTCTGCATGTCGAGCTATATTTACGAATGATGTCTTTATACCGATGATAAAATTTAGTAAATGTTTTGACTAGTTTGTGATATCGAAAACCCTGGTGTAATAATTTTTCAGTAATACATAAATTTCTCTCGTTAAAATCTAAAACATTATTACATACACGAGCGAATCGTACAAGTTGAGATATATAAACACCGTAAGATGGTGACAAGGGAACGTCACAATCTAAAAACGGATAATTAACGATAGGAAATGAAAAATCATCCCTTTTATCATAAATGTTAGTGATATAGATATAGATCGAGAAAAGGGCAGTGGTCATTGTTAGTATTAGCTTTATATAAAGTAAGTTCACCGGATAAATTTCATTAATATACATACTGAAGTCGTCATTATTGAGAGCCAAAATATCATCCAAATATCTAAAAGTATTATTAAATTTGTTTATCAGATGTTGTTTCGATGGGTCTTTGCTTATTTTTGTCATAAATTGTAACTCATAACAATGCAAAAACAGGTCCGCAATAAGTGGTGCACAGTTAGTCCCCATTGGAATTCCGATAATCTGACGATATACGGAATCCCCAAAGCGAACAAAAATGTTATCTAGTAAAAATTCAAGGGCATATATAGTATCAAAGCATGTCCAATTAACATAGTTTTTTTGTTTATTGCTACTAAAAAATGACCTAAAAGAGTTTGAACATATATATTCACATTCTGATTTTTTGAATGCCCATTTAATTAGGTGTGTGAATTTTTTCTTAATGAGAATGTGAGGCAATGTGGTATACAGGGTAGAAAAATCAAAACTTTGAACAGATTCAAAATCACCAATATAAGCAGGCAATTTATCAAGTACTTCCAACGAGTTCTTGACACTCCAAAAGTAATTTATTCCACTATTTTCGAAGGCCTTATTTGAACAATTTATTATCAGGTTTTTAATTGTACCAAGTGTGCTGGTAAGAAGAATAGACAATTTAGTTGTTGAACAATGGCTTGAAGACGAAATAAATTTATATTTGTAAGGGGTTTTGTGTAGCTTCGGAAGCCAATACATAGTTGGGACTTTCATTGTATTTGGCTCTGCTTGTAAAGCGGTGGCTAAAAGTTTATGTTTGTTACAGATTTCGTTTTCTGAAAATGGAGTCAGTTGGAATGTTGGTGAATTGGTGATTTCCTTTTTCAGAACCTCAATGTAAAATTTACGTCAAACAATAATAATATTATTAGTGTCTATTGGGGACAATAGGGGGTACGTTAACATGTTAACAACACCTCGATTTTGGCAATGTGTCTAATGTGAGGTTTTAAGATTTTATAATTATGTGAATAAAACATTGCAACAACCTGCAAAAAAATAGAAGTTATCAAAATCGATATTGTAAAGATTAAAAGAGTCGTGTGCATAATTTTATACCATATTTATGTTATTTGTGTCCCATGTAGATATAGTTGTGAACGAAAAACAAACCACTACAACAAATAGTTGTAATGCTAGGAAAATAAATCAATATTTCAGTAAATGGAGCTTTATTTTGATCAATATCTGTAGTTCAATAAATTCGTATGATTTCTTTTACAGTGCAATATTTTTTACTTTTTATCAAATTAAAATCAGTTTTATGATTTCCGTTCATATTCTTACAAATTTGGGAAATTAATAAAACCCATGTGTTGATTTGAAAAAATAGAGTACATTATTTTTCAGAACATTTCTTTGGACTCTGTAATCTATCTGGAGTTTCAACATGCCCGTTACAATTGCCAGATTTCTGGTGAAAACAATACCAAAATTGAATGTTCTACTCTTACGTCTGATTGTTTTGTTCACACATCGTTGTTCATAAAAATGAAATTTTGTGCGACTGTCATACAAGTGGGAGGTTTAGCTAGCTATAAATTTAGGGTTAATCCACCATGTTCTACGTAAGAAAATGTCTCTAGAAAGTCAAGAATATGCCAGTTGTTATTCAATCATTTTGATGTGTTTAAGTTTTGTGATTTCGCCATTTGATTACGGACTTTTCGTTTTGGATCTTCATTGTTTTTTACTTATAAGTTACCTTTTACAAAAAAGATATTACAACTTTAGTTCTTAAAATAGTCAAACATTCAGAACACGCAGATCAGATCACTAAAACCAAAGAAGTTTTTGACGGAAATGCATCGAACTCGAAAGTTGTCTATTCACTCAGCCAACGAGAAAATTGACAACCCTTTATGCTTACTTCAGTACATCAAAGATATAACAAAACAAATGTCAGTTCTTTGTGCGTTTTAAAATATACATGATAAGTATGAGTCTTATTTCATTGTATGAAGATGTAGCTGTTCATGATGTGATGCAATAAGAAAGAATCAGAGCTAAAGTTTCAATTTTCTAAAAACAAAAAAAAAAAACCAAAGGGACTAAGTTGTTGCTTGATTGATTAGTCTTTTATGCTACTTTCATCACTATTATTACACCCTTACCAAAATGTGTAAAACCATCACAAAAGTTCATCTACAGAATTTTAAAAGTGTTTCTTGATCTTTGTGAAAATTCCTCATCCTACAATAATATGGATATATAACGACCAGGGATCTCCATGACCTTTTTTATGATGGTGCACCTCCATCATTAAAATATCTTGCCCATTGTCAAATGAAACCTACCATTGTAAAATTATCTTCCACCGGCGTAAATCATCCCCACTATTGTAAAAAAAAAATAGTTTCACTAGCCGCTGCCATTTTAGTTTGAAATCATAATCATTGCATGTAATTGCATAACCCTTCAAGACAGACAACTGATTAATTGCGTCATGATATAACATTTCAGTAAATGCTAATGAAAATAGAGATTATTTTTTTCTAATTTAAATCCAGTTATAAAATTAAGAAGTCAAACACGTGCACGTTACACAATTAACATCCCCCTTTAAACATGTACAAAATTAGATGCAAATGCAAAACAGAACATAATAATG
This sequence comes from Mytilus galloprovincialis, assembly GCF_965363235.1. Taxonomy (NCBI): domain Eukaryota; kingdom Metazoa; phylum Mollusca; class Bivalvia; order Mytilida; family Mytilidae; genus Mytilus; species Mytilus galloprovincialis. The sequence goes on along the minus strand of NC_134847.1, from coordinate 26,568,266 downwards.
TACTGCCAAAAAATTAAAGTACAGCTATTAAAGATGAACAAAATTTGAACTTGATCTGTAACCTGTCATGATATAACTATTTATACCAATTAATAAATCAATATATTCATGCATGACAAAATACGTCTTGAAAGCTGAAAGATGAACACATAGACAGACAAAGAGCAAACCTAAAGTTCCCTTCCACTTCATCAGTAGTGGACTAATTTAGTAATTAGCAATATATCAACCTGCTTCCTTACATAGAAACAAAAGAATGAAAAACTTCTGATTAAACCATGCAGAAGACACAGCGTTTTGTCATGGTGATAGGTCCTCCATCATTAATTTTTCATCCATGAAGATCCGTGATTGACCAGAAGGCTCATTAATAAATACCTTGACATGGCACGGACAGGACAATGATACAGCTTATGAAACCTATGTATATAAATAAAAGAACAGAGTTCCAATGTCCCCCGCATTGCACTTATGAACAATTTCCAAAGGTCATAACTCATTTAAACAAGCATTCTGTATGTATTGCATGGTAATACATAGTCCCATACCAGTTAAAATTCATTGTATTAAAATAAAATTCTAACTTGATTTATAACTAGTGAAGGTGTAAACTAAATTACGTATACCAAGACATCATCTTCAAGCATGACAAATAAAAGTGTTTACAACTGATTATTTACTTGAATTTTATAAGTCCAAGGACCATTACTCTGCACGGAATCATCAGACCGGAACAAAAATCAAACATGATCTGTAACTTGTCGTGATAAAACTTACTACCAATTATGAAATCAATATCATTCAGAATGACAAAAGAGTGCAGAAAACTGATTATTTTATAGAATTAAGTCAAAGAACCATGATTTTGCACAAAAACATCAGACCGGATCAAAACTTGAACTTGGTCTGTAACTTGTCATGATAAATCAGTACACCAAATTAATATATCAAAGAATGACAAAAAAAAAAGTGCGGAAAACTGATAATTTTAGTGAATTTTCTAAGTCAAATGACCATAACTCTGCACAAAATTGTCAGACCGGAACAGACAGACAGACAGACGGATCCCCTTCAACTTCGCCAGTAGGGGACTAAAAAAGTCAATCATCACCAATATATGACTTGTCCAAGCTATTACTGATGGTAATTTATAGTATAATAATAAATATCTGGTAAGAATTGTACCTGCGAGAGCGCTAACGAGGCCATTTTCCATAATTTTTATATTTCCAAGGAACATAATTCTTTTAGACAAAGTCGACCATCCACCATTTTAGAACTTGTCCAAGATATTGCTGATATTAACCTGTAGTTTAAGTTTTATAAAAATATGGCAAGAACTGTACCTATGATAGCACTATTTTTCATAAATGTTAAATTTCTAAGGGGAATAACTCTTTTAAAAACAGTTGATCGTCTACCATTTTAGAAGTTCGAGATATTGCTGATATTAACCTATAGTTTAGATTTTATAAAACACTAACAAGGCCATTTTTCATAATCCTAATGCTTCAAAGGAACATAACTCTTTTAAAAAATTCGAGATAGCAAAATGTAAAAAGTAGGTCCCAATGAATTATTTTTAAACAGTTGCACTTTATCACTAAGGGTTATGGACATCATCTTGAACATGGGAAATGAGTTTTGATAAGATAAACCTTAGCTTGTGGGTGGTCAATAGACAATGGTCAGATTATTATACCATGGTGATAGTAAAAATATACAAAAATGAATTGATAGTTAGAGATTCAGCTACACTTAAACCAGAACACTTTCTGGACCTGGTCACTTGTTTTATATATTTTTTGGAGATCAATCTTGGAAACATTTGTTGTTCATATCAAATGTTATAAGACATTGTTTTTTCTGATTTCGTCCCCGGGGGTATCACCAGACCAGTATAGAAGTCAGCACTTCAGGGTTGACATGAATATCAATTATATGATCATTATAATTATATGATTATAAATTTCCTGTAAAAAAAACTTTGAACTTTTCGAAAAACTAAGGAGTTGCTTATCCCAGGAATAGATTACCTTAGCCGTATTTAGCATAACTTTTTGGAATTTTTGGTCCTCAATGCTCTTCAAGTTTGAACTTGTTTGGCTTTATAACTATTTTGATATGAGCGTCACTGATGAGTCTAATGTAGACGAAACGCGCGTTAGCATATAGATTCAAGTTACTGGTTTTGTATAACATACAATGTTGATGTACATGTATTATTTTACTAGGTTTGACTATTTTATCCATTTGTCTAAAAGCATGAGTTGACAGTAGGAATTTCTGTAGATGGACTTTTTCAGACTATTTTTTTATTTTTCATTTGTACATTCTGTTGATGAATGTATAATTTGCTCTAATGTTGTGGTTTTCTAGTAATTAGTTAAAGTAAGATTTTTTTTGTTATAATAAATATGTAAGTATGCTACGAAATAGTTCATAATCCTTTGTCATATTACTGTGACATGGAATAAATAAACTCATCATAGATACCAGGACTAAAATTTTACACTTACCCCAGACGTTCGTTTCGTCTACACAAGACTCCCCAGTGACGCTCGAACCAAAAAGTGTTTAAAAGGCCAAATAAAGTACGAATTTGAAGAGCAATGAAGACCAAATTTAAAAGTTTTTCCAAATAAAGCTAAGGTAATCTATTCCTGAGGTAGTTAAACCTTAGTATTTCTAAAAATTAAAGTGTTGTAAACAATTAATTTATTATTATGAACATATCAATGATAACTCAAGTCAACACAGAAGTGCTGACTACTGGGCTGGTGATACCCTCGGAGAAATATATCTCCACCAGCAGTGGCATAAATTTTCCGGAATATTATTTTCCCTAGAACAAATATTGCAGTATTTCTTTTTAATGAAATGAAGGGTTATGAATGTTTGATCCCAAGAGAACTTCTTTGAGACAGAACAAATATGACAAGCAATTTGTTACCAATAGCCATATGTCATCCATAAAGATTCAGTCTATCATATGTAAATAGTGCTTGACCTCATTGTCAATGTTCAGTGACTACTTGAAATATTTTTTAAATGTTATTTTCTCCCTCATTATAAGTGTGCTTGACCTCATTGTCAATGTTCAGTGACTACTTGAAATATTTTTTAAATGTTATTTTCTCCCTCATTATAAGTAATAAATTTGTATGTGCGTACCATGCAAGGTCCTCATGCCTGTCAGACTGTTCTCACTGGACCTCGACCTCATTTCATAAATCAGTGAACATGATTACGTTTTCGTGGTCCATATCTTAGACATTATAACCAAAAGGTCTATCATATTTGGTGGATGGAATGATTATCAGGTGTACATGTCCAACTGGCAGATGTCATCTGACCATGATGTCATGTTCATAGATCAGGTGTTAAAATTAAGTACTTATCTTTTGGTCTGTTTTTCTAATACTGTACATGCTGTTTACAAAAGGTCAACTATATTTGGTGTATGTTACCTGTTTTGTGACCTTCTGCTGTCGTTTTTTCTATGGTCGGGTTGTTGTCTCTTTGGCACATTCCCCATTTCCATTCTCAATTTTATTTTTAATATTTTACGATATACATGTCAATCTATTTGGTTTTATTACACTTTGAACTCATTTGCAAGGTTCACTGCTAAATGTTCAGTTTTCGTTTCTAAGCAAAAGGTCAACCATATGTGTTGAATTAAATGATTGTAGGGATTATATGTCTGTCAGGTATCATCTGACATTTCCCTATTGTGATGGTTCATTGGTCAATACTCAGTTTTCCTTGTAAATGTTTTTTTTTTCTTTGATAATTTACGTGATAGGTAAACTATAATGATAATATTTGATGCATGTAATGATTTTAAGGTGTACATATAAAAAAGAAGATGTGGTATGATTGCCAATGATACAACTCTCCACAACAGACCAAAATGACACAGGAATTAACAACTATAGGTCACCGTACGGCCTGCCACAATCAGCAAAGCCCATACCGCATAGTCAGCTATAAAAGGCCCGAAATGACAATGTAAAACAATTCAAACGAGAAAATTAACGGCCTTATTTATATGAAAAATTAACGAAATTTGTCTGTCAGGGTTCACCTTTCATTGACATCATTTTCATGGTTCATTGGTCAATATTAAATTTCCATGGTTATGTCTGTTTTTTTTTTATACTTAAAGCAGTAGGTCATCTATATTCGTTGTATGAATGATTGTATTAAAGGTGTACATTTATATCCGTTTTAATCATCTGACCTGGACACTTTTTTTGGGTGGGGGGGGGGGGGGAGGGGATCATAAATGTTAATGTAACAATTAAAACTTTATATTTAAGACTATCAACTTTAAATCTATGGTCAGTGTTGCAGGCAAGAGATTTCAATATGAGCACTATTATATTTACTTGTTTTCTCTGTACCTTGAATTTGCTACTAATCAAGAAAAAAATAAGATGGCTAAGTACTCACGAACCTGGGAAAATATGACATTATGGCTGTCCAACATTTAGAATCTGTATAATTGTATATACTTTGAGGTAATTTGATAAATGTGCAAAGGAAAGGAACTAGATTTAATATACAAACGAGTGATATCAACAGGGCTGTCGTGTAATAAAAGGAGTTGTCTTTCAGTGAGTGTCTTTTTCCGCAGGTTTGAGCATTCCAGCGAATAAAAACCCATATGTCAATGTAGCAAATGTTTTTCCTTATAACATGGTGGTTTTTTGGGAAGTATTATTTATTTTGATTTTTATAATATCACAAGCTGTTTGCACTCTAGTCTAATACAGCTGTTAGACAGTTTGAGATTCCTCAAATAATTTCCGAATATCAGATTAATTTAACATTGACATATTGAATAAATGAATTCTTTATTTTCAAAAGTAGTTACATTCCATATCAACACACACACATGTACATTTTGACACACAATAAACATCAGAGAACAATATTCTAAGATAGTGCAGTAGACAAATAATCAAATAATTAAGTGTGAACTAAGCTGCCAAACAGATTTCAAATAATTACACAATTTTGTTTTTATTTAGATTTTGTTTGATATCAAAACTTTAGATTTGTCATATTTGGCCACAAAAAATAATATTTTGCCAAAACTGCAGCCTTTCAATTAAAAAAAAGGACACACTAAAATAAAATGGCACTGATCTTCAACACTTTTCATATTACAAGTACGCAATATGTTTTTTCTCTTGGTAAATTTGTATACCCGACCTAAAAATTTAACATCATAGTACCACTACGTAGATTGTAAAAAGAAATGCGAGTTATATTTATAATCTACGTAATCTTCAAAGCAAAACTCTAATTTTATATTTAAGTACATAGTAAGTTCTCACATATCTGTTACAGATGCAAACCAGATTTGCATATACTAATCTTTTATTCTATCTTTTATAACATGTGTATAACATCTAACGATATGTGTATATAAGACTACTGATACCATACACAGTTTAAACCAATACATAACAACAGATGACGAACATCAGTGTCCAAATATATTCACCATTATTTGCACCTCTGAGCAACAATATATAGTTATCATACTCAAAAAGTGGTTACAACTTTACCAATATTTCATAATTTTTTGTTTCCTAATTACATACATAAGCAAACGCCCTAACTCGCCATACGAAATAAAAACCAAATCCAATTTGAAGTACTTTTACAAAGGATTAAAATAGATCGGCACAAACGGTTATAGATGTTTCAACATCGTTTTCTCGACGAAAACCCTAAATTTCCGAAGTATAATTTATCACAGACGCAACCATACTATTGAACAAGTCACATTTTTATGTCATGTATAAACCATTCGTAGACTTATTCAGTGCTTACAAGGATGTTGAACCTTGCAAGTCTTTTCGCTTCTGTGTTTGTTTTTTATTTCCATTAGAGTGTATCAGCGTACAAAAATATATGTACGAATCGACAAAGTTTAGATCTTCCTTGTAGAATTATTTTGCAATTACCGGTTGCCATCCATTTTGAAAAATCAACAACGTTCGTTTTGTTAACGTTCACCTGTATGTTCCATTTCTTACTGTAAATAAGTAGTTCATCAAGTAGTTCTCGTAACATTTTAGGAGATTTTCCAAATAATAAGGTATCGTCTGCAAATAGTATCTGAACTACCTAACATTTACTATGTCAACTGAAGGATTAATATTCATGTCTTCAATCTTGTCATTAATAAAAAAAAAAAGTAGAGGTGAACAGGGTTTCCCTTTTTTTCTCCTAGAATATTAACGAATGAGTCAGACAGTAAATCGACAGTTTTAACTCACGTTTTTACAGACGAACATACTGATCTAGCCATAGTCACAAACCTTGAGCTTACAGCACTCCGTAGTTGTTACCAAAATTTCTCTTGCACCAACGTACAACATGGATTAGTATTACGTTCATCGTAAACCAAAAAATGAAAAAAAAAAAAACATATAATTCCCAAAAATGTTCAAACGTTTTAATTTGAAGACAGTTTTAAATATTGTTCAAACGGTATAATCAAGAAACCCTATTATTTGTTGAATATACTGGCTATTTGACATTTGACTTTTGTGACTTCAAAATCAATAGATGTTGCTATGGTCTCAAGGGACATTAGCCAATCAAAGTGGGAATAGGATTCATAAACATTTGTTTTTTCTAAAACTTCATTCAATCCAAAATGGTTGAAAATGACATTACACATAATTTACCCAAAATTAGCCTATGCACATCATGTGACTGATCAAGTCCAAAATCAATATTGCCAAAAATTCGGTCTTTCAATAACTTCTTTAAACCATCGACCTCAAGATAAAAAATCATCTTGTCCAAGTCCCAATGGTGCAGCACAAAGAAGTCAAACCTTTTGAAAGATACAAATTAACACCACTCAATAAACAAAATATATAAAAAAAAAACAAATTCATGTCAGGACGATTTTAAAAGAATGCATTTAGTCCTTTTTATAAAAAAATAAGTTGAGATAAAAACGTAGGAGTGAGAGTGATTAATTTTTGCAGATACGTTTTTATTTTATTCAGGAGTGCGAGTAGGATGAGAGAATATTTTTTGGAATGATTTTGCAAAAATGTCATCAGTTTATTTTTTCTCAACTAACGCGGTATTTCTTGTCTGCTAGTTATGATATTGGAAATATTGTGTGTGGGTTTTTTTATAACACAAAATGACACAATTTATCTAAGCTTTGGTAGCACTTTTGATTTCTGAATTGAAAATGTTCCACAGCAGAGGATCGTTTAAATAAACAGTAATACGACATTCATATGTCAAGTATAAATATAATTGTGTCGTTCATCAGAAGTCAAAATCTAAAAAAATATATATGTGCTTCTCGTAGAAAATCTTCATAAGTTTTTTGTAATTTGTAATTTCATCCTTATATTTATAATAATAATCATACTAGTCTAAACATACATCCTCTGGTTCTACCGACATATATCGTTAATCGGGCAATTTTGTTGAATTCACAATTACTTACTATCTTAATTCTTTTGTTGGTTTCTTGTTTCTCAAAAGCATCCATAATTCATTAAATCCAAATCTTCTTATTTTTGATGTCATAACTTTCTTAGAGATAAAGACAAAATTGAAATGACACTATGCAAGCACTGTTTGAAAAAACTTCCTCAAACAACTTGATAATGATCTTACTGTAACCCATTTCTTCTAATAATTGATTTAATTAAGGCTTCCACTCTGTCATTTTGTTTTCGTCACCTGGGTGTACCATAATAATGTCTGCTCCACAATCTTAAAGTCAAATAATGAAAATTCATATGAGACCAATATATTCTATAAGAATTCTACGCCTTTCAAACACATTTCTCTTAGTAAGAACGCTTTTAAACTACTAATACACATATAGTTTTACGTGAATGTGTCAGGAAATATACGACAAGGCAACTAAAATACTGCTAGAAGAAAAGTTCAATTCTCCAACCATAGACATGCGTCTAAAAAGTAATGTATGTATTCCTGAATTCTATAACAGTTTCGAATGATTCTTACCAAATCCTTTAAATGCATGAATGAATCTTTATGACAGTAGCATAGCATGCTATGGCAAAAAATAACAACATATATTACATAATATAAAACATGAATAGACAGCAGAGAACAATAGTATAATACAATGACATGACATATAAAGTTATGAGACTATATTAGATCGAATATTCCAAGCAGATTTTACATAATTACATAATTTGATCGTAAGAGACTTATTGAAGTTTGTAGTATATTTAATAGTTTTCGATCATTAGACCAAGAACAATAATACTACGGTAAAAATTGTGTTCGTACAGATCTATAAGCTGGACAAACAAGAACAAAAAGGTATTAATTTTCAAGAACACACATTTTACAACATTCGCATTAACAATATTCTTTAGGAATATTATTTTGTTATATTATTCATTATAGATTTACAATCAAAACCCATAATATAATCAATTATAGAATGTGGTTATAGACTTTCCGAATTGATTTTCCTCTAAGTTCAGTATTTTTGTGATTTTACTTTTTGATAACAAAAGAAAATTAAAAATCCTTATAACTCCGTTCTGATTAAGCGAGAGTGTTTTTTTTTTTACTTTAGAAGTAAACCTACTCTAAAGCGTAAAGTAAAAATGTCGCGATTTTCTATGAAAAAGATATACGAAATATTTTGGCTGTTATTATTTTGGCGGATTCTAAAACTTTTATCAAAACCTTTGCGTATTCTCCTTTAAATTTGCGCAATTTATTTTGGCGGTTCTTTTCTATCAGTGAAAATCAACACCCCGCGAAAATAACCCGCTTTATGGTTTGAGGACGTTAAGGTTGATATTTCTGTCGTGTTTGTTTGAACTTGTCATATAAACTTGAAAGACTAAGCAACACGAACTTCGAAATGAATAGGGGCATGATCGTATGGGATATAAAACCATTTCCTGATCCTGTTAGTGGATTTATATTGACATGGAAAGAAGTATGCAACACTGTTGCTAGTGAGTTTTTAGTTAGAAAAGTGTTGCACTAAGTGTTTTCTTCCTGTCGATAATGTACGAAATTGTATTTCACAATAACAAAGAACCAACACAAATATGGAAAAAGATTTATGCATTCTAAAAGAACAACAGATTCCTGCAATATGCAATCTTGAAATAAAAACATGCAAGATATTAATTAGTAAACAGCCGTTAAGAATTTGAAGTCGCATCATATAGACGTTCTCGACTCATTCTGAAATTAACCTACATTTTCAAAATGGAATGTAACACTAAAGATGACACGAGTTTCAACATAACGTGTACAGGTGAAAAAAGAAAAACTTTATAGAAATAGTGTTTAAAATGTCGGTAAAAAATGTAATTATAAGTATTGAATGCTTCTTTAAGTAATTTTATGGGGTCGTTAAATCGTTGACCAGGCTCACATTTTAAGACAGCGGAAGCGCTTCATACAAAATGTACTTCGGTCAACGATTTAACTCTGAAAAAATTTACAAAAAAGGAGCATTTAATTCTTAAATCATCTAGGAGAGGGAATTTATACAATGAAAACTAATTTTGTTTTCCAATCACAGTAAAACTGTCATATTTGTGATTTTTATGTTATTATTTTCACGATTATATATTGTTTGCACAAAAACATATTGTCAATATTGGTATTGGCTTTGCTAATTGTTGAAGGCCGTATAGTTGTAAATTTCTGCGTCATTGTGGTTTTTGATGAAATGAAATGCTGATTGTAATAGGATTTGAAAAAAAGATAAAATTAACTGCCAGTACTCTTATACCGGTACTTATAAAGTCTCATTGCATCGTTGGTGCCACTGCTGGTGGACGTTTCATCCCCGAGGGTATCACCAGCCCAGTAGTCAGCACTTCGGTGTTGACATGAATATCAATTATATGGTCATTTTTATAAATTTTCTGTTTACAAAACTTTGAATTTTTCGAAAAACTAAGGATTTTCTTACCCCAGGAGTAGATTACCTTCGCCGTATTTGGCACAACTTTTTGGAATTTTGGGTCCTCAATGCTCTTCAACTTTGTATTTATTTGGCTTTTTTAACTATTTTGATATGAGCGTCACTGATGAGTCTTGTGTAGACGAAACGCGCGTCTGGCGTATAAAATTATAATCCTGGTACTTTTGATAACTATTTATTTGCCTTTTTTAATAGTACTTTGTTTTTCGTGATAAAATTATAAGTCACGCTCTTTTCACATGGTTGAGACAGACTCAACATACGTTGAACTGTTACACAAATGTCCAAGGTTATAAGGGGAAGTGCCACAAGTCAGAGCCTGTATTATAGTGGATTTTGTTGGTTGCTGTTTGTCATATATTCTTTTCGTTTATCATTTTTGTCATGCTTTATGTTTTTGATTTTCTGGTTTGAATTGTTTCTCATTTGTAATGTTGGGGTAATTGATAGCTGACTGTACTGTGGGTTTAATATTATAGTAAACGGCCGAAAAGCAACCTATTGATGCTAACACTCATGTCAGTCTGACTAGCGTCCTCGTTGGTAATCATACCACTTTACCCGATTTTTATATTGTAATGTTATTCATCTGGCAATATTTCACAAAATTAATGTTTCGGTTTAAAAGGTCATTGTTTGAGTTTAAAAATAGCAATTTTCTGGTACGAATAAGTAATTTTGTTTGTACAAAATGACAACAGAACGAAATAGTAATGGTCAGAACTAAACAGCTTAATTTGTTCGGACGCTCTTCATTCAACACATTTTTCAGTTGGGAGATTCTAAATAGGTATCGTGAAATTTTAAAAATGACACAATCTCAATTGTAACATGCTAAAATTATGAACAAATATTCGTTTAAATTCACCAAGTGGTTTTAGGAAAATAGGAGTAAGTTACCTGTTAGATTTGTAGTCTGGTGTGCACGTTTCCTTCCCTCTTTCTCTTTTAAAAGATTTACACATACATCATGATCGTTTTTAGGTGAATCTTCATAAGTTTTTAGAATATCTGCATCTGCGTAAGTTTAGAAATAAAACAAAACAAAAGATTACACACGCTGTAATGTCTCGCATGTTTACTGATCATGATTGAATTAATATTGAACATCTGAAGGGAAGTTTTAATTAAAGTATCATATAAACTTATTATGTAAATGAGGTAGATAATTGTCACACGAAGTCTGCCAGACAAACATACCATACAGCAAAGACATTTAACGTATTGCTTATTGTATCAGATAATCAGTTATAACCACAAATAACAAACATTGACAAAAAAACATAAAACAAAACATTATGTCGGATGAACCCAGATATACAAAAATGTACAAACACTTGCAAATATACCAAATATAGGTGACCTACTTCCGTCTGCAAAATTTAAGCTCGAAGAACTTAACATTTACCAAATTACCAAGAAAATGATGCCAACGACAAATGAACAAATGGAAATAACCAGTTGTGCTACCAAATTACTAGCTGTCATTTGTTTTTAACCTCTTTGTACATCATTTTGGTTTTTTATCATATAGAAGAATATAGATATATATATAAAAGACATTAGCGTTGACTGCTACATACTCAAATTAACAACAAAAAATAAGGTCCCAACAAGTTGTGTCGCAGGAATCCAAAATGTATAAATGTATGACCTAGCTATTTGTTTCACTCTTTAATTTGTATTGTAGTTTACAAAATCTTCCACTTATTTCGTTTTTCTTATAAATTTTTCTTGCAAATCGTGATTTTGTATTGATAAGTCTGCAACTATTTGAATAATATGTAAATCTACATTCTGAAGTTCTTCTTATGCTCTAGATACAAAGCAATTTTGTAATTCCAATAAAACATGGGCTGCAGGTGATTGATGTCACAATTGAAATTGAAACGTCAGTAGAACTTTGAGCAACGCCAGAGATCAAAATGGACATTTTTGATGGTGGTGCTTGGTAGTTAAATAAAATAGAATCATTCTAAAAATAAGTTTAAATGTATCCCTTCATTTGTATCGTTAAACTTTGATTTTCTATCACTTTATTGGTTCACTAAATCAGAATGTCTGCCTTTCGAGCAAGCGTCTTATATAGGTCCGCTTTGAAGTACAAAAGATCTAAATTTTCCTTTTAGGATCAAACTAATTCTATCATGCAATGCTCTATGCTCATTTAAACATGGGTAGGCATTATATTTGTCAACGTTTAACAACTCGCTTACGCTCGGTATTAAGATATTGACAAATATAATGCCTACCAATGTTAAAATGAGAATAGAGCACGGAATGAAATAATTATTTCTGAAATTATAGAGGAATAAAAAGAAATAGCAATTTTGGAATTACTTCAATCACGATTACATGAGCTTTTACATTACATGCACAGGTGAAAAAAGAAAATCTTGATCGAAGTAGTGTTTTCATGATCCTCGCAAAAAATGTATTTATAGATAATGAACACCTCTTTTAGTAAGTTATCGGGTCGTAAAAGCGTTAACCTTGTGCAAAGTTTTAGAAAGCGGAAGCGCTTCATACACAATGCACTTGAATCAACGCTTTCACTTCCCAATAGAATTACAAAAGGAGCATTCAATTCTTAAATCAGATAAGAGAGGAACTTACTTGTTTTCGAATCATTTAAAAATTGTCATATTTGTAGTGTTTTTGTAATTATTTTCACAATAAATTATTTTTAACACCAAAAACATCGCTAATCTTGGCTGTGCCGCGGTTGATGATATTTTATCGGGTATTATTTCTTCTCTAACATTTCTCTCAGCTTTGTTTTTCATGGAATGGAAACTGAGTCTTAGCACAGTTTTCCAACCACAAATCCGTATAGATACAACGTCAGTAAGTAAATTACAATAAACAGAAAATTTTTCAGTGCTGATCTTTATATTTTAGCAAGGCATTACGGATATAACTTTTGATAAAAATTTCTTATGTCGGACAACAAGTAGACAGGGGTTGTAAGATTGGATGCTTAGACAGACCAATGATTTGATGCCATGCGTTTGTTCTACAAGTGGCGCTGTGCAGCTTCAAAAACCAACTCTATTGAACAAATATTGATTAACTTAAAACTAAGGGGTGATATCTATTTGACTGTTATATTATATACTATATATTTTATACTATTACAGACCGTAGTTGTTGCAATTATGGTAAATGATATAAAATGAGACTGTCATCAAAGTGAGAGGGTTAGCGCTATAAAACCAGGTTTAATCCACCATTTTCTACATTTGAAAATGCCTGTACCACGTCAGGAATATGACAGTTCTTGTCCATTCGTTTTTTTATGTGTTTTGTTATTTGATTTTGCCATGTGATTATGGACTTCCCAAAATGATTTTCCTCTGAGTTCAGTATTTTTGTGATTTTACTTTTTACATCAGACCCGACAAAATGTTTTTATTAATTATGCTCATTTTGCAACCTAACTATTTTAATGTATTTGTACTTTTCGTTTAGTACTATAGCATAAACAATTCTGTTCCACATGAAAGACTAAATATGTTGGATTTTACATATTTTGGCCACGAGCATCACTGAAGAGACATGTTTTGTCGAAATGCGCATCTGTGCAGAAAATTGGTACCAATAATGTTATTATTCGTATGTACTTCCAAACCATATTCATGATATTGACCTCTAAACAAATTGTAAGCCAATATAAACCAACATGGTTATCTTTTTCAGGGAATTTCTATTTTAGCTTGTGTCACATTTGAATAATTTAAAAAAAAAAACAACACAATAACAGCTGTTAATAATTATAAGGACAGTCTATTTACTATTTAGGAAATCATTTTATTTTCTCAAAACGCACTATCTACATCTTGAAAAATCTTCAGTCAAAGCTTGGTAAAATGTCTTGAAGGTTTTACACCTTTATTGATATCTAAACAACACTAATCTCATGATGTAATGTTCAGTTCAAAGGAGATCAAGTTTTTTTCTTAGTTTCGTTGAGGGAAATCTGGTTAATCAATTATTCATCAGAAGGACCAAATATTGATGCTAGTGCACCATTGTTTGTAATGTTCCTTTTGATTGGATAACGTCAGCAATTTTCATGGCATTAATTCACATTTGATGCTATGAAAACACTCACAGCCAATGCAATGTACTTAATGTATGATTTGACTTCGCATTAGAATGGAGATAATAACCTTGTATTTTAAGCTCCGACGGAATCAATTGGTGATTTGATGGTCGCAAATTAAGCTTACTGGCGACGCGTTAGTTAAGGAAAATTAATTTGTGGCAATCAAATAAAAAAATGATGCCATTGGAGATTAAAATACAATTCAGTTATCTACTTTTAAATAACCATTTTTTGATCATGATAGATTTGATGTAAATGTAAATCAAATTGAAAATAACAATGCTAAATAATATATGACCATTGTGATATTTGATGAAATAAAATGGTAAATATAATTAGCTTTGAAAAAAAACCTATATTAACAAGCAGATCAGATGTTGTACTGTTACACCAATGTCCCAGGTAAGGTAAATTGTTGAGGGTTCACAAACATTACTATGTGTCTGCCATAAGTCTGAACCTGTTATATATTGATTTTTGTAGGTTGTTGTGTTCCATATTTTTTCTTTTGTATTTTTGTTTATTCTTTTGGTCATGATTTATTATTTCGATTTTGTACTGACTGTACTGTCGGTTTTCATGATCGTAAAAGGCCGAAAGGCAAACCTATTGATGCTAACGTTCACGTCATTCTGACTGTGATGGATAGTGTCCTCGTAAGTAATCAAACCACATATTCCTATTTTCCTACTGTTATGTTAGTCATCCGGCAATATATAACAAAATTACTGTTTCAGTCAAAAGGGTTTCGTTCGAGGTTGGTGCGAATACGTAATTTTGTCTGTACAAAATGACAACGGAACGAAATAACAAAGATCAGAAGTAAACAGCTTAATTTGTTAAGACGCCCTTCATTCAACATATTTTCGATTTGGAAGATTCTAAATAGGTATCGTGCAATTTTTAACATTAAATAATCTCAATTGTAACATGTTAAAAATATTAACAAATACACGTTCAAATCCAACAAGCGACTTCTTCGTCAATAGGTATAAATTACCTGTTATATTTGTAGTCTGATGTGCAAGTTTCTTTTCCTTGTTTTCTTTTTCAAGATTTACACATACACCATCATCGTTTTGAGATGAATCTGCAAAAGGTTTAAATATATCTGCATCTGCATTTGACGTATTGCTTATTGTATCAGATTAACAGTTATCACCACAAATACCAAACATTGGCAAATAAGAAGCAACCAACAACATGCCAACATTTTGTCAACATCAGATGTCCCCAGATATATAGACATGTTGAAACACTTGCAAATATATCAAATATAAGTGACCTACAGCCGTCTGAAAACTTGATGCTCGAAAACTTTACATTACACAAATTGTTTTTATCACATAGAAGATAAATTATGTTTATCACATACTCCAAATAAGATGTGTCGTAAATATCCAAAATTTATAAATGTATAAATAGGCTATTTGATTCACTCTTTACTTTGTATTATCGATTGGTAAATTTTCCACTTATTTCCATTTTCTAATAAATTTTTCTTGCAAATCGTGATTTTGTATTGTTAAGTCTGCAACTATTTAATAATATATGTAAATCTGTGATAGTTGAGGAATAAAAAGAAAAAGAAACGTCAGAATTACGTCCAATTTGCTTAATATATACACAAATACATAAAATGCATAAAATGCATAAAAAAGGTAAATTGATGCACAAGACAAGACGCACACGCGGAAATATTTCGTCTGGTTTTACTGGTTAATTTCATTTTGATAATCATAAATATATAGTTTAACTACAAGTATCACATAACACTAAATCAAAACAAATAAAACAATACACACAATCATTGAAATTTGAACAGCTATAACATGTACAATAACAATGCCTTCATTCGTTTTATATCATATTCGATACTAGATTTCATACAGAAATTTAATTTCAAATACTTACATCTTTTTTTTCTACGCCTGTTTTGTTTAAGTTTCAGTAAAAATACTACAGCGGCTATAAGTATAATTACAAAACCCATCAATGATCCAATTCTGCAAAATACAGATCGAATAATTAAAATGTTACATACAGTTATGCACATGATGAAGGTGGAAAAAGAATATACCTCGAATATATACAACAATACACACCATTAAAAATTGATTTTGGACCAGTTCTTTTGTCAGTGTATATTTGTTACACATGTGACATCAGCCATCGATGGTCCTTCAATCCTTCGAGCAAGCTAAGCAAATCAAGATTTTCCAAAAAATTAGGGCTTCATGTAATTGTACAGCCCTGTGTAAAGTTTCTATTGTTTGATTTTTTTTAGACTAAAATTAGTAACTGAATATTGCTTTACACTTTTTCTCTCTCACAATTTTCGTTTTTAAAATATTATGTGCACATGATAAAAAGAAAATGCTAAAGATTAAACAGTTTCAAAGCAATTAGAAAAACCAATTAGATATCAACTGATAACTTTGATGGTTTGATAGATCTTGACCTTCCAATAGTTTTGCAGTACAAAGTACTATTTTTCATTCCAAGATAACAAGAACAGTTTCACACCTTTATTCAATTCTAAGTCATGCTGGCTATTTGTATGTCTTGTTGATCTTTTAAATAGATGTTTAAAAGTGCGATCTCCTTCTATTGAACTATCAAATTAAGGAAGTATTCTTCTGATGTTTCAGTTTTGTTGAAATCACGTTCGGGAATGGTTAACAATAAGATAATATTGGAAATATCAATGAATTGTAAAAAAATATTATAATCAAACTAAATTCTGTGAACAAAATTGTGTACGTGCAAACAAGCATTTTTTAGTAATAAAATTGTAAACTTTTATTACCAATCCGCTCAGTGTCATCAGCTTAAATGTTGGGAAAATGTGTGAGGGATACAAAAAAAAAAAAACAAACGATTTTACAAAATTCTTAGATATGTATATTGTAACAGTATATTGCGGGTATCTATAGTATTGTTTTTTTTCCAATTTTGAGATAATTTTTTACCATTACTGTCAGAACGCTTTTAAATGAATACTTTGCTAATTTTGAATATTGTATCATAAACAACATAGTTCTCATGTTGGTGTTCAGTGTCTTTATGTAATTTTCTATGCTTCTTTTTATGTTTAAATATATGTTCTGTGTTTGTGTTTTATGATTGATTTTATTATCTGCACAGTGTTCTTGTAATACTTGAGACTATATCGCCAACGAAATAAATGTCATGCTTACACTATTCCAGCTATCGGTAATTCAGATCCAGATCTTGTTTCCTCATCTTGAATTAAAAAGAACAATATGTTGACTACATAATGGATATCTTGTACTGTTTCAACTACATTCATACCACTAACCTCTTCTTTTTTTTCTAATTGAGGTTCTAATCAAAGATTTTATACTACTATCTGACTTCTATTACGTTCACGCATCATTGTAAATATAACAGGAATTGATGAGACTGTCATCAAAGTGAGAGATTTAGCGCTTTAAAACCAGGTTTAATCCACCATTTTCTACATTTGAAAATGCCTGTACCACGTCAGGAATATTTCAGTTCTCATCCATTCTTTTTTGTTGTGATTTGTCATTTGATTTTGTCATGTGATCATGGACTTTCCGATTGGATTTTCCTCTGAGTTCAATATTTTTGTGATTCTACGTTTTACCATAATCATCTTGATGGACAGAAAACAATATTAAATCAATTCAAAATTAGCAATTACTTTGAATACTAAATAGCAAAATCACATAAGTACTAAACTCCGAGGAAAATTCAAAAAGGAAAGTCCCTAATCAAATGGCAAAATCTAAAACTCAAACACATCAATGTAATCTATCAAAATTAACCACCCTATTCATTGCTTTTTTTTTGTTAGATTTTTATTTAGGTGCGTTAAATCCACCCATAAAGGATGGCAAGATTTTTAGTATTGAACCGAATAGATTAACATTAACTCTGATGTAGAATCACGCGCTTGAAGTACATCAGTTGATCGGAATATAAATGTCACACAGGTAGAGATATACATTTGTAACATAGTTGTGTCATTCACAATATGAAAACAATATTGTCTAGGGTTCTTTTAGGCTATCCTTTGCAGAATGTAAATTATAAGTTTCCCTTGTTCTTCACGCGCTTGTCTTTATGTTTATTATGAATTTCTTTTAAAACAAAAGAGCCACGCCGTTATGTATTAAAGAAACACAAAAGGACATATAGACAAAGCATTCGCAAACTATGAAAGACACGAATACAAATAGTATGATACAACAATAACACAATGGATGGATGTTTAAGTACAGAGCTTCGCAATACGTATCAAAGAAACACAAAAAATCACACGGACAAAGCACATAAGCAAAAATGAAAGATTACATAAAAACTATAGAACAATAACACAATGATGGGATGCATCAGTACAGAGCCACGTCACATGGATATCACCATTATTATGGTTTTTCTTTTCTGTACCTTGTCTCATTGACGCACATACCACATCTACTTATCAAATATCAATTGTTGTTTTCCCAAAATAGGCTCTAACTGACCATTATTGATTAGAAAGTATGGTTAGATAAATACAGAAAAACGCTTCTAGCGAAAAATATTTATCAAATGTTATTTCAATATTTACCTCTGAAAACATCTGACTGGAGAAGAACTTTTTTTCGACTTTTATCAAAACCATATACACATGCATACTCTATGTTTATGTCTTCTTTTTGTATATTTTTTATAGTTAAACTGAATCCCGTACTATTGGTTGTTGCAGCATACTTGTCTGTAGACGTGTAATATTTAGAGTTTCGCACATCTAAATAAATTGTTTCGTAATCAGGATCATATTTAACCCATCCTGCTTCTTGAGTGCAGCAATCATCAATCAAACAAAATAATGTCAAATGTTCTCCATAACCTGACACTCTTTCATTAACAATCCAGTCAGGTTCTCCTTGTATAACTGCAAAATAATAATCAAAAGACAGATCCTATCTATTTTCAATAAACATATACGGGCAATGTTTAAGGTTGAATCTAAACGACCGTATGCTTATCGATACTTTTATTTCGGCATCTCACTTTATCTTTTTTGTAAAAGTATTTTCATACTCCTAACAATTGTTGTATTTAATTTACCTGTGTATATCTAACGCCGTTTTCTCAAATATTATTGTTTTCTTTTTGACATTGTTAACACCTCAACCTTTTTTTTTTATTATTCAATATCGTATTTATATTGTTTCATATATGAAACCTATTTATTATGTGTACAGTCGTATGACAAAAGTGAGTTCCCACTCAAAAAATGTCCTATCATTTCAACAAAAATCGATTTTTTTTCAAAACATAATTACAAAGTAAATCCATTAGCGATTTTTATAAGATAGATACCATTAGATGCAGAAATGTCTGAAGTTGCATTGTTTATTTGGCAAAAATTTTGATGAGTTTCATTTCCATTAGCTATTGCGTTAAACACAAATGTAATTTTTTACGATTTTAATTTAGTTAGAATGCATAGCAAACTTTTCAAGAATTATTTTTCTTTGTGTTCACCTCATCAGAAATTTAAAATAAGAATGAATAATATCATGGCCAAATAAACAATAAAACTTCTGACATTTCTGCATCTTATTATATATATATTTTATAAAAATCGTTCATAGATTTATTTGGTAATAATTTTTTGAAAAATATTGATTTTAGTTGAAATGACAGGACATGTTTTGAGTTTGGAACTCACTTTTGTCCAACGACTGTATATTTTAAAAGTTTTTTTTTTTATCGAGACCGTGATCGATTTTTTTCATATGCATATAAGAAGATGTTCGGTTTTATAATGGAAAATTCAGGGGTCTATACTCATCTCCCCTTGAAACACTAATACATTGAAATTTTTAATACACGGTGTCAAAATACCACTAGAAAGATATAGTACTGGTTAAAAGGGGGTTCAAATGCCACTGGAAAGATATAATGTTATAATATCTTTACAAACAAACGTTTTCCATGGTAGAATATCAAATAATACTTTCCCTGTGACATATTAATCCCCTCATTTTTCTTCTTACGAGTCATAATTTCAATTTATAATAACATTGAAACTACATTTTCAAGATGTTCTCTCAATACGATGATGAAAATAAATAACAACCAGTACATTGACTGAAAATCATCCCGGCTCCAGGCTATCAACAGTACGTAAGAATTCCCATTTATGATAATGTTTAAATGTCGTAGACAAGTTTAAACATTGCAATAAGTATCTGGCAGTAAAAACATATGATAGAACAGATTGTATATCACTTCATCTTAACCATGTTATTTTTATCTTCCACCTTTTTTTTTTATCATGAAAAATTTAGCTCTCCTTATACATGTCAGAATTTTGATATAAAATTATTAATTCTAAAACTGCTTCAACCATGATTGTATAACAGATTATTCAGTGTAAACAATGACAATATCAAAATTATAATGTAATAGTATAGTAATATAGGACCTGTGATTTTCAAGCCAATATTTTTAAAACTGAAAGTACAAATTTAAGATAAAAAAACATTCCATTATTTCAAGACGTACACCTTTGCAGTTAAAAATAATCACTAAACATTCCCCTTTACAAAAGTTGAATAAACCTCTCATTTAATCCTTGGAATTGACTTGCTTTAAGTAATCGAAGGGTATACACCCTATTGTTTGATTGTGCAAAACGGGTTTGATATTACTGTTCCCGGTTTTCGTATTGTTTGTTGTACTTACCATAAACCTGAAATATGATACAGTTAACACCAAAAAAGGTGCATGTCTGTAATATGCTCATTTCTATAATGTTTATCCAAATACTTTTCAGTATACGCTGTTCCCAAGTCATGGGGTTGGACAAACAGTGTCCCAGTCTACCTTTAACAAATTATAATAATTGATCACTCATTTGTTTAAAGGTCATACTATTGTCACAGTAGCATTCCTTTAACTATAAATAACTATTCGGATACGTTTTTGTCAATACATTGATTCACATTACTATAAAATGTGTCACGGTACTTTTCTATCCCAAATTCATGTATTTGGTTTTGATGTTATATTTGTTATTCTCATCGGATTTTGTCTAATGCTTAGTCCGTTACATTTTAATGTTGTGTAGTTGTTCTCTTATATTTAATGCGTTTCCCTCAGTTTTAGTTTGTTACCCTGATTTTGTTTTTTGTCAATAGATTTACGAGTTTTGAACAGCGGTATACTACTGTTGCCTTTACTCATACAGAAGTTACACGACTTAAATAATAAATAGCACATGTATAAATAAAAGAAAAACATAGTATGTTAATTGTGTAAAATAATTGAAATAAAAGATTAATGCAGACAGGACAACACATATGAATAAATATACCTTATAAACTTATATTACATGCTTTTGTTTATATATTTATTACTTCCTTTTAAAAATAAATAAGGCATATAAAATGCACTTGCATATTTGTAAAAGAAAATCAATTTTAGGATCAACACTCCTAGTTATACGGAATATGAAGAACTGATAATGATCTGATAATCTATTACTGTGGACTCAATATTACTTTTGGGACACCATACTGTTTCAGTTAACAGCACGAGATATAAAGTTAAACAGTGTTGAACCCTTTTCTAATTATGTAAACACTAAAATGTATGCTTTGATGATGTTTTCACAGAATATACAAAACCATTATTGTGTCATTTTGAAAAGAAAGGAGAGATGACTGAAAACATTACAGCTACTGACCACTTTCCTCTGCAAAAAATGTTTTTTTTTAAAACTTCATAACATATTTCTGGGATTAGAGTACCTTCAAATAAAGTAAAAGTGTAGGCTTAAGTTTGCAGAATGGTAAAACTTAGATAACTTTAACATTGCTTGTACGCTATTTCTGCTAATAGTGTTATATTTTATTTAAGAATTGAATGCTTCTTTTTTTAATTTCAATGGAGTGTGAAAGCACGGAATTCTAAAATTCTAAAAATGTGCGCATGGTCAACGCTTTTAAAACCCTATGCTATTATAAAAAGAAGCATTCAATACTTATAATTACATTTTTTTTAGCTAGGATCATAAAAATACGATTTCTATTTTGTTTAAAAAAAAAGTGTTTAATTAATTTACATGTGCACTAGGGAGACCTCGTGTTAAATTTCATTGTGTAATGAATGTCAATTTTAGAAGGATGCGAGATTGTTGTTAGCCAATCAAAATAACGTTATATAATGAAACGTACATGCAATGTAATTATTGTCGTTTGTAGGTATATAGGAACTAGAGAATCTAAAATACAAGTCCTAATAGTCGTCTCAGCAAGGAAAAGGTTCCCCAGAATATGAGTAACACTGTGTCGTTTTAGAAAAATCAAAATGAGAGACAACCGAATGGATTGTAGCTTATATCAGTTTTACCTGCAATACATATGTTTCCCCTTCATTTCATTTTTCCTGGATAAGAGTACCGACGTATAAATAATATAACATGTCTGCTAAGTTTTCAAACCAATTTAGATAAAGACTTATTCTAAATAATAGTATCGCCCGGGCTTGTCTAATCTTTATTTCTAATAACTGTGTGGTGCAAACAAAGTTTGGGGTATATAACAATCGTTCTGTCAGCTCATTTTTAGACCCTCAATGTATTTGCATAGGTATGCTGTGAGGAGTTTGTACATAATTCCAAAAACATTGTATTGTGTACGTTAGTTTGGAAAAAAGAAATCTGAAAGCATTGCATTTTCTCTAGCTAAGGCTTACGATCACATCCCGTTCTGTCGACCCTTGGCAAATATGCCAACATATATGATTACAATTGTATTGATGTGTGTTGGTGCTGGTAGTGCATCACAGGGTAATGTTATGTGTCTAGTGTATGGGACTGTCATGCCGATGTTTTATGCCGCTGGCTAGCAGTATTTTTTGCGAAAAGAAAGCCGAATGAGTAAGTCTTTCCTGCCAGTACCTAGCCTCTGCATTATCGAGACTTCAGCAGGAGTAGCCCCGCGGTAGCACACGGTAACTGATTGCACAAATCAGGTGAATCTATTGGGATCTCGGAGCAGCAAGAGCCCCAGAAAAGCATTGTGTAGGCTCATTGGTATGTGGACATGCCCTAGCACTCATTAACCTTGCCCTAAGTATGGGTAAGCTAGTCGGCCAGGAGAGGGTCGTCACAAGGTTGCGGCATTTTTCCTAAGAGATGAAAACTCTAAAATCAAAATCAACGGGTAAAGCATACTCGTAAGCCTAGGAAGGCATCTATCTATTGGAAAGAAAACCATAAACAAATAACCCTGGTTCACCGTGTTGGAGGTTGAGCTAGGGGTAATTCCCAGACCAAGACCTTGAAGTAAACATAGAAATTCCATCAAGATCAGAGACTATTAGAGCAGTAAAGAGCCTTAAAAACAAAAAAGCGCCAGGAAATTATAAGCTATCAACAGAACTATATAAATCAGATTCAGTCTTAACAGCGAATATTCTACACATACAATTCAAAAAGATTTGGCAAAATATCAAGATACCCAAAAACTGATCAGAAGGTAACATCATAAGACTTGCTAAGAAAGGCGATCTCACAAACTGTAATAAAAGAGGGACAAAAGATACCAAAGGGACAGTCAAACTCAGAAATCTAAAATAAACTGACAACGCCATGGTTAAAAATGAAAAAGACAAACAGACAAACAATAGTACACATGACACAACATAGAAAACTAAACAATAAACAACACGAATAACTTGAGAGGAATCAACTTATTACCAATCCCAAGTTAAATTTTAATCAAAATACTATAGATAAAATTAAAACAGCAATTGACAACAAACTCAGAAAAAAACAGCAATTGACAACAAACTCAGAAAAGAACAGGCAGGCTTTAGAAAAGGAAAGAGATGTTGCGACCACATATTTGTGCTACGATCCAAATGGCAGAGACAATTGATAATTAACTTTATAGACTTTGAAAAAGCCTTTGACAGCATACACAGTGAAGGCTTATGGAAGATCTTACAAGGCTATGGAATACCAGAAAAAATAGCACAACTTATCAAAATGTTCTATACAGAATTCAGATGCACTATAAGAACTTCATCAGACATCAGTTTTCTAGTAAAATCTGGAGTTAGTCAAGGCTGTTTTATATCTTTCCTTCTATACATAATAGTTGTCGATTGGGTAATGAAATCCACCATCAGCAGTAACAACACAGACATCAGATGGACTCTTTTTAACTACCTAGAAGATTGGGACTATGCAGATGGTCTGGCCTTACTGTCACATCTAGAAACACAAATGCAAGACAAAACAACTAAGTTACAAAAGAATGCAAGTATTATTGGACTGAATATCAACATCAAGAAGTCATGCCTCTTAATACCTCAGAGAATCCTTTAATTGATTTAAATGGGACACCCCTATATTGCACTTCATCTTTCACCTACTTGGGCATAGTTACATCTGAAGGAGGAGCCGACAAAGACCCCAAAGCCAGAATAGGAAAAGCAAGAAATGCATTTTTTCACATCTGGAAGTAACGCAACATCAGTAAGAACACCAAAATTAGACTTTATAACCGTTGCGTACTAGCAGTGCTGCTATATGGGATAGAATGCTGGAAAATGACAGAAGAAGACATCAACAAGCTCTCCAGTTTTAACACCGGTTGCCTAGGAACATCTG
This sequence comes from Mytilus galloprovincialis, assembly GCF_965363235.1. Classification (NCBI taxonomy): domain Eukaryota; kingdom Metazoa; phylum Mollusca; class Bivalvia; order Mytilida; family Mytilidae; genus Mytilus; species Mytilus galloprovincialis. The sequence goes on along the minus strand of NC_134847.1, from coordinate 26,543,492 downwards.
AAGGAAATTCTGGCCACGTAAGATCACCAACAAAAACCTCCATGAAACAACAGGTTCTAACAACATAGAGACTTTATTGAGGCAAAAAAGAGGGAGATGGATGGATTAGGTCTTAGAAAACCAGCGGAGGACTTGATCAGAGTCGTCCTAAGATGGACACCCGGAGGGAAAAGAAAAAGAAGAAGCCCCAAAACAACTTGGAGAAGAACAGTTGAAGCTGAAATGAAAGAACATGGAATCAGTTAGAGCGAAATAGAAAAGAAAGCACAGAACAGAGATTAGTGAAAAGATCTAGTCTTTGCCCTATGTATCTCCGGGCATAATAAGGAGTAGGTAGGTATATGATTACAATAATGCCCAATTCCGACATCACCATTCTTGACCAATGGAAGCACTTGAACTCTATTTAGTGTGGCGATGTAAAAATGGTTGTGTCTAGTGTTGACAAATTTCGTGAAGTAGTACCTGAAAATATATGTTGATATTCCAACAATTGCACGTGAAACATACCCAGAAAATTCAATAAGTTAATTAAGAACCTTTAGTGACCAAGTATCGTGCTACGTTTTGGCTGTAAATGCTTGTTAAACATGGTAATTGTTTATTTACATTTTATCTTTTACACATGATCACCATAAATATGCCTTTTGATATGATGCAGCAAGTCACAACTGCGACCAATACAAATCAATACACCGTGTCTCCGAAATTCTATCTTAATCCGCTTTGCAAACGAATGTGAAGGTATATAGGAATCAACCGGTCCGCACAGCTGTCTGTAGAATTAAGAACATATGTGTATTAACAAAACTATGATGTGACCAGTTGCACAGAATATAAGAACCCATTTTGTGTCAAATTTGGAAAGAAAAAGGAACATCTGACAGCATATCAATTACAGCCCCTTTCCCTGTGACATATATGTTCTCTTTATGTCATATTTTAAGGATATAATTATCAACATGAAAAGTAAAACTGCAGGCTAAATATATTTGCTTTATTCAACTCTAAGTATATTAAAAAAATAACAATATGGTCTTTAAGTTTTTTGTTGATATAAGTGTACTGTATTTCTTCATGTCTTGCAATCAAGTTTGGAGGTACATATAAACTATCCTGTCCAAACCACTGTTAGTGCAAAGTGTAAATATGTGATGTTAGCAGTTCCCCCAGATTGCAAGAAACAATGTATCATTTAAATAAAAAACCAGACATAATCGAGAGCATCGCAGCTACTCCCTCCTTTAACTGCAACAACATTTTTTAATTACTGGAGTAAGATGATTGACATTAATAGGTACATTGCATTCTGAAGACTGGACAATTTAGATGATAGCTTAATCTAAATAAGAAAAGCCTAGTCTCAGTATTATATCTGTTGAGTGTTTCTTGATAAATGTGTGTTGTAAAACAAACAAAATATCCCGTCTACTTGAATGTTAGTTCAAAATGTAAAAATATTTTTCAGTAGTATCAACAGAAGATAAAAAAAAAAAAAAATAAATAAAAAAAAATTCATATGAAGTTATAATATGGTATGGTGTTAATAACTTTTAGTTTATTTTTTTAAAGTGAACAGTCTCTTGGGTCGTGGCGTTAAACACAAATCAATCATTCAATCAATCCAAACCCTCTTCCATGAACTTCTGTATCTTTTCTCATAATCTTTAAAATTATCTAATAGTACAGGCAAATGCCTATCTCTATTTTAGGTTGTTCGAAGGTATTTCGACTTTTCTAGTTTTCCTAAAGTTTCCGATACAGATTATGTCAGGATTAAACCGTCTTGGAAGAAGAAGTAAAAATATTAAGGAGGAGGAAAGACGTAGAATGAACTGATTCTGAAAAATATATCAGCAAGTTAACATCTCTCTACCATCTCACTTATTATACAGTAACGTGCTTTCTGATTCTTTGTTGATTGTTTATCAAGTTCACGATAAACTTCGACACCGAAATCTAAAATAAATTATTCTATAATAATTGTATATGTTTTTGGTCAACAATCAACAAATGAAATATTTTTGGCTTTGTTATGGATATGAAAAATGTGCAAATTTTACCTATTTTGTATATAAAAGAGGGTCGAAAGAAACCAGAGGGACAGTCAAACTCATTAATCGTCAATAAACTGACAACGTCATGACTAAAAATGAAAAGGACAAAAGGCAAACAATAGTACACGTAACACAACATACAAAACTAAAGAATAAACAACACGAACCCCATCAAAAAATAGGGGTGATCTAAGGTGCTCCGGAAGGGTAAGCAGATCCTGCTTCACATGTAAATGTCGTGTTACTTATGAGCAAACAAATCCAGTAAATAGTCTAATTCGGTAGGTCACGTTTATGAAAGGGAAGAGGACTGTAGTTACGACGTACATGACGTAAGAAACATATCCGGTATCATTTGTGAAACGGTTATTCCATAACGGTCAACCAACTCGTGATGGCGTCCGTAAAATTTACGAAGAGATTATTTCAATTTCACCATTTGGAACTTTTGATTTAATAGCTTCCTTGTGAGCATGATCGGAAATGCAAGCACGGGAATATCGTATCAATTAGGAGATATACACCGTATACAGGTGCTGCTGGAATGTTGCTACTTAGAAATGGAATAAGTACTCGTAATTCCTATCTGTATCACTGGAACTGACTGGAATCCATCCATACACGTATTGATTTAATGTTTTTCATAAAAGTAAAAGTAGCCATTGTAAATTAGGATTTTAATATAAATTGCATCTTTTCTTTCGATGATTTTATGGAATAATTTCCTTAAAAAGTGTTGATGGAAAACTATATATTATCTTGAATTTGATAGTGTACCATACTTCGGTAAATATACACAAACCCAGCTAGAATCTTTAAGGAAAGTAGGCGGAGCTTAGCTATATTACAGTATGTTCCATGGCTAAAGCTCCACCCCATTTTATGAAATATACCCGCCTCTCATATTTTAAGAAACTAGACAAAACAATTAACTTAGAGAGAGAAAAAACAAATCATTTCTAATAATAGTGTTGTCTTAACATGCTTAAATGAGACATGATTTTAAATAACAGCCATTAAAAACCCAGACAAATAAGGAAATAATATGTTTTCTCAATAATACACAAATGAAGTTGTAATTGTCATGTTTTGCTCACTTAAGGGCATATCAAACAGTTTATTTTTGACGGTGAGAATTTTTTCCCTTGAAGATATTTCATTCTTCAATAGACAGAGAATCAAATTTTGCCAAAAAAAATATTAGTCGTCGATTTCGTTTTTTCAAAAAATACTGCTGAAAATTGAACATTTTTGCAATTTTGGAGTAAAAAACGTTTTTTATTTAAAAAAATTAAATAAGATTTTTAATCAACATATACTTATATAATGGGGCTCAAATTAAAGCAAAATAATTCAAGATGGTACGAAAAATCTAACTTTATCATTTAAAGCATTAATTCTTACTCAAATAAAGTCAAAAACGTTATGATGGACCCAAACAACGGCAAGAAATGAACATTAGAAATGCACATTTTTAATTTATTAACATATTTCTAACGGTGTCGATTTGGCCAAAGTGAGATATGTTATTCCTTGAAAAAAATGGAACGTCATAACGTTTTGAAAAATATTTGTCACCGTACTCGTTTTTGAGAAAAATCGAGAAATATGATATTGTTTACTAAATCCCTTCCGTAAGCCTCACAAATTGCGCCAAAAATTAAGACGTTTCGGGAAATAACGTTATATTTCCCCGCTAATTTTTTAAAGGCAGTGCAACGGCAGACAAATGTATTTATAGACTGTGACTTTGTTTGATAGTTGTCTCGATAGCACTCATATCTCATATCACATCTTCTTATTTATAACGAACTAGTATATGGACGAGATGAAAATTCAGTTAGTTTTACAATGAAGTGTTCTTCTTACACTGATTTATATTACACCGTCTATAATTTCACATATCGAAATTAACAAAGAGCTAGTGAAATTTTGCAACCAAACATTTGTCTAAAAACTCACTGACTCTGTATTATTTATTCATGTTGCAGTTTTGGGCTTTTTATTCTTTATAGGCTTCTATCTTTAACAAACATATGTATGTTGACTCTTAGTGTTTTAAATTGGATGTGTCGTTCGGTTTCTGTCGTATTAATGTATGTATATTGAAAATCTTTTCAAAACAAAAGGATTGATTGGACAGGATATAGAAATATTCACATTTCTGGACTTCTCACGTCCGACAGTATATCTTTGCTATAATTGGTTGCGGCCGTTTAGCTGCTAGAATGTATAAATTTACAGCCTTGTTTAGTCGCAATAAAAATGTCGTATATCCTATGCATAATGTAGTGAAAGTTTCGCGCATCTATACGTTTAAAAACCATTTAAATAAATGGTTCAAGGGATATCCGAACCTTGAATAAGATCTCTTAACAACAACAAATGTAACATGAATCTTCAAATAAGTCATATGTCTGATTTTAACACATTTGTTGCGCCATTTGCAGTTGTAGATGTCATGAAAAAAACCTTTAATTTACAAAACAGATCATAAAGACAATAACTTGAGAATAAACTCCACTTAGTTTGGCTGCATACAAGTAACCACTGGTGTAGACTTCTAAATAACTATATTATTATTGATTATTCAAACAAATAAATTCAAAGAGAAAGCTGCGGAAAGAAATTCTAAAATTTTCGTTTAAAAATAAAATATAGATAACTTTATTTTTTTTACCAAAACTGGAAAACTGTTTAAGACAATTATCAGTTGAGAACTAATGATTATGCATTACTATATTACTATATGCAACTAATAAATTGATTGCTTCCGTGCTCCAGTGGCAAATATATCAAGCATATTTACGGCGAGGCGAAAGTGGATCTGAATAAATGATCGATACATTATTAAGATAAAGGGTTTCCTAGTGGTAAAACGTATACCGTACTAGAATAAAGTTGAACAGTGATCAAAATCTTGAGTTAAGCTATTAGCCCCCCTCCCCCCCCTTTTGGATTATGATATTTCGATGGCTTTTTTTTTCCTATCATATTATGGAACCACTGGTTTTAAGAGGGGGTTGGTAATAAGTCAAGACTTACACCGTTTTTTTTATGTTTGTTAAATTATATTTATTTCCTCATACATAAGTGAACACTAAAATCGTCAGATATGTTTTACTTGTATGTCAGTGTATATATTACAATGTTGTCCTATTTCATTTTTTTTTATTACGGTGTCGTTTATCATTTAAAAAGCTTCTGTATATTAGCACTTCAACGCAAAGCTAGATGCTAGATGCAATGATACATGTTAGTTTATGTCGTATTTTATTTTTCTCAAGAGACCAATTTTTTTAATCTTTCTCAAGTCAAATCAAACTTCGAGATTTCTATCCTGAATGACAAAATCTCGGATAAGTTTGATAAAGAATTAATTACACTTTGTGTCGCATTCTAATGGAAAAATAAATTATTACGCATTTGTGCCCGTTGTTCTCTACTGTACTGTATATTGAAGATAATTTTAATAAAACGGAAACTGAAGTGAGTATGGTCTATAATTATAAAGATAATTGCAGTTCTTTTATAATGGACCAAGAGGACAACATTTTTTAAGATATGACTTCTATTTCTGTTAATATTCTGTATGAGTTTTCGGTCGATTCCCGCCGTGCCCTTTCCTTTGAGGAAAGAAACCGCCCTTGCCAGACGGCCATAGCCAATGGTGATCCTGTTATGACGTCGTTGAAACAACGTTAAATTACGGGAAACAATAGTCAACGGTTTCGTTTGTTATTACCTCCCCTGAAACTGTTGGATATGCCCTCAAAATAACGAAGCTGTGTTTACAAAAAGTTAAAAGGGAATGAACAACATGTAAAAGAAAAAAAAATATTGGACATATCTTGAAAATTATCAATAAAACAAAACTTACCGTCAATAGAATAATGTTTAATATCATTGTCAGGTGCGGATTTTGATGGTGCAAGGGGTACCCTTTTATCGAGATACATATGCAGATCGATTATTTTCAAGAGTGTAAGGCCCTTTGGAAGTATTGATTATATATTGAAAATTGCATTGTCAGTATTCTCATGTCAATGATGACAGCCAGAATATTTTGAAAATTATTTCATAGGTTTATATCAACAATGTCTTTGACATTTTCGAAAATAAGTCGTGATCAAATGTTTTAAACAAATGAACTTCATGGAAATATAAATTATAATGAAATCCGCATTGCATTCGATTTGAAGCCTTCATTCATCTAGTAAGATATTGATAAAAAGTTTTAAAGAACAAAAAAGTGCCTTTTTAGTTATTGCCCTTTTACCTTGGTTATTAAGATATGTGCAATACGGGGAACATTAGAACTGTAGTATTTTATTTACTAGTATATATATGTATACGTTATATACCTATGATACCACCCATTGGTTTATTGTCGGATTAGTTGGTATGAAATTTTCAGATGTGAACTTAACCAGTTGGGAGATAGAAATAGGAATTTATGGATATATCGAATATTGTTCTGCTTTTTCCAGACTTTATTATTAAATGAATTGTTAATAACAATATCCTGGTATATTATTGAAATCGTTTCCTGTTGTTGCTAATTATGAAGCGAAACAACATATATAACACAAAATATGCGATACAGAATTATGTTTATTGCTGTACAAGTAACATGACACCTATATCGATCTATCTAACTTTGTATCAACTTGCAGGTCGGTGAATTTTTACTATTTCACGGTTATTAAATATCAAACTGATTCCACTAAAAGAAATATGTAAGGCTAATTTTAACCTTATTTGATATTGTTTGGAAAATTTTAGATTTTACAAGCGTTGTTCTGTTTTTATTTATAGAACTTTTTTCAGTGACATCAAAATATATTGGTATGCATTATTTTACATAATCATAATCATACTGATGAAGGATATCTGTTATTCGGAATATTATTGATACTTACATTTAATGTTACATTTTTAAATATTAGTGTTGTTTTGTACACTTTTCAGGCAGTTTATATAATTTATTTATTGACTAAGGGTATCGTTACTTATGACGATCTTTAACTTCAGATCGTCGACTTATATCTAGCGTACAAAACTATAAGCATGGTATCATCGATGAATGTGTGTTAGATACGTATTTGATCCATTTGTTGTTCGTTACATAACTATATTTGACTTTAGGCAAGAGCTTTTTAAGAAACTTTATTAATAGTAAATCTTTGTTTAACACTTATTGTGATAACTTCTTGGTTTAAAAAAAATATTAATTATATTGTGTTTGCTTCAGTCCTTCATGGTAACCAAATATTCCACAAGGCATTATATGCCCATATTGGGAGTGAAGTTATGATTTCATGTCAGATCTCAAAAGAGACGTCAACAAAGAGTTGGAGGAAAGGTTTAACACTTGTAACTCTAGGATTGGAGATTAACAGAGATGTCCGCGGCTATAGAAGACTTGAAGTTACCATTGAAGAAGGGTTTTATAATCTAAGAATAAACAACATAACTGAATATGATTTTAGTACATATTGGTGTGAAACGCAACAAGGCAAATCTGTAATAACCCAAGGAACAAAATTAATTCATTTAGGTATTTACATTTATCTTCTTCTTATACATTTCTAGTAATATCATTGGTTAAAAGCGACCGCGAGGAGCCCCTGATATTTCAAATGGGTTTAGAAGGCGTGGTTTAATTAGCATATTTTTAGTTTATTCTAGATATTGAACGATTGAAAATAATGCAGAAACAATTTAAAAGCAAACAAGTTAATTTTTTGGACATTTGTGTTGTATAGACCAATGGATGCATGTTCTTTATATTTATGACTTGCTCACTTTGATAGGCCAGTAGTCTAAATGCCACATGTTCAGAAATACGATTAGTTAAATTCGTTAAGTAGTGTGATAGTGACCTACAGGTATATGTATGGAATTAATTGACCCCATATATATCGTGTAAGGTAGCTTATAATATATGAAACATTAGGAGTATACATTACAACATGACATTCTGTGGGGACACCAAGAGATGTTGATACCTGTAAAGTTATGCTACTTTCTTAGTTTCTTGAACTTATTTTTGTCCTGTTGGTTCCTACTTCATTTGTGTATTTTCCAATTATCATTTTACTTATATTTGTTAAGAAAAAACCATATGTTGTTTTATCACGAATTTGAAAACATGTTGCAGTAAGATGTGAATTAAAAGAGATATTCTTTCTAATAAACTTGCAAAGTGTGTCATTGGCAATCATATTTTTGATGACTTTCTTCATCTTCTAATTCCTATTTATAGAAGGTTGTCGATTTATGTCCCCATATAATGAAAAAATTTAAACATGTACCTGCACGAAACTGTGCTGTATCAGACAGCATGGACAGTTTTCTCTTAGGCTATTTACATTTAAAGCGTTCATAAAATACAATTAAAGTATTGTTGATGGTGCGGTTTGGTTTATGACAGAGCATATCTTTTACTATTGTTTTTAAGTGGAATTAATCGTGAAATAGACGAGCTTTATCTAATATGATTAGGTTATATTTGATCTTTAATTTTTAATTTTAATGATTTTAACATATTTCTGACATAGTGAGGTGTTCGATCTGTTAAGTTACTGTGTATAAATCTTCCTGTCTTTTCTGTACTTGCTCTATCATCTTACTCACATTTTGATTTCTTTGATTCCACATTTTGTCATTTTTACCTATTTTGTCTTTTTGTTTAGTTCACACCTTATTGTCAATATAAATAAACTCATCATAGATACCAGGACTAAATTTTATATATAGGCCAGACGCGCGTTTCGTCTACAAAAGACTCATCAGTTACGCTCGAATCCAAAAAAGTTAAAAAGGTCAAAGTACGATGTTGAAGAGCATTGAGGACCAAAATTCCTAAAAGTTTTGCCGAATACAGCTAAGGTAATCCATGCCTGAGGTAGAAAAGCCTTAGTATTTCAAAAAAATTAAATTGAATATATTTTATATGACTGTCGTACAAGTTAGGGGTATAGATAGATATAAAACCAGGTTCTTATCCACCATTTTCTACATAAATAAATGCCTGTACCTAGTAAGCAATATGACAGTTGTGTTCCATTCGTTTGATGTGTTTGAGCTTTTGATTTTGCCATTTGATTACGGACTTTCCGTTTTGAATTTTCCTCGGCGTTCGGTATTTTTTTGTTTTTTTTATAATTTATTCTACCACAATCAGGATTAAAAAGAAATAATTGTCTACAAATATCTTTAAAGTCAAAAACTGCATGCAATGTTGCGGGGACGGACCAAAGTCAAGTTAAATTTATTCTCCAACTTAGCCGAAATAGACCGTATATGCCAACGTCTCCAGGTACCTTTTATAACGTAATTGTTCAACAGAAAACACTAATAGACTTCCAAGAAAAAGTTTGAATTGGCTTAATGTTTATGGGTGTATTTAACAAAGTGTTTGATAACACTATCAAAACAAATTTTAAACTAACATATCAGCATTTTGCTAAATAATGTCTCTGTCGAGATCCTTCTTAACTGTTTAGAACGCTCACACCTGTTTTGTATACATTAATCACAACTGAAAATGACATAAAAGTGGAGTCAAGTATGGTTTAATTTTTTTTAGGTTTTTACTTTGTTTTTAGGGAAATTGGTTTTAGGGAAATATTGTAGATTTTTAAAAACATGAAAATGCAAGTGTTGCATTTACAGGATATTGATACGGTTTTATTTCCCTGTTAGTCATAATGAATAATGTAATTGAATTCATTCGCTTGACTATAAGTCCATGGCAGCGTTAGTAAGAGCCAATGGCAATGGACCTATTAATTATTCTTTCCTGATATACACCGAGTATTTGATTATATTGATTCTCTAGAAACAAAAACGTTTTGAATCTTGAGTGGTGGCAAGGAAAATAAGCTAAAAACTGATGTTACAACGCAAATATTGGATATTTAAAGGATAAATACTTCTCCATTTTTTTAAATGATGTTCCAAAATAAAGTTTGTTTGTATTAAAAGTAATATCATAACTATGTCTATGTGAAATCTGCAATATTATGACCCGATTAAAAGAACATCAACATCTAAGGGTAATTTTTTACAATTCGTGAACTTACTCCAACGTTTGTCAATCTACGTTGAAAAGTAATTAGGAGATCTGTGGGTTGCTTCCCGAGCCCTCAGTGAAGATTTGTACAGTGTCGTTTGTTATCGTCATTTTTCTTAAGTAAGTTTTTCTCGAGAAAAAAAGTTGTATTTAGAAAACTATTTTTGAACGTATCTCTTGTTAATATATGATGATCAGGATTTGAGTCATACTTTCCTGTCTCATATAACCGCATGGTCAATAAAAAAGGACTATATACAACACAACAACAGATCCAAAACGCAGCATAACTGATTTTTTAAAATAAAAACTAACCAACAATTTCAAACAGCATATCACTCCAATCTCAATCGGTTCTTAAATGAAAATGAAATTATTCCAAAACGTCTACATTTTAATCCATTGCAACTGATACGTAACTTTTTGCAAAGTTGAATGTATATTTGATGTTTTAAGTCTCCGATACATGATTTATTGTTATAGGTTATAAACAAGCTCTAAATAACTGTTGTATGCTTTTGTATGGACTTTTTATTTATAGTCTCTTTGCAAATGTATCGTTTAAAACTGAGGTTTAAAATGATAGCTCACAAAACATATTGTTCCATTCGAAAATAACAACTAAATGAACAAAACAGATAATGGGGAATACAGGTTCACCCATGACTTTTTTCCATATCGGCTCGGAAATTATCAAGAGTCCCAATATCAGCACGGTCATACCCGCCTGTTCCTTAAGTTCATTTTATGTTTTGGATTTTAATGTGACGTCCATTTTCATTGGAGTAGTACACATTTCGTTTAGTTGCCAACTGATGCCCGCCTCTGTGTGCCGTATTTTATCGCTGTATGTAGACCCAATAATGGCCTTCTGCAGTGATCTGCTCCTTGGTTGCGTTGTGATCTATTTGACACATTCCCCATTCCCCATTTCCATTTTCAATTTTATAACTAATATTATTAAATGATTGTAATTTTTCAGACAGGCAAATGATGAGCCACAGGACCATATTAAGTGATTCGTCTGAAACAAAAGACAGTACATGTACGTACAGAATATTTGTCTTCAGAAACTGTATAAAAAAAGACATATCGTTGTCACCAGTCTAAAAATAGATTGAAAACAGTATCGTCATGTCATCTTCTACGAGTTTTCATCCTATTTTTTATGTTGATGAAAATGGAAAAATAATTATCAAAGGTACCAGGACTATAATTTAATATACCAGACGCGCGTGTTGTGTACATAAAACTCAGCAGTAGCGCTCAGATCAAAATAGTTATAAAAAAAGCAAAAAAAAGTACAAAGTTGGAGAGCATTGAGGACCCAAAATACCAAAAAGTTGTGCAAAAAATGGCTTACGTAATCTATTCCTTGGATAAGACAATCCTGAGTTTTTTCGAAACATTCAAAGTTTTGTAACAGATAATTTACGAAAATGACCATATCATTGATATTCATGTCAACACCAAGGTGCTGACTACTGGGCTGGTGATACCCTCGGGGACAAAACATCCACCAGCAGTGGCATCGACCCAGTGGTGTAAATAGTTATCAAAGGTACCAGAATTATACTTTAATACGCCAGACGCGCGTTTCGTCTACATAAGACTCATCGGTGACGCTTAGATCAAAATAGTTATATAGCCAAAAACGTTCAAAGTTGTGGAGCATTCAGGAACCAAAATTCTAAAAATTTGTGCCAAATATGGCTTATGTAATGTATTCCTTGGATAAAACAATCCATAGGTTTTTTTTCGAAAAATTCAAAGTTTTGTAAAAGATAATTTATAAAAATGAACATATAATTGATATTCATGTCAACACAGAAGTGCTGACTACTGGTGTAACACCACTAATTTGGGCCCGCCCAGAAAGCACATATCAGAAAGCAGTACATATTTAACACAAAATAGTTTCTACGCATAAGTGTACATGTAACTTCCAAAATATAAAGCTGAAGGACTGATGATCATTATCGAACACTTTTGGACTTTTAGTTTTGAATATTAAAAAACTGCACTAAATTTTGAAAAGAGGGTACATTTTGTCTGTTTGTCAGATCTGAAGTACCTGTTTTGGTACATCCGAAGTTCCGGGAACCAGTTCTTTCTTATATGCCATTAAAGGTATGTTGATTTTTTTCAGTACAAGACACCATAAAGTGTTGCTTTGATATGCGATGATTTCCATTTTATTTGAACTTAAAACAAAAGATGGGTGCCTACTTGAAACGGAGAAATTTAACATAGAAAGCAATTGAATTAGTGGTGTACTTCCTACTGGGTTGGTTGTACACTCGGGGACGAATTGTAAAAAAACAACCTGATGAAAAATATATGAACATTGTGCAGATCACATTGTGGAAATATTATTCAAATAAATAGATTAATACATAATACCTATAAGATTAAGAAACAAATTTCAAATACTCACAAAGCATCCGTGCGTCATATAGTAACCAATCATGTCATTATCATATATCAGCTAAATGTCTCTTTTGAACTTTTGAAGGTCCATAGTTATCAAAGGTATTGGGCTTATAACTTGTTACGCAAGACACGCGTTTTGTCTACTGAAGACTCACCATTGACTTTTAGATCAAAAATTTTATGAATTGGTTACCTACACGACACAATCAAAGCCAATAAGCTGTAAATTCAAATAAATCTCTAAGAAGTATTCGACAACGAAAATTTACTGCTTTTAGCTATTTTCTTAAACTATCAAAGAACTCATCATTAACTTTAAAAAAAAGTCCTTCAAAATAGTGGAATTAACCTTTCTTAGAGTGTAAAAAGTACTTTGGTTTGTCATATGCCTACCTTGATAAAACTATTTTCCAGAGAAAATGGTGGGTAAACCAATGTTTTAGCTAGTTAAACATCTCACTTGTATGAAAATTGTTTATCATTCCGTTATATTGACAGAATTAGGTGAGGATTCCCAACAGACATAATGTTTGAATGTGACATTCGAACCAGAAGCTGTGTTATAATTATAAAAAAATGTACCAATACATTTGACGAAGACACCAACAAAACACATTTTGGAGTTGATAATATATTGACAAAGAAGAAATTTTTTTTTTTTCGTAATTGAAAGTGCATATCGTTTCGATAAAAACGAAATTTAATTATATAATTAAAAACAAGGAAAAACAAAATGGAATTAACACCGTACAAACCTGTTGCGTCTGAATCACACCTTGAGACCCTCCTGCACCAGGAACGCCAACTGATATAACCCGTAGTTCAGCCAATACTTACATCTCATATATCCCAGTGAACTTGAAATTAAGGATACTACTGATACTAGAAGGACTGCTTCATACCTTTATATTTTCCTCAATATTTACACAGATGAAGGACTTCACACGACAATCTATGATAAACGGGACGAATTCCACTTCCCAATTATCAATTTCCTATTTTTTTGCAGTTACATACCCTCTGCCTCTTCGTATAGTGTTTGCATATCTCAGTTGATGTGCATGTTCACACTATACAGAATTCATATAAAGGAGTATGCTCCTTACGCAGTAACTGCTCCAACAAAATTATGAAGAGGACAGATTAAAAATGACACTTCGTAAATTTTATGGACACCATCACGAATTGGTTGATCCATAAGATGTGTCTGTGTCCAAACTAACTAAGGTCATTTTTACCACGCCTGAAATTGTGGTATGCCATTACGTCGTCTGATCGTATTCCAGATTGTGACTGTTTAACTGAGTGTGGATTCGTATTGCTATAAGACGTGTTACGGTATTTTTTCATCCAAAATTCATGTATTTAGTTTTGAAGTTATATTTATTATTGCCATCGGATATTGTCAAATGTCTTATCGTTTGTAGTTGTGTATCTTATTTTTTTATATTCTTTTCGTGTAATAGGGTAAAGAAAATTAACCACCCAGTTCATTGATAAGATTTTAGTTTGGGTCAACTAAATTTACACGATGTGTTTGGTTTACAGCTTGATTTAGAAGAAATACAGATATATCTAGATAATACAATTAATTATCCAATTACAACCACAATTTTATCTTTATAAGTACTGTAATTTTAATTGTCATTAATACATGTAATATTAGTATTACAAACCTAATCTTGAACTCTATCCTATTTGAAGGAAATGTTTCCAGAAATTTAAATGTGACGTCACTTTTGTGCGTCGATATCTTTGGCTAACATATAATACGTTGTTCGGCTGTACTTTTTATATGCTGATTTGGGTTGTTTTACATATTTGTTTTTATTCTGTAGTAAGTCACTACTTCGGTGTTTATCTATCATATAGTAGTTTTTATAACTTTACTGTCTGAAAAAGTATGAATAATTCTACATACTAAGGATTTTCGTATTCCACCTTATTTGTATTTGGCAAAACATTTCGGAATTTTTGGTCCTAAATGCTCTTCTGCTTTGTACTTGTTTTGGCATTCAAACTTTTTTGATCTGAGCTTCACCGATGAGTCTTATGTAGACTAAATGCTCGTCTGGCGTATTAAATTATTAGCCTGGTACCTGTTGAAAGCTATTATTGTTGTGTTTTCTGTGATGTAATGTTGTCATTTTAATGTTATATTTAGCATTGGTATAAAAGCTTGAGGTGTGACTAGCAGCAACACCAGGTTCAAACCACCATCTTTTCTTGAAATGTCTTGTACCAAGTCAGGAACATGGCCATGGTTATATCAAAGTTCGTTTCTGTGTGTGTTTCATTTTAGTGTCTCTGTTGTGTCGTTGTTATCGTCTTATATTTGGTGTGGTTTTCCTCAGTTTTAGTTTGTAACCCGGATTTGTTGTTTTTCTCAATCGATTTATGAATTTCGAACAGCGGTATTCTACTGTTATCTTTATTTCTATCTTACTCCATATAGTGTGATACGAGAAGTATTTATTTATGCAAGACATTGATAGCAATCCACAACCATAGAAGAATATATAAATTAGTTTAACAGATAATGACATATAACTTAAATCATTATTTTACATTGAGACAACATTACCTTGAAAGTTCCGTTTAAAACGATTCTTCATTTTTATTAAGAAACGTAATTTGAAAAACGGGATGGAAGATTCAAGGAAGTATATCATTCTCGGGAATTCTTGGCACACTCTGAAATATGAAACGAGAGAAAAACTAAACTAAACTAAGTGGTTTAAAGGTAAAAGTCAAATGAAGAGCAACCAAATGAAACAAACCCCAAAACAAGTTAATAGGTCAACATATGATCTATATCTTTGAAAGAAATTCCATATGGTACCCGCACTGTATTGTTGTTTTGTTTATTTCGTAGAGTAGGCGATGCCATATCAAAGTCTATCCTACAAATTTTAAACATATATTTCAAATATTCAAATGATTTTAATTTTCAGACAGACAAAGAACAAGCTTCCAGAGTACCTTAAGTGATTCGTTTACAACTGAAATAAAAGACGGCACAGGTAGGTGTAGAACTTTCTGAAAAAAGGACCTTAATATCGTCCTCCGTTTAAAAAAGGATAAAATATAAAATAACAAAAATACCAAATTCCGAGAGCATTCTTAACAGAAAATCTCAAAGCAAATGACATAATCAAACACTTGCTACGAATGGATACTGTCATACTCCTGACTTCTAACAGGCACTTTTTTTTAAGAAAATGTTGGATTTAACGTTTTATCGCTAGCTAAACCTCTTACTTATATGACCGTCGCAAAAAAAGTGTCGTCAAGTAATTATTGACACTCTTTCATCTTATTGTAAATGTTGGTGAAAACGGCAAAAATCTGATAAAAAAGTATGAATATTCGAATATCGCATTTTGAAAATAGCTTAGAAATGAATAAGAGTGTACATACAACGCCTTGTTCTATTATAGATAATTTAAGGCTTTTATTGTCGTATAACACCGAGGGGTGACAAGATTGGTCAAATGAAAACCCGACCGTAGGGAGGTCCTTCTTTAAAAAAATCCTGACAGCCCGACGAGTGTAATACGACTAGAAAAACCTCAAAATATTCGCTATCTGACATATTAACCGTCAACAATATTATCTGTCAGTAGTTGCATCCTATTTTACCGACCACACTAAAGTGGAATATTTTTTTCTGATATGTTAAAATTTTATATGCCCCTACGGCTCATTTTCAAGGTGACATAAAACTCACTAATTAATGTTTATAAAGTTTAGAAATCATGATCTAGGCTCAATAAAATAAATGCATGACATGAAACAAGTAACCGCACAATAACGGTGTATGAAATGAACAAGTCAATTTGTAAGTTATTCATTGTACCAATTTGAAACTAATTGATGAAATAGGGAGTTAACTTGTGGTTTTTTTCCCTTGTCTTCATGACATTTTTATCGCGGTAAAACATATTATTACTACAATAATTTCTAGCGTATTGAACTATGCAGAATTCTTTTAATTTGAATGAACATATGTTTTTTTAACAGAGAATCTGGATAAAATTTCAACCCACCCCATTACAAATTACGTGGCTGTTATTTTATATAAAACAAATGAATATCTGGTAATTTGAACATTTGAGACATTTAAAAATAGTATGATTTAAAATACAGTGTGAGTCCGTAGGATTTTCATATAGATATAAAAAGGAATACGAAACGAAACTTCAAGTACTGACAATGCGCTTTGTATTTTTACCAGATCCTACTATGATTTGTTACTAAAACTACACACAAAATTTTGTAACATCTCTTTCATGTCAGCCTCTAGCAAATGTTCTCAACTTATATTTAAGGCCATTTAATGTGTTACTTAACTACTAGCAAGCCCTTATCATTAATGTATTTAAAAAATGTGATTATTGTGCAATTTACAATTATTAGAGCGTAGAAAAATCTGTTTGGTATTTTATGATTATCATTTTAATTAAATTATAGTTTTGACTTTTCAACTTTTAACCGTACACTTTCACACACTCTAATCAAGCAAAACTCGTCCCATTTAATCCAAAGGTTCACACAAATCTGATATTGCTTCATCTGCTGCAACTCAAATAAAACCTTCTTCTGTAATAAAAAATATGTAAATATGCTAAATATATAACGTTTTTGGAGATGTGTTGGGATTATCAAAGCTGTAAGTTGTTCTTCTTGACAACATTTACGAACATTTAGGCAATTTTTGTTTCTAGACATATTGTAAGCATTCATATGGGCACTAATTTTTGTCCATTTATTGGCATACTTTTTTCTGTACTGTTGTGACTCTCAGTTTATGGCCAAACTCAAGAAAGATCTGCCTAAGTTCCATTGAATAGATTTAATGAGCAACATTTAAAGTTATCTTGATTATATTGTTTTGTAGTCTCGCTTGACGGAGTCAAACAGGGAGATATAGGTATGCTGTTTCTGGCGTCGGCGGCGTCAACAATGTATTACATCTTTTGTTACATCTTTTGACATCGGACTTGGACTTCTCTTGAACTGAATTTTAATGTGCGTATTGTTATTCTTTTAGTTTTCTACATTGGCTAGAGGTATAGGGGGAGGATTGAGATCTCATAAACATGTTTAACCCCGCCGCAATTTTGCGCCTGTCCCAAGTCAGGAGCCTCTGGCCTTTGTTAGTCTTGTATGATTTTAAATTTTAGTTTCTTGTGTATAATTCGGAGTTTAGTATGACGTCCATTATCACTGTACTATTATGCATATTTTAGGGGCCAGCTGAAGGACACCTACGGGTGCGGGAATTCTCGCTACATTGAAGACCCATTGGTTGCCTTCGGCTGTTGTTTGCTCTATGGTCGGGTGGTTGTCGCTTTGACATATTCACCATTTCCTTTCTCAATTTTATTAGTTTGTGATTTGGTTTAGTTTATGATTAACAACTAGTGGTAGGTCAAAGATATATGGTATGCAGTTGTATTAGTATTGGCACATCTCATAACCATGAGATTATTTGGCCCTGTCCTCTCAGTTATTGTCCATTGACTTTTAAATTTTACTTATTTTTCATGTATTAGTTTGTGATTAGGTCAGTTTATGAGGAACTACTAGTGGTAAGTAAATGATAATTGGTATGCAGTTGTATAAGCATTGACATATTTCATTTCCATGGAGGTTATTTGGCTCCGCCCCCTCTATCATGGTCTTTTGACATTGAAATGTCTGCTTAGTTTTCACGTATAAGTTTGTGATTAGGTAATTTTATGGAAACCCACTAGTAGTGAGTTAATGAAAATTGGTATGCAGTTGCATAGGCATTGGTATATCTCCTTTCCATGGATATTATTTGCCCCTGCCTCCTCAGTCATGTTATATTGACTTTGAAACTTTTGCTCAGTTTTCATGTATATGATTATTTCGGTTTATGGGGAACCACTAGTGATAGGTCAATGATATTTGGTATGCAGTTGGATTAGCATTGGCACATCGCAGTTCCATGGAGATTATTTAAACCTGCCCCCTCAGTTAAGGTTTATAGACTTTGAAATTTAGCTTTTTTTCTTAAGGGAACCACTTATGATAAGTCAATGGTATTTAGTATGCATTGACACATCTCATTTCCATCGATATTTTTTACCTTCATTTGAATATTTGCAAAACCTACATTTTAAAGTGTTGCTATTTTAATTTCAAAATGTGCATTATCCAAATGACAAAAAAATGCGAGACATTTCTCTGTGATAACAGTTTATTTAATAATCAAGACTTTGCTAAATTCTTTGCTAAAATTACACAAAAATACTTACATATCTTATGTTATCTTATTTAAATCAATACCTCTGCTAATATATTAAAATTCTAGAAAATGCCGTTCATAATCTTTAACAATGATTAAGTTTATAGATAAGTGAGAAATGCCTTCAAAAAAATTGTTCTCTGGTAACTGTTCCCCGTATATAATATAGGTTAAAAGTATTCATATGTGAAATGACATGAAGATCTTTTTCCAATATGTTTTACTTAATCTTGACCATAGTTTCAATGTTAGTTGAATTTTGAATAATTATGTAATTTTAAAAGTGTTATAGCTGAGACACTAAAACGTTTTCATTTAGATAAACGGTAAGAGTGGATGAACATTAAAAATATTTTTTTTTAAAACAGGTATGCATGCTGGTAACCGCCTCTTCAATGGTCTTTTTGTAACAGGATTTGTGCTTTTATGTTAGTCCATTTGTGGCAATTGTTTCTTCAATAAAGTAAATGCTGCATTCATAAGAAGACGAAAAATCGTTGTTCAGATGACAATGAAAAAACAGGATTTGCTGCAAGGAAATGATACGAAAACCGACACTGCAAGTGCGCAGCTGTAGGCGAAGAATCAGCATCTCATCGATAGAGGAAACAAACACTACATTATTAACAAAAACCGTAATGTCTTTAAATGTTAATGATTAAAATATTCTAACACTTATGACACATTATTTGAATTTAAATATCTAAGGGAAAATTGGTTCAATTATCAGGGGTCTTTCTAACACAAACGATACAAACGGTTCAGCGAACATCGTTGACATCATTTGTTTCTTACATACGTTTGGAAAGTTTGCGTAAACTTTATACACTTGCTGAAAATGCGTCTACAGTTTGTCATTCGTTGTTTATTTGTACAAATACTGCATTTCTTTCTAACTTTAACATTAAATCAATCATCTACATATAGTATTTCCATTAGAAAAAAATTGATTTTGACGTATTAAAGGAAGTATAATCCTGATTATCATAACTCAAAACAATGTCATAAATTACTCAAGTCTGGGAATTGCCCTCCTTTCTTTCGTTGCTGCTATATTCATTTAAAAGGTTATATCATCCCTATTCATTCTTTCATCTGACGAAAAAGATTGATTGATTGATTGATTGTTGGTTGCTTAACGTCCAGTGGCAAATATTTCATGCATATTCAGGACGAGTGACGAAA
Source organism: Mytilus galloprovincialis (assembly GCF_965363235.1). Classification (NCBI taxonomy): domain Eukaryota; kingdom Metazoa; phylum Mollusca; class Bivalvia; order Mytilida; family Mytilidae; genus Mytilus; species Mytilus galloprovincialis. Next base: position 26,523,460 of record NC_134847.1, on the reverse strand, counting down.
AAGATGAACTGACAATAAAGGTATATATGAATAGATGAGCAATGTCCTGTGTGTCTACATTTTTTACAAAAGCTATTTTCTCAAATTTTTTCAAAGACACATTCAAATTACTGGTTTTGTTTAACATTCAAAGTTGATGTATCATTTCACTAGGTTTGACTTTTATCCGTTTTTCTAAAACACATGACTTGACAGTAGGAATTTCTGTAGATGGACTTTTTCAGACTATATTTTTGATTTTATATATCTGCATGCTGTTGATCATTGTTTAATTTGCTTAAATGTTATTTTGTCATTAATTTTTTTTAGAAAAACTTGTTTTGTTATATCTTAATTTGTTAACATGGTACGAAATAGTCCATAATCCTTCGTCACATTACTTAAAAATGGAATAAATTTTCTGGAATATTATTTTCCCTAGAACAAATACTGCAGTATTTCTTTTTAATAAAATGAATGGTTAAGAATGTTTGTTCACATTCTGTTAGACAGAACAAATATGACAAGCAATTTGCTATCAAAAACCATATGTCATCCAAAAACCTTTAAAGTTTAACTCTATCATATGTCAATTGTCCTTGATCTCATTGTCATGTGTCAGTGACTACTTGAAATATTTTTTGGAATGTCAATAATTTCTTTCTTATTATAAGTAATATAATAACTACATTTGTATGTGTGTACTATGCAAGGTCTCGTGCCTATAAGACTACTCTCACTTGACCTCGACCTCATTTCAAAAATCAGTGAACAAGATAACGTTTTCGTGATCCATATATCAGATGTTATAACCGAAAGGTCTATTATATTTGGTGGATGGAATGATCGTAAGGTGTACATATCCAACTGACAGATGTCATCTGACCTTGACCTCATCTTCATGGATCAGTTGTTAAATTCATTTTTTTTATCTTTTGATCTGTTTTTTTTTAATACTGTACATTCTATATACAATAGGTCAACCATATTTGGTGTATATAAATATTTTACTATATACAAGTCAGTCTATTTGATTTTATTAGAGTTTGACCTCATTTGCAAGGTTCACTGCTCAATGTTCAGTTTTTGATTTTTCTCATACTTTAAGCAGAAGGTCAACCATATTTGGTAAATGAATGATTACAGGGATTAAATGTATGTCAGGTATCATCTGACCATTGATTTTAAGTTGATAGTCTTTTAAAAGACTATCAACTTAAAATCAATGGTCAGTATGCACTCTTGCGTTTACTTTTTTCTTTGTATCTAACATTTTCTACTGATCAAGAAAACAATTAAATGGCAGAGTACTTGCGATCCTGATTAAAATATCATATTATGGCTGTCAAACATTTAGAATTGATATAGGTGTATATACATTGAGGTAATTTGATTAATGTGCAAAGGAAAGCACATCGATTCAATCTACAATTGTGCGATATCAACAGGTTCGTGTAATTAAAGAAGGTGTCTTTCAACGAATGTCTTTTCCCACAGGTTTGAACATTCCAAGTCTTCAACACTTGGAAAATTTGTAACCAAATGTAGAGAGCAGTACTATATAATGTCAGTAATGTATAAATGGCAGTATATAAAGAAACAAGCTTTCATTCAAATGTTTAATTTTAAATATTTATTTGAGAGTAAAAATTAAAAAAAGTCGGTATGATCGCCAATGAGACAACTCCTCATAAGACTAAATAACACAGAAATTAACAGCTATAGATTACCGTATAGCCTTCAGCAATAAGCAAAGCCAATACCGCATAGTCGGCTATAAAAAAAGCCACGAAATGACAATTGCAAAACAGAAAACTAACGGTCTAATTTACTAAGTATTTATAAGACAATGAACGAAAAACAAATAACACAGCAAGCATGACTTGTATTCTTCTGGAATGAGAATGATGTTTATGAGTGCACGTGTGGTTCTAGTGTCTGATGACTTATATACAAATATAATGTATTGTATGATTATGAAGTACATGCACATGAAATTTTATGTACTGTCTTTAAACAATTTCTTTCTTAACTGTCTTTTTATCTTTTACTTCTGTACTTGAAAATAAACATTTCTGTGTGGAAGTAAATCACGGCTTTTCCATATATACAAATAAGATGATGTGGTGTGATCAACTATCTTCATACATTTTTCCGACTGTACATCGCTCGCCAAGATATTATACAGCTTTCAATCTAATATATTAATTTCCTTCTGACAAAACAATCATTTATGACTTTTAATTTAATCTATGCTATAGAAATATGTTTGTTTACGTGGTATGTGCGATTTATATTTGGTGAATATCAATGCAGAAAACGAGTAAATGGGCCACTTATACAACATTTAAGTGAAGGGCTTATGTGCAGCTAAAACCTTTTAAATATTAGTAAGTTTCTGTTAATATAGTTTAAAAAAACACCAATAAATATGGACGAGATTCAAGGAATATTTTGTAAAAAAGTTCGTGTGGTTTAGCGTCACTGATGAGTCTTATGTAGACGAAACGCGCGTCTGGCGTATAAAATTATAATCCTGGTACTTTTGATAACTAATTACAACGTTAAAAAAAAGATAGAAATCAATTTTAACGTTACGCAAAAAATGGCTAAAATACCATTGTACCTTGGTCTTTTCTGACGCCCTGGACAATTATCCAACCACAGCTACAAGTCTAATGGTTATCATTTTATGAACTACACTAGTAAGTGATCATTCTGCAGTAATTTCGTAAATTTCTGAGACAGGGCCGTTTTTAACCCTTCGTGGTCATAATTTCGCCATTATCAAACCATTTTTCATCGCTTGTTAATTTTCCACCGTTTCTGAAAACAACCACCTTAGTTTTGCTTGTGTTTACAATAAGTTTCCACTTTTTACAATAATATGTAGTGAATTCAACATATTTTGCAACCCATCAATAGTCTCAGAAAATATAACAGTGTCATCTGTATACATCAATAAAAACAATGAAAGTTCTTTTATGTCTACTGGTAGACATAAGCCATCAATAAACTCATTTTCAAAATCATTTAAAACATTAAAAATAGTATAGGTGATAATGGTTCCCCTTGCAATACTCCTTTTTCTACAGAAAATATGTCAGAAAATTCACCTTTAAATTTTACACAGCTCATAAAGTTATCATATTAAGATTTAATAATTGAAAAAGGCTACCACTAATACCACATTTTGCAAGCTTATAATATAAAAAAATTCTATTCAAGTTGTCAAAAGCACTTTTATAATCTATAAAACAACAATAAAGTTTTTCTGCAATCCCAAATATTTAGTAATAATTGATTGTAAGGCAAAAATAGCATCAGTTGTGCCATGACCGGGTCGAAATCCAAACTGAGCGTCAGTTAAAATGTCTTTTTCGTTAGCCCACAATGTAAGCCTTTCATTAATAATAGTAGTAAAAAGTTTGCAGGAACAACTGCTTAGTGTTATACCTCTATAATTTTCAGTAACATTTACATTACTTTTTTTTATGCACAGGAATAAGTATTCCTTTACACCACTGTTTCGGAATATATCCAGTTTCAAAAATCACATTAAACAATTGCACAATTGCAGGTATGAGAATGTCTTTTAAATGTATAAAATACTCATTTAACTAATTGTCAGTACCAGGCGATTTGTTACATTTTAACTTCAACAAAACTTTACATACTTCTTCTTGAGTAATAGACGCATCAAGTTCACACATTCTTGGTTATCAGCTTCACCACCATCGGTTATATTAGGACTGGTTTCAGCAGTTAGATTTTTTAAATGATTTAAAAATATGACGACTTTAAATTACAATTAGTGTTCTCACAGTAATTATCTCGCATTTTTGTTATGGAGGCAAACCAGCTTTTCATAAACTACTATTTTATTCTATATTATACACAGTTTAAACCTATGCATAGCAACAGTATCAAAATATATTCACCATAGGCATTATTTACATCTCTAAGCATCATTATAAAGTTATCACACACAATAAGTGGTTTATGAGTTTAACCAATATTTTACTCGCCATATGAAATAAAGCAAAATCCAATTTGAGATAGACGTTTACAAAGGTTCAAAATAGATCAACAAAAGCGGTTAAAGATATTTCAATATCATTTCCTCGACGAAAACTTCCGAAGCATAATTAATCACAGCCCAACCATACTATCGAACAAGTCAAATGTCTATTTCTTAGTAATGTATAAACCATTCGTAGAACTATTCAGTGCTTACAAGAATGTTGAACCTTGTAAGTCTTACCGCTTCTGTGTTTGTAATTTGCTTTTAAGTATCAGCATAACAAAATATATGTACGAATCGACAAAGTTTAGTTCTTCCTTGTAAAATTATTTTGCCATTAACGGTTGCCATCCATTTTAAAAATCGACAACGTTCGTTTTGTTAACGATCACCTATTTGTTCAATTTGTTACAGTCAATTAGCAGTTTATTAAGTAGTTCTCGTAACGTTTGAGGACATTATCCAAATAATACGGTATTGTTTACAAATGGTACCAGAACTTCATTTACATTTACTAGCCAACTGAAGGATGAATATTCATGTCATCCATCTTGTTATTAATTAAAAAGTAGTGGTGATAAGGGTTCCTTTCTGTTTTCCTAGATTTATTTTTGCGAATTATCTGGACGGTTAATCTACATGTTTTGATACGTATTTTCACAGACAAACATACTGATCATACCATAGTCATAAACCTAAAGATACACCGTCTGGGTTAGCATTACAGTGATCGTAAACAAATAGAATGAAGAAAATAACCCGATTATTTCCAAAAGATGTCCTAACATGTCTAACGTTTAAATTGAAGACTATTTTACATATTATTCGAAGGTATAATCCAGAAACCCTATTTTTTGCAGCAATAGAATTATTCAATATACTGAAAACTTTACTTTTGACTTGGGGACTTCAAAATCAAAAAGTTTTTTGTATGATCTTAAGGGACATTAGCCAATCAAAGTCGGAATAGGATTCATGAACATTTGTTTTTCTAAAACTTCATTCACACACAAATGGCTGACAATGACATTTCACATATTGACCCCAACACTAGTCCAAGGATATCATGTGACTTGTTAAGTCCAAAATCAAAAAACTAAAATATTTTCCAAAATTCGGTCTTTAGATAATTTCTTTTGAACTATCGACCTAAAGATAAAAACTAACCCTGTCAAAAGTCCCTATAGTGCGACACTGAGTTCAAAGATGTTCGGTTGAAAGACACAAATGAAGGACAATCAATATACAAAATAAATCAAAAACAGATAATGTTTTAAAATCACTTTTCGAAGCAGGACGATTTAAAAACAAAACGTATCTAGTCTTTCTTATTTAAAAAATAAATTAAATTCAAATGTAGTAGTAAGAGTGACTTTCTAGGAGACAAGTTTTTATTTTATTTGGGAGTGCAAGTAGGCTAAGAGAATACTTCCGGAAAGATTTTGCAAAATAGTAATTTCCTTATCACCCAAAGCGAAATTTCTTGTTGTGACAATTTTAATTAAGCACATTCAAACCGGATGTTACAATAAACAGTTACTGTAGAATTACCTCCTTTAAGTCCAACATGGATAAAATTGTATACCTTTTATCAATTGTTAAAATTAAAATCCTACATGTTTCGTAGAAACTCACTAAACTTTTTTTTGTACTCATCCTGACATTTCTGATCATAATTAAAATAGTCTAAAAATACAGTATCCGGTTCTACCGACAGGTGTTGATCATTAGGCAATTCTGAGGATGCACAATTACTAATGACCCTAATTCTGCTGTCTGTTCCTAATATTTCAAGAGCATCCCTTATCCAACATTCTTTCATCCCAAATCGGTTTAGTTTAGATGCCCTAAAATTCCGGGAGATATAGACAAAAACGTAGCGACATTTTTCAAACACTGCTTGGATCTCGACACAACTGCTCATCTCTTCGGGTGAAAAAACGTCTTCAAACAACTTGATAATGATATTACTGGAACCCATATAGTTTGATAAATGTTTTAAATGATTCTTAAACGATTCCACTCCATCCATGTGGTGTTCGTCTTCTGTGTGTATAATAACAATGTCTATTTCACAATCTAAAAGTAAAATAGATAACAAAAATTATATGCTTTTTTTCATTCATCTTTTGTACATAAATTAGGCCGTTAGTTTTCTCGTTTGATTGTTTCACGTTTGTCATTTCGTGGCCTTTTATCGCTAACTATGCGGTATGGGTCTTGCTCATTGTTGAAATCAGTTCGGTGACCTTAAGTTGTTAATTTCTGTATCAGTTGGTCTCTTGTGGAGAGGTGTCTCATTGGCAATCATACCACATCTTCCTTTTTATATGATATATTTATTAGAAAATCATATTGGATTAGAATTTGTAAGAGACTAAATAGCTTTAATTTGCTTTAATCCTCTTAATTTAATATATTTTCCATTATGAAGATTTTAATTAGGTATCGTGCAATTTTAGGCATGAAACAATCTCATGTTAAAGATATGAACAAATAAACGTTTGAAACCAACAAGCTATTTTTTTTCATAAATAAGTATAATTTACCTGTTAGAGTTGTAGTCCTACATACGAGTTCTTTCCTTTCATCGTTTTCTTTTAATTTACTTTCACGTATATCATTATATTGTTCAAATGATTTTGCAACTGGTTGAGTATTTTCTCCATCTGTGTCAGTTGAGAAATAAAAATAAATAAAAGAGTACACGCGCTGTAATGTCTCGCAAGTTAACTTATCATGATTGAATTAATGCTAATGTTCCGTAAGGGATGTTTTATTAAAAAGTAGAATCACAAAAAAACTAAACACTTTTTAAAATTCAAAACGGAAAGTCCCTTAACAAATATCAAAGTCAAAAGTGCAAACACATCAAACGAATGGATAACAACTGTCCTATTCCTGACTAGGTATAGGAATTTTCCTATGAAAAAAAATGGTGGTTAAATCTAGTATCATATAAACGTATCATGTAAATCATGTAAATCATGGTCGAACGAACCCTGCCAGAAAAAAACATACCATTCACAAAATACATGTAACGCATTGGTGATGGCATTTGATATATATATATATATACAACTCGTCTAAATTGAAAACTACGTTCAAACCTATGAATGCGTTGGATAAAAACCGCAATTTTTATACGTGTACATTTAAAACAAATTTCGTTGTAGAAGGGTCTAAAACAGCACAAACAACATTTTCCAAAAGGCCTAAAAAAGTGAAAAGTATATTTATACAAAACGCATTTGACTAACAGGTCGAACAACTGATGTTCTTTAACCCTGCTGACTGCCATTGGCGATTGCCAAAAAAAATTGAGCACAAGATGTAACAAAATGGATCTTAATATAAATTTAATAATAAACAGAAAAAAAATAACTTGTGACCACGATGTTATGCCACCAACATACGGTGTCAATATTTTTTTAGTACACCAGATCCGGATTTCGACAATAAATGTCTCTTCAGTGATGTTAGGGATCGAAACGGTATTTAGAAGGCCATATAAAAAGTACCCTCATTTTTAGATAGACTCTTGAATTTTAAGAGTCAATATAGGATGAACGGATCATATAAACCGGAGGGAAAATATGATACAAGCCCAAACGAAAAAATATAAACGAGACTAAATTGAAAACTACGTTCAAACATATGAATGCGTTGGATAAAAACCGCAATTTTTATACGTGTGCATTTAAAACAAATTTTGTTGTAGAAGGGTCTAAAAACAGCACAAACAACATTTTCCAAAAGACCTACAAAAGTGAAAAAGTATATTTAAACAAAACGCATTTGACTAACAGGTCAAATATATATATATTAACACTTCGTATCATGCCATTCACCAAATGTAGTTAACCGACTGTTTTATTGTGTCCGAAAACGGCTTTAAGCTTGAATGGTATGGAACGTCTGTAGTACAAAATGACTAGCTTTCGTTTGTTTTGAGCCTCTTTGTACATCAGATCTTTTATCACAATTCGATGGAAAATTTGGAATAGGTATCATGTAATTTTATAAAAAGGAATATTATGATTAATTATCACAAACTTAAAATTAATCGTAACTCACAATGCTCACAATATATTTTAAGTCTCAAAAATTTGAAAGATGATTTAAAATACGTATAAATCTTGAATTGATCCGAGATTCAACCATTTGTATTCATGAATTTGTTTTGAAACGTAAATTGTTTATACATAAAAATAAAGGTATCATTAATAAATCTTTTAAATTAGTTTCAGTGATTCAGCCTAATTTGATATTTTCCCGGAGTAAAACTTTTCTCTATCATTCCACGTAGCTATGATTATGATATATTATACAAACATCGCACAGTTTTATAACCACATTTCTGTAGAGGAACAATAACTGTCAGCAGTAGGTAAATAACATTAGAAACAGTTGATCAATGTTGATTTTCGAATTTTGACACGGCATTATGGCATTATGGCTACCAACTTTTGATAAAAATGACAAATGTCGGACAAAATATAGATCATGCAATAGTGTATGCATAGATAGAATATCGGACAAAATGTAAACACGAATGTCATTGTGTTTTATCGACAAGTTCCGCTGTGCATGTTGGAAAACCAACTGTATAGGACATACGATTATTTAATCAAAGACTATAAGATGGTATCTATTTTGATATGAGCCTCACTGATGAGTCTTATGTAGACGAAACGCGCGTCTGGCATACTAAATTATAACCCTGGTACCTTTGATAACTATTTATACCACTGGGTCGATGTCACTGCTGGTGGACGTTTCGTCCCCGAGGGTATGACCAGCCCAGTAGTCAACATTTCGGTGTTGACATGAATATGAATAATGTGGTCATTTTTATAAATATCCTGTTTACAAAACTTTTTTTTTTCGAAAATCTAAGGATTTCTTATCCCAGGCATAGATTACCTTAGCCGTATTTTGCACAACTCTTTGGAATTTTGGATCCTCAATGCTCTTCAACTTTGTACTTGTTTTGCTTTATAAATATTTTCACTGATGAGTCTTATGTAGACGAAACGCGCGTCTGGCGAACTAAATTATAATCCTGGTACCTTTGATAACTATTTACTATGATATTATATACTAATTATAAGACTATTACAGATCATAATTGTTGCAACTATGGTGAATGATATAATATGGCATACACTTTCTATTTAGAAAATCCGACAATATATATTAAATATTTTGAATTATAGTAATATTTCACCCTAAACATTTTTAGGTTTTTTGACTTTATTTAGTACAATAAAAAAAATCATTATATACCCTATGAAGGACTGACCTTTTATAGCTGACTATGCGGTATGGGCTTTGCTCATTGTTGAAGGCCGTACGGTGACCTATAGTTGTTAATGTCTGTGTCATTTTGGTCTTTTGTGGATAGTTGTCTCATTGGCAATCTTCTTTTTTTTTATATTATACTGTTATTCGTTTGTACTCCTTAACCATGTCGTACTCTAAATATATTAATAGCAAATATAACAAAGATGGTTATCTTTTTCAGTGAATTTCTATTATTACTTGTGTCATATCTAATGATTTTACTTTAAAAAAAAAACAGGTTTTAATGATTTTTATAACAGTTTATCAAATAATTGGGGAACCAAAACTGTTTTCTTTTTCAAAAACGCATAATCAACATCTTTGATATTTTTCAGTTCAATGTTCGTAAAGTGTCATGAAGATTTAATAAAGTTATTGATATCTGAATAAAGGAAACAGTAGTATACAGCAGTTCAGATATCATTAATCGATTGAAAGAAAGGAAATACGGGTTACAAACTAAAACCGAGGGAAACACATCAATTATTAAAGAAAAACAACGAAACAACAGAAACCTGAAGTGCATAAAAAACAAACGAAATTGCAACATACATAGAAACGAACTATAATATCACAACTGCCATAGTGTTGACTTGGTAAGGGACACTTCACTTCAAATGATACCAAGAATATTTCTCAGTCAACGATAAACTGGTTAAAAAGAAGAACCGAATAAAAATAACAAACATATTAACCGGTACTTAGTGTGTCGTGTCTTTTTTTTAGTTGTACTTTGTTCTGCGTAAAAATTTTTGTAAGTCACGTTTTTTTCCTATGATTGAGACAGAATGTTTATATGATGTACAATTATACTACCGTCCGCAGTAAGGGGAAACTGCTATGGGTTCACAAACGTGTGTGTGTCCCTGTCACTAGTCAGAAACTGTAACAAAGTTGGTTTTATGTTGCTGTATGTCATATTGAATTATTTTTCTATTATTTTTGCTATCAATTAGGTTTTTGATTTTCTGGTTTCAGCTGTTTCTCATTTGTAATGTTGAGGCTGTTGATAGCTGACTGTACTGGACTTGATAGCTGAATGTACTGAACTGTTGGCTTAAATACTTGTAAAAGGCCGAACGTTATCCTATTGAAGCTAACATTTAGTCATTTGACTTTGGTGAATAGTGTTCTCGTTAGCAATCATACAACTTGTCATTTGTTTTATTTAATTATACTATGTATTTGGCAATATTTATTACAATTTATGTTTTGGCCAAAAAGTCTTTGTTCGTGGTTAGAAATAGCATTTTCTTGTACGGATAAGAAATTTTCTTTGTACAAAATGACAACAGAACGAAATAGTTATGATAAGAACTAAATAGCTTTAATTTGCTTTAAGGATGTACTTAGGTGAGGGTAGGTGAAAATTAATAAATTAGGAATTTGAAATTGATACTATGAGCTGGTAGAGCATTCGTTCAGGATAAAAATAAGTTACAATATTGATAGGTCATGGTCTTCCTTTTCGAGATATTTAAGATTTAAAATATGACGGAAAAAGGCGAACTCTGACTTTTATATGATATTTGCATCAATATTTTTTAGGTCTCAAAACAAAAGAAAGAAAATTAAAAATCATCTAAAATTTTGGTAAAAGACCTTTCATGAGCTATTTAGATTTATATGAAAATATAAATGGGTATTACGGGGCAAAATATTTTACCTTGCATTGTATGAAAAAAACACAAGGAGTCCGAGCATTTGACACGAATTCCAAAACCTCACCTAAGTACATCCTTAATCCTCTTAAGATGACATCTTTTCCATTCGAAAGATTAAAAATAGGTACGGGTGCGGGAATTTCTCGCTGCATTAATGACCTTGTGCTGTTGTCTGTTCTATGGTCGGATCGTTGTCTCTTTGACACACTCCCCATTTCCATTCTCAATTTTACCCTTCAACTGTGGACATGAAACAATACACCTTATCGCTATTTAGTCTAATCCGGGAAAAACAGTCATTTACACAACTTCCTGTTTGGGTCATGCCGCCGAAAAATAGAGGTCATCAGTAGTGAGCTGAGGGAGAAAAAACTTTAACAGCGACCATTAAAAAACTTTGATAGAGTATGATCCACTTTTTTCGAAATTAAAATTGAAGTAAAAAAATATTTTGCATGAAAAATTTACGGTAGTTTAAACAGGTCTCATTAAAAAGTATCTTGCATGGTGCATTGTTTAAACAGGGTCCCAGATAGTTTCAACTGGATGAAAAAGTTGAGTAATTTTAGAACTTATCCGGAATGGAATAAATAGCGATTAGGTGTATATCATGTTTAAAATATTAACAAATAAATGTTTAAGTATAACAAACTTTTTTTTTTCAAAAGATATATAACTTACCTGTTACACTTGTAGTCTCATGTACAAGTTTTTTCGTTTCATCGTTTTCTTTTAATATATTTTCACGTATATCATTATCTTGTTCAGATGATTTTGCAACTGGTTGGGTCATTTCTCCATCTGTGTGTTTGTTGAGTAATAAATTAAATAAAAGAGTAAACACGCTGTACATAATGTCTCTCAGGTTTACTAATCATGATTAAATTAATGCTATAGTTATATAGGTATTTTTTTATAAAATTATTATACATGTTATATAAACGTTTTAGGTTGCACTGTATGGAAAAACACAAGGGGTCGGAACATTTGACACGAATTCCAAAACCTCACATAAGTACATCCTTAATCCTCTTAATATAACATCTTTTCCATTTGAAAGATTCAAAATAGGTACGGGTGCGGGAATTTTTCGCTGCATTGATGACCTTCTTCTAAAGGTTTTTTTTTTCAAAAGATATATAACTTACCTGTTAGACTTGTAGTCTCATGTACAAGATTTTTCGTTTCATCGTTTTCTTTTAATATATGTTCACGTATATCATTATCTTGTTCAGATGATTTTGCAACTGGTTGGGTAATTTCTCCATCTGTGTTTGTTGAGTAATACAATAAATAAAAGAGTAAACACGCTGTACATAATGTCTCTCAGGTCTACTAATCATGATTAAATTAATGCTATAGTTATATTAGGTAATTGTTTTATAAAATTATTATATAAACGTTTTATGTAAAAGATGAAGATCATAGTAAAATGAACCCTGCCAGACAAACATATCATTCACCAAATAGATTAAACCTTTTGCTTCTGGCATTTGATAGATAGATATATATTAACTTTTCTAATAATACCATTCACGAAATATATATTTGACCAACTGCTTTGTAGTGTCCGAAAACGGATTGAAGCCCGAAAACTGAACGAATGGCATAGAAAATTTGTGTGACAAAATGATTAGCTTCCGTTTGTTTTCAACCTCTTTGTATACCATATGTTTTATCATATGAAAGATTTGGAATAGCTATCATGCAATTGTATGTAAGGGTTTACTGTCAAAAACTTAAGATTGATGTTATTTCAATATGTTCACAATATATTTATAGTCTCGAAAATTTGTATGATGTCTTAATATTACATCTTTTCCATTCGGAAGATTAAAAATAGGTACGGGTGCGGGAATTTCTCGCTGCATTGTTGACCTTGTGCTGTTGTCTGTTCTATGGTCGGATCGTTGTCTCTTTGACACACTCCCCATTTCCATTCTCAATTTTACCCTTCAATTGTGGACATGAAACAATACACCTTATCGCTATTTAGTCTAATCCGTGAAAAACAGTCATTTACACAACTTCCTGTTTGGGTCATGCCGCCGAAAAATAGAGGTCATCAGTAGTGAGCTGAGGGAGAAAAAACTTTAACAGCGACCATTAAAAAACTTTGATAGAGTATGATCCACTTTTTTCGAAATTAAAATTGAAGTAAAAAAATATTTTGTATGAAGTATTTACGGTAGGTTAAACAGGTTTCATTAAAAAGTATCTTGCATGGTGCATTGTTTAAACAGGGTCCCAGATAGTTTCAACTGGATAAAAAAGTTGAGTAATTTTAGAACTTATCCGGAATGGAATAAATAGCGATTAGGTGTATATCATGTTTAAAATATTAACAAATAAATGTTTAAGTATAACAAACTTTTTTTTTTCAAAAGATATATAACTTACCTGTTAGACTTGTAGTCTCATGTACAAGTTTTTTCGTGTCATCGTTTTCTTTTAATATATGTTCACGTATATCATTATCTTGTTCAGATGATTTTGCAACTGGTTGGGTAATTTCTCCATCTGTGTTTGTTGAGTAATACAATAAATAAAAGAGTAAACATGCTGTACATAATGTCTCTCAGGTTTACTAATCATGATTAAATTAATGCTATAGTTATATAGGTAATTTTTTATAAAATTAGTATACATGTTATATAAACGTTTTATGTTGCACTGTATGGAAAAACACAAGGGGTCGGAACATTTGACACGAATTCCAAAACCTCACATAAGTACATCCTTAATCCTCTTAATATAACATCTTTTCCATTTGAAAGATTCAAAATAGGTACGGGTGCGGGAATTTTTCGCTGCATTGATGACCTTCTTCTAAGGTTTTTTTTTCAAAAGATATATAACTTACCTGTTAGACTTGTAGTCTCAAGTACAAGTTTTTTCGTTTCATCGTTTTCTTTTAATATATGTTCACGTATATCATTATCTTGTTCAGATGATTTTGCAACTGGTTGGGTAATTTCTCCATCTGTGTTTGTTGAGTAATACAATAAATAAAAGAGTAAACACGCTGTACATAATGTCTCTCAGGTTTACTAATCATGATTAAATTAATGCTATAGTTATATTAGGTAATTTTTTTTTATAAAATTATTATATAAACGTTTTATGTAAAAGATGAAGATCATAGTAAAATGAACCCTGCCAGACAAACATATCATTCACCAAATAGATTAAACCTTTTGCTTCTGGCATTTGATAGATAGATATATATTAACTTTTCTAATAATACCATTCACGAAATATATATTTGACCAACTGCTTTGTAGTGTCCGAAAACGGATTGAAGCCCGAAAACTGAACGAATGGTATAGAAAATTTGTGGTACAAAATGATTAGCTTCCGTTTTTATTCAACCTCTTTGTATAAACTGTTTAACTGAATATCCACAAGAAGGACCGAATATTGAATAACAAACATATTAACCGGTTTATCGGACCTTATTTCACTTTTATTAGGTCAGATGTAAATGTATAACTAGCATGATAATTTACACTCCTAAATAATAAATGATCATTGTGGTATTTGATTAAATCAAATTGTGAATGTAATTGGCTTCTAAAGAACTCAAATATACTGAAAGTTATCTTAGACCGGTGTCTTTTGTCTTTTTCGCTTTTTTCAGTGGTACTTTGCTCGGCGTGACACTCTTGTAAGTCACGCTCTTTTGCTATGATTGTTATCAATTAGGTTTTTGATTTTCTGATTTGAATATATCAATATGATTGGACCATTGATAGCTGACTGTATTGGGAGTTTGAATAATCGTACAGGTCGAATATGATCCTATTAATGCTCACATGCATGTCATTTGACTTTGGTGGATAGTGTTCTCATTGGCAATTATACCACATGTCATTATTTTTAAATAGGTATTGTGCAATTTTAGGCATGAACAATCTCATGTTAAAAATATCAACAATTAAATGTTAACATCCGACCAACAATGTTTACATAAATAGGTAGAACTAACCTGTTAGAGTTACAGTCCCACATACAAGTTCTTTCTTTTCATCATTTTCTTCTAATATATTTTCACGTATTTTAATATCTTGTTCAGATGATTTTACAAATGGTTGAATAATTTCTTCATCTATGTTAGTTTAGAAAAGAAAAAAAAAGTACACACGCTGTAATGTCTCACAAGTTTACTAATCAGAATTCTGTTATGTAAGGTAAGTTTTAATAAAAGTATCCTTTAAACGTATTCTGTAAATGATGTCATAGATGTAGGTCAGGGTAAAACGAACTCTGACAGACAAACATATCATACACCAAATGCATAAAACCGTTTGCTTATGGCATTTGATAGAGCGACATGTATTAACACTTCTTATCATGCCATTCACCAAATATAGTTGAACGACTGCTTTAAAGTATGCAGAAAAACAGATTTAAGCTCGAAAACTGAACGAATGGTATGAAACGTTTGTGGTACAGAAAAAATATCTTTCATTTGTGTTCAACCTCTTTGAATACCATATGTTTTATCATATGGAAGATTTGGAATAGGTTTCATGCGATTTTATAAAAATGAATATAAAAGTTAACTGTCACAAACTTAAGATTTACATTAACTCCACATTTTCACAATATATCTATAGGTGGCACCGAATTATTTCCTGGCCCATAAAGTGGTGAAAATTCTAAAAAGGCTATCATTATCCCTATTCGTTGCGTATAAATATATTGTGAACATTTAGAGTTATTATTAATCTTAAGTTTGTGACAGTTAACCAACAATTCTACATATTCAGATAACTCAAGTTCTTTCATTATTATGTATGATGACCATTTCCTTTTTTTGCTATATTTAGAAACCTAAGACCACTAGTGCTTTTATGCTGTGTATCATGCAGTGAATACAAATTTTAAAAATAATCGCATAAATTTATTTTCACCTATATGTAAATTTTTATATTTTTCTATACCTGATTCATCCCTCTGTTTGGGAAAGTATGTTCAGTAGATGCTGTGTATTTGTCCAATTACACTTTTCAGATACATCGACTTAAGAAGGAAAAATTATTTGCAAACGCTATGCCGATTTTATTGTTTGAAAAAATGAAATTAAAAAAACAACACAAACCTTTTATTCTTATTTGAATTCATAACAAAGAGAATCAATGCAACAGCTCGGAAAAATCGTCAAAATCAAAATAAAATAAAATTCCGCAAAAGTTCATTAATGCTTTTGGCGGATTGAAGTCATTGCAAAACATGACGTCATAGAAATGAAAACGCTAAAGCTGAGGTTTTTCCGTTACGTAAACCATCAAAATTCGTATGTAACATTGAAATGATTTTTTGTAGTTAAGTTCCTATTCTATTGCATTATTCGCATATTTACTGATTTCAGGAAGTCAACATAGCGGCTCCTCAGTTACGAAATTTCAACTTTGTATTTGACGAAAGCAAAATGTAGATTAAAAATGGAAATGTTCGGTTTGCGAAATAAAAAATTTATGTTTATTTTTGCTAGCGGTTATTTGCGAAAAAAGTCATGCAAGTTACAGATTTTTTTAAAATGTTTTAGCTTTATCTAACAGGGAGTAAAAAGGAACGCCCACAAAGACGGCATTCTCTATCTTGCGCCAGTTTTTAATCAGACCATATTTGTCTTATTAGAATCGAAATAATTCATGGAAGCCATAGATTTGTAGTAAATGTACACATTGCCATGGCCGTGATATTCGTTAATTTTATCACTAGCTAACGCTCAGGATAAAATTCGAATATCACGACCACAGCCATGTGTAATTTTTCAACAAATCTATGGCTTCCATGAATTATTTCTCAAGTAACAATCATTGGAAATAGTTGATCAAGGCTGATTTTCGAATTTTAGCCCGGCATTATGGATATCAAGTTTTTGATAAAAATTGCATATGTCGGACATAAGGGCTTGCAAGATTGTATGCATAGCCATTTTAATGAACAGATGCAATTAGTTTGTTCGACAAGTTCCGCTGTGCAGCTTTGAAACCTACGGAGCCCTGTTGGTCTCACACAGATTATAAAGTGTTTTTTAAAGTCCTGCGCTGAAGATGTGTAAAGTCTAGCGCTGAAGATGTAAAGTCTAGCGCTAAAGATGTAAAGTCTAGCACTGGAGATGTAAAGTCCAGCGCTGAAGATTTAAAGTCTAGCGCTGGAGATCTGTAAAACCTAGCGCTGGAGATATGCAAAGTCTAGCGCTGGAGATGTAAAGTCAAGCGCTGGAGATATAAAATCAAGCGCTGGAGGTGTAAAGTCTAGCGCTGAAGATGTAAAATCAAGCGCTAGAGATGTAAAGTCTGGGGCTGAAGATGTAAAGTCAAGCGCTGGCGATGTAAAGTCTAGCGCTGGAGATGTAAAGTCAAGCACTGGTGATCTAAAGTCAAACGCAGCAGATGTAAAATCAAGCGCTGGAGATGTAAAGTCTGGCGCTGGATATGTAAAGTCAAGCGCTGTAGATGAAAAGTCAAGCGCTGGAGATGTAAAGTCTAGCGCTGGAGATGTAAAGTCTAGCGCTGGAGATAAAAAGTCCAGCGCTGAAGATGTAAAGTCGAGATCGGCCAACTATACCCTCGGTAAAAAAAATTACGTGGGTGAATTTTTCATCGGGAATCCGAACGTAAGACCCGTGCGGGCTTACCGCGGGTCTCTCGACCATCGAAGGCCGGCAAACTATACCCTCGTAAAAAGAAAAAAATTACTATCGCGGGTTTCGAGGAGAAACTACAACTTCGGTAAAAAAAAAATATTACATGGTGAAAAATTTTCATCGGGAAGCCCGAGGAAGAATATTGCAGGTCTCTCGATTACCATGGCACCGTCAACGAAGGCAGGCATCGTACACCCTCAAAAGCCGCCTCTTGACGATGCACGTCCTAAACATAACCCTAACCCTAACCCTAAACCCTAACCCTAACCCCTTACCCTCGACCGCGGGTAGGTACGCGGTCGACCGATAGCGGGCTACCACGAGTCTCGGCCGCGGGTAGGTACGTTGCCGGCCTTTAGCGGGCTACCACGGGTCTCGACCGCGGGAAGGTACGTGGTCGACCTATAGCGGACTACCACGGGTCTCTAACCCTAACCCTAACCCTAACCCTAGCCCTAACCCTAACCCTTACCCTAACCCTAACCCTAACCCTAACCCCTAACCCTAACCAATGTCCGGCCTTCAGCGGGCTACCACGGGTCTCGACCGCGGGTATGTACATCTCCAGCGCCTGACTTTACATATCCAGCGCCAGTCATTACATCTCCAGCGCTTGATTTTACATCTCAAGCGCTTGACTTTACATCTCCAGCGCTTGACTTTACATCTTCAGCGCTAGACTTTACATCTTCAGCGCTTGACTTTACCTCTCCAGCGCTTGACTTTACATCTCCAGTGCTTGACTTTAGATCACCAGTGCTTGACTTTACATCTCCAGCGCTAGATTTTACATCTCAAGCGCTTGATTTTACATCGCCAACGCTTGACTTTACATCTTCAGCCCCAGACTTTACATCTTCAGCGCTTGATTTTACATCTTCAGCGCTAGGCTTTACATCTCCAGCGCTTGATTTTACATCTCCAGCGCTTGACTTTACATCTCCAGCGCTAGACTTTTCATATCTCCAGCCCTAGATTTTACAGATCTCCAGCGCTAGACTATACATCTCTAGCGCTAGACTTTACATCTTCAGCGCTAGACTTTACACATCTTCAGTGCAGGACTTTAAAAGACACTTTATAATCTGTGTGAGACCAACAGGGCTCCGTAGAAACCCAACTCTATAGTATTTATATGAATTCAAATTAAAGACTATAAGATGATATCTATTTTGACTATAATATTCTAGATCATTACAGACCGTAATTGTTGCAATTAATGTGAATGATATTATGTAGTATACACTATCTTTTTCAGCAGATCGGACAAAATGTTATGTTGAGTTATACTTAATTTGCACCCCAAGCATTTTTATGTGTGTGTACTTTATTTAGTACCATAACAAAAATTATTATGTACCACATAAAAGACTTATACTGTTATTCATTTGTACTCCTAAACCATGTCGTCCTCTTAAATAAATTGTTACCAATTAAAAACAAACACGGTTATCTTTTTCAATGAATTTCTATTTTAGTTTTTGTCATATATATATTAGTTATCAAAGGTACCAAGATTATAATTTAGTAACACGACGGGTGCCGCATGTGGAGCAGGATCTGCTTACCCTTCCGGAGCACCTGATATCACCCCTAGTTTTTTGGTGGGGTTCGTGTTGTTTATTCTTTAGTTTTCTATGTTGTGTCGTGTGTGCTGTTGTTTGTTTGTCTTTTTCATTTTTAGCCATGGCGTTGTCAGTTTGTTTTAGATTAATGAGTTTGACTGTCCCTTTGGTATTTTTCGTCCCTCTTTTATTACGCCAGACGCGCGTTTCGTTTACATAAGAATCATCAGTGATGCTCATATCACAATATTTATAAAACCAAACAAAAACAAAGTTAAAGAGCATTGAGGATCTAATGATTATTCTTTTAAAAAAAAAAGCTTTTAAAAATAATCATAATCAGTCTATCAAATAATTGAGGAATCATTTTTTTTCATTACGCGACATCTTTGAAAATCTTATGTCCAGGCTTCGTAAAACGTCATGCAGATATAAAAAAGTTATTAATCTTAAACAACATAAATCTCAGAATGTGATCTTCACTTCAAATGATACCAAGTACAGTGTAGTAAACTGGTGAACATAATATCCACAAGAAGCATCGAATATTGAATAACTAACATATTTATCAGATCTAATTTCATTTTTAATAGGTTTGATGTAGATGTTTATTCAAATTATTAATCATACTGCTCTATATTAAATTATCAATGTGGTATTTAAAGAAAAAGAAAATTGGTGATTGTTATTGTCTTTGTAAAAACTACAAATTTACTGACAGTTCCCTTAGACCCGTAATAAGTGTCTTATGTCTTTTTAGCTTTTTGAGTTGTACTTTGTTCTTCGTGCCAATCTGATGAGTCGAGTTTTTTAAAAGATTATGAAAGATTGTTTATATGTTGTATTGTTTCACCACTGTCCGAGGTAAGGTAACGTGTTGAAAGTTCTCAAACATTTGTGTGTTCTTGCAACAAGTCAGAGCCTGTAATAGGTTTTGTTTGTCCCTGTCTGTCATATTTCGTTTTCGTTTTTGTTTTTGTCAAACATTATGTATTTGATTTTCTGATATGAACTGGTTTTTTTGTTGCAACATTTGAGTCCTTGACAGCTGACTGTTGGTTTAAATATGGTAAAAGACAGAAACCCATTGATGCTAATATTCACATCAGTTTGACTTTGATAGTTTCTTTGATGGCAATCATACCACATGTCCCTATTTTAATATTGTGATGCTATTCATCAGGCAATGTTTTATAAAATTTATGTTTTTGTCAAAAGTTTTTGTTAGAGGTTTTTTTGACACGAATGAGTAGTTTTGTTTGTACAAAATGACTACAGATTAAAAAAGTAATGATAACAAATAAATAGCTCCAATTGGTTTTGAACCTTTTGACTCATGTTTTTTTTTTATTTTCAAGATTCTAAATATGTATCGTGGAAGATTAAATACAAAAAATCGTAATTGTAACATGTTATAAATATCAACAAATCCAACTAGCGATTTAGACATAAAAAGGATATATAATTACCTGTTGGTATTGTAAACCCATTTTCTTTACTGTCTTCTACACATTCTGCATGATCTTTTTTAGATGATTCTGCAACTGTTTTAGTAATATCTGCATCAGCGTCAGCTTATTAATAAAAACACATACAAGAGTGCATACGCTGTAATGTGTCGCTACATGTACACATATCATGATCAGGGTAAAGTTTTAGTAAAAGTATTATATAAACTTATTATGAATTATTTTTCGATTTGAATTTTATCGCTAATGATAACTGACTTTAAATTAAATGGGTTTATATCATCGTAAATGGCCGAGCAGAAACCTATTGATGCTAACATTCACGTCATTTTGACGTTGATAGCTTCTTTCATGACAATCCTACCACATTTCCCTATTTGTATATTGTTATGCTATTTATCAGATTATTTTTTGTTGGAAGTTAGAATTAGGAAATATCTGTTACGATTGCTTATTTTGTTTGTACAAATTGACAACAGAACGAAATAGTAATGATTACAAATTAATAGTTTTAATTTATCTTAACATTTTTATTCTGCATCCATTTGAAATATTCTAAGAAGGTATCATGCTAATTTAAACATCTCAATCGTAACATGTTTTAATATTAAAACAAATCCATCAATCGATTTCCTCATATATAGGATATATAATTACTTGGAATATTTGGAATATCGTTCCTTTTCTCTTTTTCATTTAATAGATTTGCACATTCACCATGATTTTTCTCAGATGGATCTGCATAATTTTTTTCAATATCTACATCTGCGTAAGCTAAAAATATAAACAAATAAAAGAGTACACACGATGTTACGTCTGGTATTTTATTGATCATGATTGAATTCATATTCAATCACTCTGGGATTAAATTGTTCGTGTTGTTTATTCTTTAGTTTTCTATGTTGTGTCATGTATCTATTGTTTGTATGTTTGTCTTTTTCATTTTTAGCCATGGCGTTGTCAGTTTATTCTCGATTTATAAGTTTGACTGTCCCACTGGTATTTTTTGTCCCTCCTTTAGTAAAAGTAATACTGGTATATAAACTTGTTATGTAAACGAGGTAGATTATTCAACTGATCTGTAAAACTTCAATGTATCATGTACTGTGCTACAACGCTATATTAAAACTGACAAAGAAAGGTAACATACGGCCACCGAAAGCTTTATTTTGATGTGCCTAGGTGGTCGAGTCGGGCATAGTGCAAGGCAATTTTTTGCTACAATATCTCAGTAGCATGAGTTCGAATCTCGGACAGAAAAGAACATTAAATTTGGTTCCGCAAATTTACAAGTTTAACATTGTTGGGCTGATATTGAGACGAAACGTATATACAGAATGTGTTTTCAGCCTTGTATCACCATCACTGGTGATCTCATGGATAAAATCTGTCCAAAAGTAAAGTTTTCACTGGTTTAGACATACATATATATATATATAAAATGTATACAAAAACATTAGCGTTGACCATTTTGACTGTTACATACTAAAATTATCAACCAAAAATTAATTCCAACAAGTTGTGTTGCAGGATTTTAAAAAAATCGTGAGGGTTCAGTGGACATCAGTGTCTCGCCTACTTCTGCTGTTAATCGCAGGCTCAACAAAAATGAGGAAAAAAATCAATAAAAATATTCCTCTTGATACTATTTTTGATTGTAAGAAGCTTCTGTCCAAGTTTGGTAAAAATCCAGAATAGTTTATGAATCTAATAAATGTTTAAAAACTTTAACTGTAGACTGTATGTTATGTTAACTAGAACAAAAACTAAGTTTATCTATAAGTAAAATACAGATATCAACAAAATTTCCTTCTAAATTCTAGCTTTTGATCATAAACAAGCTTCTGTCTACGTTTGTTACAAATCAAAAATAGTATAAGAAAGTTATTAACTTTTTTTTTAAATTTAACCACAGAGTGAATGTGTTGTTTCCTGGTAGAAAATCGAAGTCCATTTATAAGTTAAATACGGAAAAAATGGAATTTTATTTTTACAAAATTTACTTCATGATACTATCTTATGATCATAAACAAGCTTCTGTCCATGTTTGGTAGTAATCCAGTGTAGTTTAAGAAAGTTATTAAAATTTCAAAAGGCTCGACAAAAATATATAAATGTATGAACAGGCTATATGATTTGCTCTTCTTCTCTGTATTATCGTTTATAAAATATTCCAAATTTTCTTGTAAATCATGATTTTCTGTTGATTAGCCTACAACTACTTGAATGATATGTAAATCTGCAATAGTTGAGGAATAAAAAGAAGGGAAAAAAACGAAACAACTTCAAACTTGCTTAAAATATAGAAAAATACATGATATTTAAGAATAAAATTTGTAAGGGTTCCGCGGAACCCAGTGTCTCGCCTACTTTTGCTGTAAATCGCAGGCTCAACAAAAATGAGGAAAAAAATCAGTAAAAATATTCCTCTTGATACTATCTTATGATTGTAAAAAGCTTCTGTCCAAGTTTGGTAAAAATTTAGGATAGTTAATGAATCGAATAAATGTTTTGAAAACTTTAACTGCAGACTGTATGTAATGTTAACTGGAAGAAAAACTAAGTCCATTTAAAAGTAAAATACAGAAAAAAAATGGAGTTATCTTTTTACAAAGTTTACTTCTGGATACTATCTTATGATCATAAATAAGCTTCTGTCCAAGTTTGGTACAAACCCAGGATAGTTTAAGAAAGTTATTAAAATTTTAAAAACTTTAACCACAGAGTGAATGTAATGTTTCCCTGCAAAAAAACTAAGTCCATTTAAAAGTAAAATACGGAAAAAATGGATTTATTTTTTTACAAAATTTACTTCTGGATACTATCTTATGATCATAAACAAGCTTCTGTCCAAGTTTGGTACAAACCAAGGATAGTTTAAGAAAGTTATTAAAACTTTAAAAACTTTAACCACAGAGTGAATGTAATGTTTCCCCGCAGAAAAAAACTAAGTCCATTTATAAGTAAAATACGGAAAAAATGGAATTTTATTTTTACAAAATTTACATCTGGATACTATCTTATGAACAAGCTTCTGTCCAAGTTTGGTTGAAATCCAGTATAGTTTAAGAAAGTTATTAAAATTTCAAAAACTTCAACCACAGAGTGAATATTTGTGGACGCCGCTGACAAAGACGACGACACCGACGACGATGGAATGTAGGATCGCTTAGTCTCGCTTATTCGACTAAAGTCGAAGGCTCGAGAATAAATGACAAGACCCACATGCTGAAAATTCTCGTCTGCTATTATGATTGATGTCATGTTAAAAGTCATGAAGATACAGTTTTACTACAAGTCTAACATAAACACTAAATGTGAACAAATATAACAATATACTCAATTATTTCAATGTAATAAGCAGACACAATAGCAATACTCCATTCGTTTTATATCAAATGTGTTACTATATTTCCAACAAAAATGTAGTGGTATATACATACATCTTTTTCTTCTTCTGCAGTTCTGTTTAAATTTCAGTATAAATACTACAACTGCTACAAGAATGATAATCAAACCTGTCAACGATCCAATTCTACAAAATAAAGATTGTCAATGTTAAAACAAACTTCATTTAGTAAGATATTACATGCAAATGATGAAGGTTGAAATGAGAATATATCAAATTATCCACAACAAAACACACCATTTAAGAATTGATTTTGGGACAGTTCTTCCTCCCGTGTAAATTTGTTACACATGTGACTCCGACCACCGAGGTCCTTCGATTCTTTCAAACAAGATGAACGAATCAAGATTCTTCAATGGTTAAGGTAAGGCATTTATTGTTTCATGTAATTGTACAACCCTGTCTAATGTTTCAATTCTCATGACAAGTTTGCATGAAAATTACAATGCAATGCGCTCGACTCCAACCTGAATTGTCTAGGATTGTCAGTTTTCCGACGGAAAGATGATATTTACTTTAATTTAACATAAGAAATCGAACTATTTATAAGAGAAGGTAATAAAGGCCAAGTTGGTTTATTTGAATCGTTTACATTAAGTTTTTATTGGCTTTAAAAGTTAAATGTAGAAGTATAATTTAGGATTTCACTAGAAATTGCAGTTCATTTGGGCAATTGTTAAAAAAGAGTATACAAATTATGCGAGCAGTACCTCGACTGAACAAGCTCGAAAGCGTATAAGACGCAAATCAATAACGGTCTCAAAATTGTTTTTGTTTTCAAAACTTGCTCTTTCTTTGGGAAAAAATTGTCTCAAAGACAGGAAGACAAAACACTTCATTTATACGTCATATCACAAATATTTCCGAATTTGTATGGTCAGAGTAGATGGCTCAATGAAATAGGTCTCTTCCTTCAGTAATATATATGCATCGTATATACATGTATTTACTTAAGTTATTGTATGGATCTTTGAACCCTCTTAAAAAGACAAATGTACACAACAGTCGATTGCGGTTGATGGAAGTTCAAGTTCATTTTCTTATTTTAAAAGTTGTGCTAACTGGATAAATCTAACAAAGAGTCATTGAGTTCTTTTTTGATAAATGACTGTACATTTAACATTTCAAAAATAATTTAGAAATTGAAAGCATGCTTCAGCTACAACAAAATTGAGAAAGGAAATGGGGAATATCAACAAAGAAACAACAACCCGACCAAAGAACATGGTAACCCAAAACAATACAGAAAAATGTCCGCAATAAGTTGTGCACATTTAGTCCCCATGGGAATACCGAAAAGTTGACGATATACCGAATTTCCATAGCGATCAACATTGTTGTCTAGTAAAAATGCAAGAGCAGTAATAGTTTATCAAAGCAGGTTCTAATTGACATAGTTCTTTGTTTCTGTGTGTTTTACATTTCGGTGTTGTGTCTCTGGTGTGTCGTAGTTTTCTTATATTAGATACGTTTACCTCAGTTTTAGTTTGTAACCCGGATTTGTTTTTTCTCTATCGATTTATGAATTTTCAACAGCGGAATACTACTGTTGCCTTTATTAACTAGGGATAACAAACGTCCAAGTACTCGTCTAGCGTTTTATTTCGTTAAGGTTGACAAATCAGCCAATAATGTCATGAATGTGGTAACGATATATGTATTTATCAAAGTTGTACAAAATCCAACATATAAAATGTTGTTTGTTTATAGTTAACACGTGTTTGGTTAATTATAGTAAGGTCAGTTCGATTGGGATATTGAATTCATGCACGATGAACTCAGGTGGCTTAAAGTCATTCGAGCCATTGCAGTCCAAGTAAATACTATTATTAATCATATGATTTATTTTCAGATTTGTGTACCACAAGTATGGGCAAACCAGTACAAGCTGCTTAATAGCCATATATGTATATGAATTTTCAACAATATTATACTCATATTTATAATAAAATGTGCGCTTGTCTCTGCAAGTTGCGTCTCCCATGTAAGAGTTTGTGGTTATTTGATAAATAATTTATGTTCGTTTGAGTTTACGAATTAGAATTCAAAACGATATAAAGCATCCTCGAAATAAATATTGTTTCTATTTTATTGGCTAATCAATCTATACATGAACGTTTGATCTCGACTTCTAGTAAGTGTTCTATGGGTAATGATTCAGTGATGTTTACGTGATGTATGGGTTTATTTTAAAGGAGTAGGTCAGGTAAGGGCCGATTTTGGCCTCAAACTTCAGGTTCATCTGATGAAAGATTTTGGACACTTTTAAAACACATAAGTGTCTACTTCAGTCGATTCAATTAGTATTTGTGAAAGATTTGAACTGATTTTGTCATTAAAGACGATCAAATTCAGAGGTTGTCGTTTGTTTATGTGTTACATATTTGTTTTTTGTTCATTTTTTTACATAAATAAGGCCGTTAGTTTTCTCGTTTGAATTGTTTTACATTGTCTTATCGGGGCCTATTATAGCTGACTATGCGGTATGGGCTTTGCTCATGTTGAAGGCCGTATGGTGACCTATAGTTGTTAATGTCTGTGTCATTTTGGTCTTTTGTGGATAGTTGTCTCATTGGCAATCATACACATCTTCTTTTTTATATTAAATATGACAATTCTATCAAATATGCCATTAAATGTCACTATTCAGATGTTTTTGGTCAAAAATGAAAGTTGCCGCATCCGTTTTCGATCTCAACTTTTATTTATGTTAGGTGTTATCATCATATAGAACTTACATTTAAATATTAAAAATGAGCATAAATGCGATCACTTCCATTTAAGATGTAAACTTTCGAAAATTTAACTCAAATGCTAAAATTGTGAAGATTTTAGTAATTTAACATGACTTCGTAATGCTTATAACCGATACATGTGCATTGCATTGTAAAAAAAACCAGCCCTTATTTATGTAACAGAATTATTCTACTTTCCAATGGTTAGCTAAATGTTTACATTTTAACAATTTTGTAATACTTTGTAATACTGCTATATATTTTGGCCAAAATTGGGTCTTACTAGACCTACTTTTTAGCCTATCAAATATATTAAACTAAATATTAGCGGTTCATCTTAAACTGACCTAATCACAAACAAACATATGTAAACTAAGCAAAGATTTCAAATTCATTAGACCATGACTGAGGGGGCAGAGCCCAATAATCTCAATGGTTTATACAACTCAATGCTTATACAACTCCATACCAAACATAATTCACCCTCTACGAGTGGTTGCCAATAGATTGACCCAATCACAAACTTATACATATTAACTAAGTAAATGTTTCACATTCAATCGACCATGACGAAGGGGAAGGAGCCAACTGATCTCCATGGAGATAAGTTGTTCCAATGATTATACAGCTGCATACAAAATATCATTGACCTACCACTAGTGTTTCACAATAAAGTTGACCTTATAACAAACAAATACGTTGACACATCATACCTATGTCGTCTCGCCTTGCCGAATTCAAAACACGAGACATATGTATGCTTTTTCCAACCTCAGTGGCGGCGGCATCGTCAATAATGTTTTAGTTTATCTCCATGAAGATTATTGGACATTGACACCTCCGTCGTGGTAAATTGCATTTGACACTTTTACTTACAATTTCATGTATGTTTCTGAATAGGTCTATAAGAACATCTTATTTCTATGTTGATGTTGTTATAGGGCACGTTAGGTGATAAACGATCCATGCAAATTCATTTATTCATTGAATGCTTATTCTGAAAGGTTGCCAATTGACCACGGTTGTTGTTATTGCTCTATTGAGTTGAATTATTTGCAACTGCTTTTTACAGTCTTACATATGTTTTAGTGTTACTGTATTGGCTAATGTGAGGGGTGATCACATGAGCGATCATAAACATGTTTAATCCATGTCGTGCTGTGTTTTGTCCTGAATGCATGTAAATATATGTTCAAAAGTTTAAAATTTTCACAACAACCAGTATGGAATGTACATAATTTAAAAAAATCACACCTTTTCTCAACATTTTGAGTGAAGACAATACCGGATTGGTTATGAAATTTGAGAATTGTATTACAAAATAATAATTACAAACTGTAAAACACAATATTTTACAGAGTTCATTTTAGGTACGATATCTTGTTTCAATTAAATGATATTTTCCAATATCATATTATCAGATATACTTCCCGAACGAGATTTCAACGAAACTGAAACATCAGAAAAATAAATCACTAATTTGAAAAGATCGCAATTTTAAACAGCTTTAGATCAGCAAGATATAAAATTGACCAGCATTACTTAAATGTGACTATTGGTGTGGTGTAAAAAATAGAATATCAAAAAAATACTGAACTCAAAACGAAAAGTCCCTAATCAAATGGCAAAATCAAATGATAAAACATATCAAACGAATGGACAACAACTGTCATATTCCTGACTTGGTACTGCATTTTCAAATGCAGAAAATGGTGAATTGAACCTTATTGCGCTAAACCTCTCACCTTTAGGACAGTCGCATCAAATTGCATTATATTTACAACGATGTGTTAACAAAACAGACAAAATAGGTAAAAATAGCTACAATATGGGTATAGCAGTCATCATTGTACCAAAATCTCAAAACAAAACAAAAATTAACAAACAAGAACAAAAAGCATTTATCAAATGTAAAAAACACATTCATTGTTTATAACATCAGAAAATATAAAAGTCACATGGGAAGAAATATGAAATAATTTTGTCGTTCAAAGTATTATAAAAAAAAAACAATTTTATTTGCTAATTGAAAATTAAGCGGAATAAAATAATTTAAGACAGCAGAGAACATTCTGTTTTAATTGGTTATAATTAACCGACTTAAATAAAAGAGTGAGCTATTAATACTCTAAATGTATGATGTCTCTAGTCTGGTCAAAGGGTCAGAGTGTCCTACTTAATTAAACGATAAATTGTTGAAATTAGATAACATGTTTTCACGTGCAGAGAAATTTCACTTATGACCAATGCATGATTGGATTTCATCTTTCTTATTGGTCAATGATCTTGCGGGTCAGCACGAGTTCACGTGTAAGTGCATTGTGGTCACTTCCTTTTATCATCAGCATTTGATGTGTTAACTTGTGATTCTTATCAAACAATTTGTTCAAAATTTTATATGTGATTTATTTTTTTATTTTATGGATAATTTTGGACTGGAGTGATTTTATTTTAGCTATTTCAGGTAAAATCGAACTATACTTTTATTTTTTAAGCTATTCTATGCTTACATTTTGAACAAACGTACAGTATTTTTTAACCATTCTTCCATTCGGATAGAACTCACGATTTTGATTTATGCAAAACATGTAGCAGTCGGTCAAATTCATTTCTTTGTCAAAGAGATAGTGGGTCAAATTAATTTTCATGTGGGTGGCGACACTGTGCGTTTGCGATCAAAATGTAATTATTTATCATTTATATGATGCTTAACCTGATGTTATTTAACAAGTTACTGAATCCTTAAGGTACATCATCCTAATGTTTTCAGAACTTATATCCGCCTTATGTATTTGTAAGATACACGATTCGTTTAAATTTAACTACAAATTTGGATATTTGCATAACGATAATAATACCATACATGCAAAGTTATACACTTATAATTTATATACGATGTTATTAACGGTTCCATATATTTTAAGTGCTCTTTTATGAAAGAGCAAGACAGTTTAAGTTTTAATGCTAAGCTCTTGTGTTACACACCCATTTGCGTACTTGTTTGTGTAAGGTTGACGATATTTCAATTGGTGCAGTGAGCTTGATTGCTTGTACTTATGACCTCTGTGTATTTGCCTTTTCAATTACGTTTTATGCAGAGTTCATTGTTTTATGCTATGTCACTAAACTCACACTACTTTCGTAAATCTCGTCACGGCAGTTTGTTTGGAGCTTATAATACTTTTGCAAGTTAGCCTAATTGCTATAATTCTTAGTATTTTAATTTATGCAAGTGTACCTTGTTTGCCTTATGTTAACGGTATAAAAAGGATATGTCTCTTATCTATATCACAACCCAATGCTTATTTATTACGAACCAATTTACCTGTCTTTGCCTGTTTGGGTAATGTGGACGATATTTTAATTTTCGCAGAGGGCGTGGTTGCTTGTACTTATGTCCTCTGTGTATTGTTTTTTCAGAGGTTGTGGTAGCTTGGTCTATAACCTCTGTGTACTTACTTTTGCAAATATGGTAGTATGTAGTGGGTATTGTTTTATGCTTCGTCATGAAACTCATGCTGCTTTTTTTGCAGAGGTAATAGTAGCTTGGTCTATGACCTCTGTGTATTTGTTTTTGTAAATTTATTATGTAGTGGGTTCTGTTTTATGCTTTGTCATGAAACGCATGCTATTTTTTTGCAGAGGTCGTAGTAGCTTGGTCTATGATCTCTGTATTGTTTTATGCTTCGTCATGAAACTCATGCTAAACTACTTTTAAATATTATTTCGTCATGGTGATTGGTTTGGAATAAATTAATTTTGTAATCAATTCTTTAGCTACATACAAAATTGCCAGTATTTTGAGACATGTAGCCAGATTGACATGTTTGTCAGTTTGTAATACATGTTTTTAATGTATTATTTTAATTATCTTTACTAGTATAATTCATGTATAGTTTGGGTTGCGATGAACGTAATTGATAATTTTTATGCCGATACGCATGCAGTGTATGGTTGTTTGATTGTTTTCTATATACTAGATTTATTAATAAAAATAACTTTGGACAAGACATATATAATATATACTGATGATATTTTGAAATTCATTCTCTTCATTTAATACATGATATAAAAAAAAATCTTTTCTGTTTAATGGTGATTTTTAAAGAAGAGAAACTATGATAATTTAATTAAGTATTCCTTATCATGCGTTATGTTTGTGGTCCTTGGGTAAGATCAAGTTTGTTTTTTAAAATGAATTTAATTTTATCCATTATTTATATTCTTATTTTGTTTATTTCAAGCTTTAACTATGGACAAAGAGCGCTAAGTATGGCATTCATCTACGGAAGAACTTTCACCATTGAAGGAAATGTGCAATACAGCGTGATATCAACAACTTACATATACTTTCACTTGTCAGCGGTATGCCATAGTTCCGATAATACAAACATAAGTACGAATATTGATGGGTTGCTGTTTCACTGACATTAATGACACATACGTAATTTCGAGATTTAATCCAGAAGTGCGAGTCGTATCAACATGACTAACCAAAGCCTAATTTAACTGTTTTATAAATACAAATTTACAAAATACGACTTCGATCAGCATTTTGATGCACAACTGGATCCCAGTTACAATGAAAGCTCAAAGCACCTATTGTTAGTCCACCATCTCTTTAAAGTTGACTATGTCGTTAATTGTCAAGTACTCTCGTAACTTAAATACAGCACTGAGTTTTAGAGGAAGGAAAATAAAACAAACAAAGACTTCTGCCGCAGTTCATGGATGGAATGGTCCTAATAGTATTCGTGATTCAAGGATTTAAGTCAAATGCGTTTGTGGAATTTTACAGCTTGAAAGAATAAATTTAGTATCAGAACTTTATACTTCGGCTGCTGCGGGTCAGTATTACCTGACAAAACATTTATGATCTTTATTTCATACAATAACAACTGTCTTGTTTTGGGTCAGCATTGCCTGCCAAAACGTTTTATGATCTTCATTTCATATAATTACAACTGTCTTGTTTTGGGTCAGCATTGCCTGCCAAAACATTTTATGATTTTTATTTCTTATAATTACAACTGTCTTGTTGTGGGTCAGCATTGCCTGCCAAAACGTTTTATGATCTTTATTTCATGTAATTACAACTGTCCTGTTTTGGGTCACCATTGCCTGCCGAAACTTTTTATGATCTTTATTTCATATATTACAACTGTCTTGTTTTGGGTCAGCATTGCGTGCCAAAATATTTTATGATTTTTATTTCATATAATTACAACTGTCTTGTTTTGGGTCAGCATTGCCTGCAAAACGGTTATTATCTTTATTTCACATCATTTCAACCGTATCTTGTTTTGGATCAGTATTGCCTGCTAAAACGTTTATGTTGGTGACCCTCTGCTGTTGTTTTTTATTTGGTCGGGTTGTTGTCTCTTTGACACATTCCCTATTTCCATTCTCAATTTTATGATCTTTATTTCATACGATTTGTGTCTTTATTGTCGCCATCCTGCCGATGCTGTCTTTACACATTGTTCAGACTGTCAATGCGATCATTCGATAGGCTACCTTTAAATTGTTTTTTAATTTAATGGCTCGGTTTCACTTCCTGTTTGTATACATGAATTGTTCGTAAATCATGCTATGGTTTTTAATGTTGACTATCTAATTCATATTAATTATTCAAATCATATATATAAAAAGACTTGATGGTTTATTCCAATGTTGTACTAAATGATATGGTCTTTAGAGGTAAATCCATAACAAACCAAAGTTTTATATTTAACTAGACTGGTTATTAACTAAATTGGGTGTTTTTTTCTTTTGGTTAAATTTTTAAAGTATGT
The DNA here is from genome assembly GCF_965363235.1 of Mytilus galloprovincialis. NCBI lineage: Eukaryota > Metazoa > Mollusca > Bivalvia > Mytilida > Mytilidae > Mytilus > Mytilus galloprovincialis. The sequence continues at coordinate 26,490,816 of NC_134847.1, read as the reverse complement.
GTCAAAAGCTATAAATATTTTCTCGGTTAAAACTTTGCTGATATTCGTAAGAAGCATTTCAATGTCAATAATATGTATGATTTATTTAATAATGTTCCATTTACAAATATTGTTGCTTTTTTAAAAGAAATTGGAATTTATTATAAAATATAAAAATGTTATTATATTTAAATCGATTTTAATTTTTATCACGTTATTTTACTGTTGATTTTTATTTGTATATAATCAATTTGCTTTAGTCAAGAATTTTAGTGTATTAAAGGACCTTTTGCCTTATTTTAAAAATATGCTTTAAATTGCAAAAATATTCGAATTAGCTCTCGCCGCGATATAGCCTTTTTGTGCTAATGCGGCGTAAAGCAACCAACAATCAATCAATCAATCTCGGTTAAAACTTACATCTTTTAACGTGCATCGCAATTAAGGTACAGAATAATTATATGAAACACTATTATACTTTTCATTTTACAAATTTATCTACTACCATACATTATAAACCTTTTAAATGTATTGCATTGGAATAACAGTATGTTAAAATAAGTTTTGTAGCATGCCAGGAGAACTGAATTTATTTTATGTAAGTTTTAAGTAAGTTTGGTGTATTCCCCCCTTTTTTATAGTGGCATTATCGATATAAATTATTACTATTAATATTGGATGGTGATATTTACAGTCATTAAATTTCTAAAAAGCTGTATTATTTAAAATTGTGACTAAAACTTTTCTTTTTACCGTATCATGAATTACGAAAATTATTTCTATAGTCTCATATCAATTCGGATCACAACAAAAATAACTGAGAGTTAAAAAAGGTTTTCATTAGATACTTATTTACTAATTTCAATTTAAAAACTTTTTCCCTATGTAATTCACCCCGCCACATTATGTATGTATGTGCCTGTCCCAAGTTAGGAGCCTGTGTTCAGTGGTTGTCGTTTGTTTATGTGTTACATTTTGTTTTTCGTTCATTTTTTTTTTATGAATGCCGTTAGTTTTCTCGTTTAAATTGTTTTACATTGTCATTTTGGGGCCTTTTATAGCTGACTATACGATATGGGCTTTGTTCATTGTTGAAGGCCGTGCGGTGACCTATAATTGTAAATTTCCGTGTGATTTTGGTTTCTTGTGGTGAACTGTCGCATTGTCAATCATACCACAACTTTTCTTTTTTTTATATTTATATTTCTATACTAATTGTCTGTACTAAAATATATAGAGGATTCTTTCTTAAATGTCTGGAAATATGAATTCTGAAACATACCTCACGACGATTCTATTGTAATTTAATTGCTGTGATCCTGACCGGAATAAGATTTACACCTTTAATCATTTTTCCGGTAAGAGATAATTAAAAAGTAATATCTTGGTATATGATAATATGAATTTTCAATATTTCTGCTAAATGTGGAAACGTTTTACATAATAAAGTGATATTTGTTTGGTGTACATGAATGTGAATGTCATGCTTGTAATTTTTTCAAGTCATATATAAATTGTATTAACGTCGCCAGAGTCCTCAGGTGGATCCACTCTTTCAGCCTAAGAGTGGATTTGTGGCAGATTTTTCTCCCCACCAATAATTTCTTATACCTATACCAAACCTATTGCAACTAAAATTTTCAATTACAAACGCGTTTTGCAGGATCTCGATATTGACGACTTCAAGTCTAAACCTCCTGATTGCACTTGTGCTAGTTCCAAATCACATATAATCCTGCTGGCCACGTTATTACCGGTGACCTTAACATTGTTAATAACACTTCTCTACGAAATATGTTATCGAAAGGTCCCAAATATCGTGAGCCTAAATCCATCAATTGGAAATACAACTTTAAAATTTTGATGGATTCAGTCGAGGATTATGCCAGGCAATGGGCTAAGCGCGAGAAGGAAGACGTAGACACTCTTTCCGAATGGATTAAGGCAGTGAGGTCGTTGATACAAATCAGAATTAAGAAACTGAATGGGTCCATCAATGCCCATGCTACGTCAATCTTTAAAGACCCAAATGTTGCAAAACACCTATCCGACCTCCATGACAAATATGTTGTTGTCCCCGCAGATAAAGCCCCAAATAACATCGTTTTTGTGTGTAAAAGTCACTACATCAACTGCTTGATAAACGAATTAGGTATTGACAATTCACTTGGAAACTCAACATATACCCTCACGACACTTACCAAAGAGGAAATCCTGGATAATCATAGGTTTGTTCTATGTTCCTTTGGAATTTCAACCAAAGATGAAGAACTGGATCTTCCATCACTGTATTGGATACCTAAACTACATAAGTGTCCTTACAAACAACGGTATATTGCTGGGTCTTCCAAGTGCTCCACGAAACCTCTTTCTAAATTATTAACATCTATTTTATCAGCAATCAAAGACGGGCTTCAAAGTTATTGTGAAACTGCCTATTCTAGAGGTGGCGTGAATCAGATGTGGATACTTAAAAATTCAAAAGATCTTTTAGAGTACATACAATCTAACTCTCTTTCATCTTGTAACAGTATTAAAACATTTGACTTTTCTACTCTGTACACAAGTATTCAACATTCCAAACTAAAAGACAAATTGAAAGAGTTGGTATTACTTTGCTTCATAAAAAAGAATGGCCAACGTAGATACAAGTATCTTGTCTTAGGGAGGGATAAATCCTACTTTGTAAAGAATCACTCTGGTTCAAACAAAAAATTCTCTGAAACTGATATTATCAAGATGCTTGATTTCTTGATTGACAACATATTTGTTACGTTCGGAGGACGTGTTTTTCAACAGACTGTCGGCATTCCAATGGGAACAAACTGTGCCCCTCTACTCGCCGACTTGTTTCTTTATTATTATGAGGCTGACTTCATGCAGGAACTTCTTAGGAAGAAAGACAAGAAGTTAGCAATATCCTTTAACTCTACTTTCCGCTATATAGATGATGTTCTTTCACTAAACAATTCAAAATTTGGTGACTATGTGGAACGCATCTATCCAATCGAACTAGAGATAAAGGATACTATAGATACAATTAAGTCGGCTTCATATCTTGACTTACATCTAGAAATTGACAATGAGGGTCGGTTGAAAACAAAACTTTACGACAAAAGAGATGATTTCAGCTTTCCAATTGTGAACTTTCCATTTCTAAGTAGCAACATTCCAGCAGCCCAATTGATACGATATTCCCGTGCTTGCATTTCCTATCATGATTTTCTTGATAGAGGTTTGCTGCTCACAAGGAAGCTATTAAACCAAGAGTTCCAAATAGTGAAGTTGAAATCATCCCTTCGTAAATTTTACGGACGCCATCACGAGTTGGTTGACCGTTATGGAATAACCGTTTCACAAATGATATCGGATATGTTCCTTACGTCGTAACTACAATCCCCTTCCCTTTCATGAATATGACCTACCGAATTAGACTATTTACCGGATTTGTAATCACATAAGCAACACGACGGGTGCCACATGTGGAGCAGGATCTGCTTACCCTTCCGGAGCACCTGAGATCACCCCTAGTTTTTGGTGGGGTTCGTGTTGTTTATTCTTTAGTTTTCTATGTTGTGTCATGTGTACTATTGTTTTTCTGTTTGTCTTTTTCATTTTTAGCCATGGAGTTGTCAGTTTGTTTTAGATTTATGAGTTTGACTGTCCCTTTGGTATCTTTCGTCCCTCTTTCTTTTGCTATTCTTTGTCATTTGTTCAATTGATATGATATTAGTTGATGTAGTTTCGTTTTAATGATGTATTATTATTTCATATTAAATATGAACTTTTATGTCAAATGTTTTATTTGCAAAATGTATTTTTTGCATTTTACGATTTTGAATTAATGACCTTTTTTCGTCAGTTTAGTTTTTATATCATATAGCAAATCAAGCTCAGACTCTGGCATGTGTATACATAGTATGTTTATGGTATCTTGTTGTCTTTTTTAAAATCAATTTTATTTGCTAATTGAAAATTAAGCGGAATAAAATAATTTAAGACAGCAGAGAAGATAATTCTGTTTTAATTGGTTATTACGAACCGACTTAAATAAAAGAGTGAGCTATTAATACTCTAAATGTATGATGTATCTAGTCTGGTCAAAGGGTCAGAGTGTCCTACTTAATTAAACGATAAATTGTTTAAATTAGATAACATGTTTTCACGTGCAGAGAAATTTCACTTATGACCAATGCATGATTGGATTTCATCTTTCTTATTGGTCAATGATCTTGCGGGTCAGCACGAGTTCACGTGTAAGTGCATTGTGGTCACTTCCTTTTATCATCAGCATTTGATGTGTTAACTTGTGATTCTTAAACAATTTGTTCAAAATTCCCACCCACATACCTCCCTTAATGTTATCTTTTGAAGTAGATCTGTATATATGTTTATTTATGGGGCAGATTTTTCTCCCCACCTTTGCTATTCTTTGTCATTTATTCAATTGATATGATATTAGTTGATGTAATTTCGTATTTATTATGTATCATTATTTCATATTAAATATGAAACTTTTATGTCAAATGTTTTATTTGAAAATGTTTTTTTTTGCATTTTACGATTTTGAATAAATGACCTTTTTTCGTCAGTTTAGGTTTTATATCATATAGAAAATCAAGCTCAAACTCTGGCATGTGTATACATAGTATGTTTATGGTATCTAGCTGTCTGTCTTGAATTATAATATTACATGGGGAATGGTGGTATATAGGGTTAAAAAATCAAAAGTAATGTTGGAACTAATTTCATAAACAGACCGAGATTTAAAATTATTCAGAAGTCCTTTAGAAGTTTTTAAGAATCGACATCTGGTTAATATCACTACGCGAGCAAAACAATTGTGTCGTTCAAAGTATTTCCAAATTGATAATAGAACAATAACATTATGACATATAATAGAACAATAACATAATGGCGGGATCTTTAAAAGTACAGAGTCACGTCATATGACCAAAGAAACACAAAAAGTCGAACATACAAAACACACCAGCAAAAATGAAAGATAATACAAACACATTGACGGGATGTATAAATACCGAGCCACGTCAAATAGATATCACAGAAACAGACCAAACAGTAAAAATGTAATATTAATAATAGAACAAAGACAAAAAACCAATGTAACACTTTGTTATGATGATAAACAATGTCAGTACTCAGAATCTATATATCAAGACCATCATGTATTATTTGTGAAGTTGATACGGAATATTCAGCAACAAGGTCTTGGTACCTTTCGATGAACCTTTTTTAGAAAAAGGACGAGACGTTCTTTGACATACCCCTGATTCGTCAACTTTCTGCTCAGAGACTGGTGACGTTTTACAAAGTCTGAGTAGTAGCTACAACCTCTTGAATATGGAATAAGTTGGAAAATGTATAACTCATATGCAGGTAAAGATGATATATTGCTACTAAGGAGGGGGAAATTGATAATTTTAAAATTAAAATCGTCTCGTTTGTTATAAATTCTGGTACTGAGATGACTGTGTATGTCAAATTCGACATATAAGTCTAAAGATAATACGGAGGAAGCAGTGTCTGTTGTTCCCTTAATTTCTAGCTCTGGGGGATATATTAATGGAACCCATTCAATAAAGTTCGGAGAGTTAATGGAAAGAACATCATCAATATAACTGAAAGTGAAGTTAAATAATCTGGCTTCTTTGATCTTCTTGTTTATGACAAGTGTCTGATTCATATGAAAATAAGAAGAGGTCGGCAAAAAGAGGCACACAGTCCGTTCCCATAGAAAGACCATTAAATATACGTGAGACCGTTCTTGTTATCGTGAAATTGAAAATCTGATTTTGTACTGCAAAAGTATTTGAAGGTTCAGATCTGGAAAATCATCAAAATTATCAGTTGATATCTAATTGAAAATTTTGAAAGCTCTGACAATTTAACTTTTAGCATTTCATTTTTATCATGAATATATTATAATTTGAAAACTACAGACAAAATATAATGAATAGGTAAATAGGAAAGTACAAATGTTATTCATGTCAATACAAATTGTGGTCAGTGAATATTGCGGTTATCCATAGTGTTGTTTATTTTCCAATTTAGATATACTTTTTTAACAGTACTACCAGAACGCTTTTAAATGATTACTCTGCTGATCAAGCATATTGTATAATAAACCACACGGTTCTCATGTTTGGGCTCAGGATCTTTATGCAGTTTTCTATGTTTTTTTAATGTAAAGTTTTGCATATATATGATATCTATGTAATGTGCTTGTGTTTTATGATTGCTTTTAGCATCTACACAAGATTTTGATAATACTTGAAACTATATCGTTAACAAAAAATAAATTTAACGCTTACATTATTTCAGTTACCGGTAATTCAGATGTTGTTACATCATCTGAAATCAAAAAGAAAAATTTATTGACTACAATTTTATTTTGCTTTGTTTGAACCACATTCATACCACTGACACCTTTTTTCTGGTTTTTATTTGATTGAGCATCTGCAATCAAAGATGACAAAATGATACACCCTAATGCAAAAACGATGCAATATTACCATCCGACTTCTATTCCGTTCACAATAATCATCTTGATAGATAGAAAAACAACTATCAATTTAAAATTGCCAATCATTTTGTGTGCCGGTAGTATCTTTAATTTCAAGTTCACTTGGATATATTTAATATAAATTATCACTGAATTTATTATTATTAAGAGACAGTACATCATCAATTTACAGAAAGGTGAAATTAAAAGACTGGGCTAAATTTTTTTCTCCTTATGTACAAGCCCTTGGATAAATTCTGCCTTATAGGAATACAAAAACAAATCTGCAAGTAGAGGAGCGCAATTGGTACCCATTGGAACTCCAATAGTCTGTTGGAAGACCAAACCTCCAAATTCAACAAATATGTTGTGAATTTAAAAGTCCAGCATGGCAGTGATATCCTCTTCGGTGTAATTTCCCTTGACTCTGTATGATTTTTCACAAAGAAAGCTGAATTCCTACCCAAAACTTTATATTTAAAACGTCTAGTGCCCTTTTTGTTAAAGAAACATAAGCTGACGAGTTCTTTCAGTCGAGTTTTAAGTTTATGTGGAATAGTGGTATAAAGAGTTGAAAAATCAAACAAACGAAACTGCATGCATCACCCGCTATGCGATTAACACACGGCCAAATATAAAAATTCTGAATAGCAGAATAGCACGCAAATGGTAAAATTACAGATAAGACTTGTAAGAAAGTGAATAGGTTATTACTGAAAGAAACATTTATCCCAAGGATGTTCTGAAGTGAAATTCTAATTTTGGAAACTTTTGCTTTGTTTTAAAGGAAATTTCGGCAACAGCGAACATTGATTTTCAATATTTATCCTATAAGAACATTTGTCAAATATCTATAAATTGTTATTTTTAATATTTACCTCTGAAAGCCTCTGACTGGTTGAGAACCTTTTTTCGACTTTTATCAAAACCATATACACATGAATATCCTATGTTAATGTCTTCTTTTTGTATATTTTTTATAATTAAACTGAATCCCGTACTATTAGTTGTTGCAGCATACTTGTCTGTAGACGTGTAATTTTTAGAGTTTCGCACATCTAAAAAGATTGTTTCGTAATCCGGATCATATTTAACCCATCCTGCTTCTTGAATGCAGCAATCATCAATCAAACAAAATAATGTTAAATGTTCCCCAAAGCCTGATACTTTTTGATTAACTATCCAGTCAGGTTCTCCTTGTATAACTGCAAAATACAAGAACAACTGTTTATTATCAAATGTCAGATCTAAGCTGTTTTCAATAAACATGTACAGGGCAATTTCTTTAATTATGATTAGAAGGGTTTAAAAGAAAATGTAAACAAAAAAACTAAGATATCTTTCAGATTTTTTTTCAAAGGCCATTAAAAGGTGAAAGATTGCTTCTAGTATTATGACCTCGGTGTTTAAATCTATAAAAATATGTACATAGATATTTACCCAATTAGTTGGCTTTGTTTAGGTCGTTAGTTGTCTCAAAATAAATAAAGGGTTGAAAGGTTTTAGATACTGAGACCGAATCCTTACCCTGAAAAACACCTTACCATCTATAGAACTTTTTACATGTACAATTTAAAATTTAAAAGAAATGTTATCATAAATTTCACCGTAATGAGAGAACATTGAGAACAATATTATACTGTTTCGAAATAAAAACAAAGCTCTAAAAACCTTTATTCGTATTTAGAAGGGACCTTAATATCGCCCTATGTCTATTACATTTTTGAAACAGTATCGTCAGGTAATTAAAGTCGCTCTGTGTAACTACTGTAGAAATTAGTAAAAAAACTAAACGGTAAGAGAAATAATTTTACAAAATAAAAAATGAAATAATGCTTTAACACGTTATTAAGATGATAAACAACGTCAGTACCTAGAATATTTTCTTCAAGACCATCGTGTAGTGTATCGTGTTTCTTGTTTATAAAGCCCTTTTCTTTAACAAAAAGGATATTATGCGAGATAACCCTTACTGGAAATATGAATATATAATTGAAGCTTTATATTTTCTCATGGACAGCTTATACTGTACGTTTCGGCGATACAGTGTATCGACAGAATGTAGGTATGCATATTGCTACTAATCATGCCCCTTTGATAGCAAATTTTGTTCCTGTATTGCTTGAATTTTAGTTTATGACCAAACATTCACCTATACCTATCTCGATCTAAACGATATTGTTTTGTTTAATAATTCAGAGTAATTTAAATATACTTTCCAAATTTACTCAAAGGAAATTACTTTAAATACATTTTATATAAACAGCTGTAGTTTTTTTTTTCTTCTAGATTTAGACGTTTTAATTTCGAAAATACAACTCCATCCTTAAATTTACGACAAATGAGAATATTTTTCATTCCTTATTGTTAATTTTCCATTTTTAGACGTCGATGTCCATCGTACGGCCGTTCGTTATGCCAGAGTGTAGGGGTGTCATAGATTTCAACGAACGTAAATTATTACATGAAGGATTTCTTTACCATAAATAACTTAAAACTATAGAGACGAAACCAGTCCAGTGCCACAAATGGGTCTTCAACACAGAGATAAAATTCCTTATCCAGAGGAGACTTCAGCTGACCCCTAAACAAAACTGTGTTCTAGTTCAGTGAAAACGGACGTCCGACCAAACTCTAAAACATATTAATGAACCAAAATTTAAAAAACAAAAAAACATACAAGACTAACAAAGGCCAAGGCTATGAACTTGATATAGATGCAAAAAAAAATTTTTTTATTGAGACTAATTTTATTGGTGAGAGAAAGCCAATGTTTGTGGGGTTAATCACTTATCTTTTTGTTCTCGAACTACGAACAACAAATCTTATTATTTTGTAAAAACATACTTCTCTAATCAAACAATTATTATATTTAAATCTACCCTTGTACGTTGTTTGATTTAACGTCATTTTGTCCGCGATTATTGTTGTCCTTTTGATATTGTTTTACATCTCCACCATCTTTGTTTTTATTTAATATTGTATTTATTTTTTGTAGTAGATAAAACCTATTAGTTAGTACATATAGGAAGATGTGGAACGAGTGCCAATGAGACATAGAATGTAAACTTATGAAATTCATTCCCTCCACAAATATCTGCATGAAGGTTAAAAATACATTTTCAAATATGCAACCATGCAATATACAGTACTCCCTCATTCATTGTGTCATATGCTTAGAGATTATAACTAACAAAACATGTAAGTCTAGTTGAATTTTGTGACAATTTTTATTTAACCAGCTGTATACATATATGCACAAAAAAGATTTCAAATAGATCTTTTTCTTTAATCTTAAGATTCATGCATGTAATTGATTTGAGAACGTACTTGGAATTAATTTAACTTATTAAAAGGTATAAACTTATGCTATGATAACTTTTCAAATGATAAAGTAATTGAAGGATGTAACATAACTTTTTTTAGAATTTGCTGTGTAATACAGATAATATGATGTGTACACAACAAGACATTTGTTAATTGAATAACGTATGTAGTTCCTGCAAGTTTGCAGCAAACACGCAGGAGAAAGATTGATTTGGATAAAAATGTTTGCCTCAGGTCTGCAGCAAACACGCAGGAGAAAGATTAATTTGCATAAATATGTTTGCAGCAGGTCTGCGGCAAACACTCATTTGCTTATAAATGTTTGCAGCAGGTCTGCAGCAAACACTCATTTGCATATGAATGTTTGCAGCAGGTCTGCAGCAAACACTCATTTGCATGGTAAATTGTTTGCAGCATACCTGCAGCGTATTTGCAGCAAACACGCCGCAAACACCGACTCTATGTTCGCTGCAAGTCTGCAGCAAGTTCGTAGGAGGCTGATTTTTCAGTAAGGGATAATGATAGGACATTCAGTATAATAAATTAAATAACACATATCTGAGAGGGTGATAAAGGAGATTGGTACCCCTCGAAAAAGCATTGTCAAACTTGGTTTCGCCGCGGTTGACAATGTTTTCTTGTCTATCACCCTCTCAGCTATGTGTTATTTATATAATGTTTTTGATTTTGGTTTGTTGTACTTACCATTAACCTGAAGTAGGAAACAGTTAACACCAAAAAAAGTCTGTAATACTTTCATTTCTATTTTGGACTTTCCAGTATACGCTGTTTCCAATTTAAAGTAAAGGACAAACAGTGTCCTAGTCTACCTGTAACCCATTCTATAAATAGGTGATCACTCGTTCATGTCATACTATTGTCGCAGTTGAGTGTCACAGTAGCATGCCTTTATGTTCTAATTCGTTTCACTTAAACGAACATAAAATATTTATTAAATAGATTACTGGAACTCTCACATGAACTATAAACTATGTTTATGTCATCATGAACTATAAACTATGTTTATGTCATAAACAAAAAGCAACGCTTATCGATTAATACCTTTAACTATATATAACTATTCGGATAAATTTATGTCAATACATTGGTATACCGAATTTACACGACTTAAACATGTTAAATAAATAGGACACATATAATTGAAAAAGAAAATAAATTGAATAATACATTCAGCGAGGAGCTAGAACACACACATGAATTACAATGACTTTTGAATTTACATTACTATTTCAAACATTATTGTGTTTACATAAGTATTACTTCCTTAAATTTAATGGTACTTGGACATGGTTAATGAGCACTATACTTGATTAACTTTTTCTATAGCAAGAAATTAACACCCTCAATACGATATGACGTTTATCTAAAAGACCTTTCAAATAATATTTGTTGACATATTCTATGTTTAGTCTGATTTTTTCTCAATCTATCAGTTTCAATATGGTAATTTATGGATAATCAGTCTAAATTTACAGAGTGTGTAAGTTGTTCAAATGTTGTTAATATCACAGAGTTCTTCTAGATAAAACAAAATGCTTCTCTAAGCCAAAAAAAGGCCGTAATTCAATGTTTTTGGGTTGGTTTGAATATCTGATTATCATGTTATTCATACGGAATGTGCACATTTCCTTTCTCAATTTTACAGATGTTTTTACTGTATATAGTCTTTAGCATTAATTCAATAACACAAGTTTGAATTAACATAAACATTTAATTTACAGTTTTATGGAGAATATATCCTATATACTTCCTCATTTAAAGTTTACATATATACTTACCATTAATTTTTATTTAATTCAAACTGAAGTGCTAATAATTTACCGGGTTTGCTTAATATCAATTGATAGTCTGGGGGTTGATTCACTAGTTGTCTTCTAAGACATCTGAAATGGTTTTGTAAATATAAAAAGGGAATGTGGTATAATTGCCAATGAGACAGATTTCCACTAGAGAACAAATGACGTAAAATGTAAGCATGTATAGTTCATCCTACCACTTTTAAACAAAACCTCAAATCGTAACGGTACTAAAAGAGGTAGAAGGCCCTAAAATGGCAAATGCAAAACCATTACGATTAGAAAACTGATACCTGATCTTTTTACCAAAAAATAAACGAACAATAAATAAAGTAAAAGAGCATTTAAATACTGAACTCAAAGGAAAATACAAATCGAAAAGTGCTTTATCGAATGGCTAAATTAAAAGCTCAAACACATCAAACGAATTATTAACAACTGTCATATCCAATACAACTTAAGTTTATAAAGTATATAAGCACAAATGAAAACCAAGAAAACAACATTAACACAGCACAATATCTTATTACCGTGATCATGAATGTCAAGCTACGCGAAATGGATATTACCAAAACAATGACTAAACAGTAAATATTAATAATTTACAAATACCCAAAATTATATTAAAGAACACTATAATACGTAATTTAAATAATAAAAACTTCAGTATCTGCAATCCTTACTTCAAGATGAGCATGTATTATTTGTGAAGTTTCTTCAGAATATTTATCAACAAAGTCTTCATATGAACGTTTTTAGAAAAAAGACGGGACGTACTTTGACATAACTCTGGTTCGTCAACTTTCTGCACATGCACTGGTGACGTTTTATAAAGTCTGGGTAACACAAGCAAGCTCTTGAATGCTAAATGATGGGGGAAATGTATATCCCTTTTGCAGGCAAAGTTGTATATGGCTACCAGAATGTGGGAAAATGATAATTTCAAAAGTACTATTGTCTCTGCCACATGTGGAGCAGGATCTGCTTACCCTTCCGGAGCACCTGAGATCACCCAAAATTTCTGGTGGAGTTCGTGTTGCTCAGTATTAAGTTTTCTATGTTTTTTTATGTGAACAAGTATTTGTCTGTGTGTCTTTTTATTTCTAGCCAAGGCGTTGTCAGTTCATTTTCGATTTATGAGTTAGACAGCTCCTCGTGTATCTTTCACGGAATCTAATGTCTCGACTACTTTTGCTGTAAGCCGCAGGCTCAACAAAAATGAAGATTTCGTTTTTAAATCTATTTTTTTATTGTAAGAAGCTTCTGTCCAAATTGGTAAACATCCAAAATGGTTTATGAATCTAATAATTTTAAAACTTTACTGTAGACTGTATATATATGCAGTGTTTACTGGAAGAAAAATGAATCCATTTATAAGTAATAAACAGTCAAACAGGAACATAATTTCCTGGTAGATAGGATTACGGCCCTTGACTAAGGTAACGGGTGTGTATCCACTTAAAAAAAATCGTAATTAACTTTGTTTTCTCAATGACAATTACTTCACAGTACTATAGCTGCTCGCTAGTATGTAGAGCTAATCTGTAAGTGACTTAGTATCGTAAAAACAACTTTAGAAAAGCTGATTTCAGGAAAGTTATGGCAAAATCCAATGAAAAAAGTGAACCCAAAATGGCGTCCTACGCAGATAAAACAAAAACAGACCCTAAAACAATTGAACCCTCAGACATGGTTAGTGTTAAACCTGTATTTATACAAGAAACAGATGTCTTTGGGTCAATATCTGATAAAGAGACTCTGAAAAAATTATACCTGACTGAAATGTATAAAGCTGTCGGTGATGTAGTACCAGAGAGAACAGTTACTGGTCTTCAAAGAATCCGAGGCTGTTGGAGAATTTACCTCGATGACGAAGCTGAAAGAGATATTCTCATATCCAAATGCCTCAAACTTTGTTGTAAATCAATCAGGATTTACTCCAGAAATCCACGTGTAACTGCACACGAAAACGTCAACAATATACGTATAAGATCTACGAAAACGGAAGAAAATAAAAACAAAGAAGGACAGTAATAAAACTAGTAAACTAAGTCAAGCTGAAATAACCTTATTCATGTCTAGCAACAAACAGAGCACACAAGAATCAACCAAAAAATCTCAAACTCTATCAAAGCAAACTGTCAGCATTTCCTTTCTGAAGTCTCCACTCACATCAACTGAGAAGCTTCACGACAAAGAGAATGACTCTAATGCCAAGAGGTCCAAAACAACTGATACCTAATTGTATACATACTTGTAATTATTTCACCTGTGTTTATATAAGAATCCAAATCACAACAATAGTAATATAATGATGTATAAATTAATATTTTATTATTAGTACATGTTCCATTTATCCACATTAAAACCAGATGCTCCGCAAGGCGCAGCTTTAAACGACCGCAGAAGTTGAAACCTGAACAGTTGGGGCAAGTATGGACACAACATTCAAGCTGGATTCAGGTCTAAATTTGGATTGTGATTAAATAGTTGACACAGCATAGGTTTCCGACACAGAATGAATGTGGTCTAATGAGACTTAAAATATTTTTGCCCTGGAGCAATTCACAATGCTGTTGAATATTAATCCTCTCAAAAATATGTTTGAAGAAATTTTCTTTTTATTTATGAAATCTGAAATGAGAAAAATTTAACCCCCCCCCCCTTTCCTTTTTTCCAAAACTGATCTCAATTCAAATTTCTAATGGAGTTTGCCACAATAACTACTCATTTAAATACATAATAAAATATTAAAATGTAAAATAAAGCGCTTGTTATCACTGAATGGTAAAGATTGTTTTAATTTATCAGTTGATAGTAAAAGTGAAAATACATTGTATATTGTATAAAACAATGATTTAAGTTGATTCAACTACTATTATGGACAAAGAAAGATAACTCCAATTATTGTGCAATTAGATATTTCTTGCTATTGCGCAATACTGTGCAATTGAAAATATTTGCTATTGTACAATACTGTGCAATTGTAGATTTCTTGCTATTGCGCAATACTGTGTAATTTAAAATTTCTTGTTATTGCACAATACTGTGCAATTGAAGATATCTTGCTGTTGCTGAATAATGTGCAATTGAAAATTTCTTGCTATTGCACAATACTTAATATAATAATTTTGGATCCTGATTTGAACCAACTAGAAAACTGGGCTCATAATCAAAAATCTAAGTACATGTTTGGATTCAGCATATACAAAAAGTCCAATAATTCAATTTTTGTTAAAATCAAACTTAGTTTAATTTTGGACCCTTTGGACTTTTATGAAGACCAATTTGAAAACGGGACCAAAAATTAAGAATCTACATACACAGTTAGATTTGGCATATCAAAGAACCCCAATTATTCAATTTTTGATGAAATCAAACAAAGTTTAATTTTGGACCCCGATTTAGACCAACTTGAAAACTGGGCCAATAATAAAAAAATCTAAGTACATTTTTAGATTCAGCATATCAAAGAACCCCAAGTATTCAATTTTTGTTAAAATCAAATCAAGTTTAATTTTGGACCCTTTGGACCTTAATACAGACCAATTTGAAAACGGGACCAAAAATTAAGAATCTACATACACAGTTAGATTCGGCATATCAAAGAACCCCAATTATTCAATTTTTGATTAATTCAAACAAAGTTCAATTTGGATCCTTTGGGCCCCTTATTCCTGAATTGTTAGGACCAAAACTCCCAAAATCAAACCAAACCTTCCTTTTATGGTCATAAACCTTGTGTTTAAATTTCATAGATTTCTTTTTACTTATACTAAAGTTATGGTGCGAAAACCAAGAATAATGCTTATTTGGGCCCCTTTTTGGCCCCTAATTCCTACACTGTTGTGACCTTAACTCCCAAAATCAATCCCAACCGTCCTTTTGTGGTCATTAATCGTGTGTTTAAATTTCATTGATTTCTATTTACTTATACTAAAGTTATTGTGCGAAAACCAAGAATAATGCTTATTTGGTCTCTTTTTGGTCCCTAATAACTAAAATGTTGGGACCAAAACTCCCAAAATCAATCCCAACCTTTCTTTTGTGGTCATAAACCTTGTGTTAAAATTTAATAGATTTCTATTCATTTTTACTAAAGTTAGAGTGCGAAAACTTATAGTATTCGGACGACGACGACGCAGACGACGACGCCAACATCATACCAATATATGACCAAAAGTTTTTTAATTTTTGCGGTCGTATAAAAATTAGCTGACCATTTAACTATAAGTCTTTTAATTTTATATCACTTAATGGCCAGTCCACATTTATACAACAGCTACAAGTATCATCCCTTAAAAGAAATTCACATTCCTTTGGAAATTATGTACATATTCTCACATCAAATAGAAAGCAGCATGTGCAAAATCTCAAAATCTTTAGATCTTTTCTTATCATATTTTTTTGTGTATTTTTCTTTCACTTGTTGCATAACTACACAAGTACAATTACGTCACACTTTTGTTACCAAAAAGCTCCTCAGAAACGTTCATGTGTAATCGTAATAAATCCTTCAATATGCTTGATTCAAGTTGATATTAGATTATCATCTGCGATTCCATGCATCAAACTTCAAAAGGATAAAGCACACCTACAAAAATCAAAACAAAGTTCGATTACTATAATTCACACAAAAACTTTGATAATAATTATCAAAGGTACCAGGATTATAATTTAGTACGCCAGACGCGCGTTTCGTCTACATAAGACTCATCAGTGACGCTAATATCAAAATATTTATAAAGCCAAACAAATACAAAGTTGAAGAGCATTGAGGATCCAAAATTCCAAAAAGTTGAGCAAAATACAGCTAAGGGCATCTGTTTCTGGGATAAGAAAATCCTTAGTTTTTCGAAAAATTCAAAGTTTTGTAAACAGGAAATGATAAGTCATACAATACAAGCTTTTATAACAAATAAACTAGTTTTTAGTTAGCTTATTAAAAAGTAAAATCACAAAAATACTGAAGAGGTAAAATCAATTCGGAAAGTCCATAATCTCATGGCAAAATCAAATAACAAAACGCATCAAAAACGAATTGACAAGAACTGTCATATTCCTGACTTGGTACAGGCATTTTCAAGTAGCCAATAATACTATGCAACATTCGCTCTGCAAATATTATGTAAATAGTAGTCCAGTATGTATTTTTATGTTACATGTAAAAACATTAAAAAAAAAATTTGTTTATTTTGTGTTTAGTTTAAAGTTATGTTTTTTTCTATCAACTGTATATATTTTGCTATTGATTGGTTTTTTTATGTATGTTTACAAACTTAATGAGTCCAAAATATGTTTTTTGGACACATAGCAGTCCGTATCTGAAGTCACATTGTTGACCCAAATCATGACCCATATATTGAGGTCAATAATTGAAATGTTGTGTTATGTTTACACATTTATAATCATGATTATTATACATGTACATGTAAAAAAAAACACACAAAGCATGGATAAAGATAAAATCTTAAAATTTAAATTCATGTGGATTTACAAGTTTAATATACTTTCAAACACATCAGAACTCTGTAACCTGCGACAAAATAGCGTTGAAAAAAACAACGTACACAGGTTAATTTAAACATTATAATTTTGTTGTGAACAGTACGGAAGTAAACATTTTTTTCTTACAAAATTAATAACTCTGTTAAAGTTGTGCTGAGTACGAGTACAGCAGTGAACATTTTTCCTTCATACTAAATAAAGGAAACAGTAGTATACCGCTGTTCGAAATTAATATTTCGATTGAGAAAAAAAATATGGGTTACAAACTAAAACTGAGGGAAATACATCAAATATAAGAGGATAACTACGACACAACACTAAAATGTAACACACACAGAAAAGAACAATAATATAACAATGGCCATTTTCCTGACTTGGTACAGGACAATTTAAGGGAAAAAATGATGGGATGAACCTGGTTTTGTGGCATGCCAAACCTCCCGCTTTTATGGCAATGTTCAATATAACATTAAAATGACAACATTACATGACAGGACTACAATACAAATAAATGGGAGAAATAAAGACAACAGTAGTATACCGCTGTTCAAAACTCGTAAATCTAAGGACAAAAAACAAAATAGGGGCAACAAAAAAAGAGGACAGAGAAACACACAAATAGTAGCTAACAAAAGGTACCAGGTTTAAAATCTAATAAGCTAGACGTGCGTTTCCTCCGAACAAGACTAACCAGTGTCGCTCATATGAAAACTGTTCGAAAGCCAAAACAAGTACAAAATTAAAGAGCATCGAGGACCAAAAGTTCCAAAAAGTTGTGCCTTATACGGCTAGGGTTTTCTGACTGTATAATAGATATACATGATAAAACCGAAGTGGTGACTAACTACATAATAAAAACAGATTCATTACATAAAACAACCTAAACCAGGACAAAAGACATCGACGCAAAAAGTGACGTCACATTTGAATTTCTAAAATTTTCTAAATATTTTCCAAAGTTGGTACATAATAAAAATATTTATACGAAATAAAACTCAAAATCATTAAACATTAAATCACAGCAATGCATTACAAATTGTGTCAACCGATCAAATTAACCCGAAATTATGATTTGAGAGTACTCGGATAATCTGAAATCTATGTAAAAGCTAAGAAAACATGCAACAGAGGCTTAAATCAATTAAACACATCTCGGCGATTTATCAGTTGAACGACAGCACAGGTAGTAAGGTCGTCATATCAAGGGGCGTTTAGTACAGTGATTTTGTCATAGTCTGGTTAAGTTAACCATGGTTGTGTTAAGAGTTTTTATTGACAATCAATGACAAAACATAAACATTCGGTTGTTTCGCTAAAGGAACCTCTGAATGTAAAATCAAGCGGGTAAGTATCTTTGTTTACTGCTTATATGTTAGTACATTAAATTTTTCATCATATAGTTGTCATTTGACACAGAATAATGCTTGCGTATGTAAAAATTTATAAGTTGTTGTTCGTTACAAATGCATAAAGTACAGTTATTTTTTAACTGTCTTTTACATCCCATATTTCATTGTGGTATATATCTGCCGTCAATTATTCCTAAAAACACACATATTTGCACACAATTTAAGATTACAGAAAATTCTGTGTCATGGTTTGGTTGCTTAGTGTCATGGTTTAGTTCATGTTCGACTTGGTTCAATTATGTATTTCCTGTCGTGCATGATTGAAATGTTATTAATACGATCAAAATAAACAGAAATAAACCATTAAAATACTGTTAAACAATATTTTCGCTGATATTGTTTTTCGTGTTAAACCCATATTTTCCTATTTTGAGTCAATACAGTTTCGCTATTTTCAATTATTATGTTGTTGTTTTGTTCCCAGACGAGTAGATCTGAATTTTACATATTAACGATGATCTTCCACTTGCAAAAATACACCGCTCGAGAAAATTTATCAGTGTCTAAAGTAAAGCTAAGATAAAATCATTATAAT